>NC_087477.1:50164408-50493693 GCF_036417665.1 Passer domesticus
TAAATACCCCTTTGTTGAATGGTTTCTAGTCATTTATTCAAATGCAAACACCTCCCTCCAGGTTCACTAGTCCTAACTTACCTAAGAATCAGTTGTAACCTTTCCTTCTTGGTCAAGGTGTTATTGCAATTACTATGGTTTCTTTCCAGATATGTGAAGATATTTCTTGAGAGTTATTCAAATGCTAAGTTGTTAATCTATCCAAACTGCAATATAACTTCATAACTATTAAGGCAACAGATAGAAAATTTCCATATAATATGTTTTAATTTTAGATACACATAAATACCAACCAAACTTCAAGCAAACACAGGAAATGTACCTTCTGCTCACTACTGATTTGCAAATAAAGCAAGATCCTTTTTTATCAACGCCTGGGTTTGGTTAATTTTTTTGACTTTTTGAATTTCAGAAAACTCCTCAGAATCCTCCTTCTTAGGCCCTTTTCTTTTCATCATAACCGAGGCCCAGATCTCTGCTGCATTCTTGTCACAGCAAGGATGCTGCATAAACTTAGGCATTCCAGTTCTATATCGTGCCATACTCATACCTATCCATATTTTGAACCTTCTCTTTCCCAAGCATATATAACTGCAATCATGTGAAATTTCTCACTATTTACACTTGACCCAACAATTCTTCTTACTTGTCTTATTATTCTCTCATAAATCATAAAAAAAACAATTCTAACTAGTAGTAACATTCACAACACAGGCATACATGAAATTGTTGTATCCCACAGCTAATTTTAAGACCTATGTATTCTGCGTCTAAAGGGAATACAGTACTGTATTGCAGAAATGGAAGGTAAAAAAAAATTATTTTTCTACACTGAAACAATATTTCCCCTGTTTGTGGCTCAGCATATGAAATTATACATTGTTTAGAAGACATATATTGGGAAATTATTTATTTTAATTTTTAAGAGACATTGTCTTAACACTATTCAAAGAATGTTTAAGTAACACATGTAGAGAAAGAAGCAGTGAATGCAGTGGCGCAGAGGAGGTGATTCAAAACAGTTTTGGAACCAGGTGGTCTTTGCATTGCCAGAATAATGAGTGCTGGTTACAAGAATTCCTATGAAAATACCTGTTCCACAAGAAATATAAGTCTATAATCACTCTGTGTTACACAGGAAGACAGGGTGTATTGTTAGAAATGCCTGTAAACCTTGTGTTTCCTTCTTACAGTAGTCTTGGCTTTGTTTTCTCTACTTAAAATGTAAACAAAAAGTATTTTTCTATTCTGTGGCAAATGTTCAATCTGCACAGTCACCTACTGTGTACCATCACTGGCAGTTTCACGTGTTGTTATTATTTGTAACTGTATGGTAACACAAAGCTACCCAATGTTGTTCAGCCAGTGGAACACACTCAACAAAAAATACAAAACCTACTGTGAAGAATTCGTCTGTGTGTTTAGAATTCCATAGTTTGGACTTGATGTTTTTCTAGTGCCCTAATACTCATTTTTAGAATTACTTCTCCTGCAAACCTTCCACTGAGGAAAGTTACTAGTTCTTCTCAAACTCCACTTTTTCAAGTGGGCATAAACATAGAGGAGTTTGGTAGTTCTAGTTAATATAAAACTATATTTCAAAGATATCTTGTGCATATCTAGCTGCACTGTCATGGCAGCTATCACTTAGCTCATATACAGAGGTGAAATGTCCTTCCTAACCTCTTCCAGTAGCATCCATTCCTGAGTAATCTTTAACAGGATATCACAAATTGTACTAGTATTCAAATGTAAAGAAAATGTAGGAACCTCTGGCTGAGATAATAATTTTAATGATTACCTCAACATAGTTTCATAGCATCTTTAGCTATAATTGCATTTTTGAAGTTGACGAACCACAAGGATGTGTATTCATATAGATGAATTCTGAAATGCATCAATAGACTGTCTTCTGCTGCTCTGACAGATGCCATGTAAGCTAAGAAAGAATCTATTTTTCAATATATCACAAATAGCATGTTTAAAGTGTATGGTATAGCCAAGGTGTTGTATTCATTAATGTATACTAATCAAGTAAATGAAAATCCAAGCTTTAGACAGTTCTGTTATGTTAGATCCAATGTTTCTTACCACCTCATGACTTTTAAAATTTTTGTTAGACTGTTTCTTTTAAAATTTTAGTTAGATTGTTTCTTCATTCAGATTTATGTCTCTCTGGATCTTCAAAGCAAGAGGAAGCGCCAACACCTGTGTGTATCTCAGGTTTAGAAGCTTTTACTTAAAGTCCATGCTTGGAGGCATAGTATAGAAGAAACAAATTTTCCTTGTCCTCTTCTTACTTAGTCTTGGATGACCTGATCTGAAATAATTTTTCTTTTCAAACAGCTACTGAATTATCAAATTATGGTTTTTTTGGAACACATGAAGATAGATAAATTTGTAGTATGTAGTTGCATAACTACAAAACTTATGTCGAGGTTTTCAATACTAGAGGAGAAGTATTGGTTACACAGATAATTAGAAAAATGAGGTCTTATTACATTTAAAAAAGAAAAGAAACAAAACACATCAAGGGATACACTGATAAAATTAGGTAGTGCTGAAATATCTAAAAAATAGAAGTTTGAACAAAATAGTGTACTCATGGTTGTTATCTCCTCTTCATGCATTACAGTCTTAGGATTTTAGGCCACACTAACTGAACTGGTTCATCGCAGATAAAGGAAAACAACTACACTAAGTCACGCTTTGTGGTAGCTGCCCACACAAAATTGTATGTCTACATCAAAAATTCTTTAAAGGAGAATAAATATATTTTATTCCCTAATGTCCTCTTCCTTACTCAAAAATGTTGTTCTATAGGAGCATATGCAAAGTGTGTTCGAAGGATATAACAGTCAAACTTACTGGGTCTAGAACAGAAATCAATATAAAACAAAGTGAAAAGAATAAGTATATAATACCTAAGAACTCAAGATGCGATGAGTTTGGCTATGATGGATAGACTTTTTTGAAAGGCTTTTCCATTTGAAAAAAAAGCATCTCCTTTTTAATAGAAGCATACCAGATGCTTTATCAGAACCTCCATTTGTCAATCTGATAGAAGACAGTATAATTTACTGCCTGTGATGCTAATGATAGTGCATAGATCTATGAAAAAGGTCTGAATCATTTTTTTATAGAAGCTTGGTGGGCACTGAATTACAACAGAAAGAGAAGAGGAAGTCTTGAGATTGATGATGTGTATCATTCTGTTATTTCAAGAAATATATGACCACTGTGGTTCCATTGTACTGGACTCAATGAACCAATTTATGAATTAACAAGTGGCAGTGTGAAGTATCAATTGCTAGAAACAGCATGTGTTAATCAATGATTTAAGAAAACATTTGTGCATGTGTAATGTTCCATTCATAAAAAGCAAATAATTGAGGCTGAGTTTTTTCAGAAAAAGAAACCAGTATCTGCATTTAGATCTGAGTATTCTTTTTCTTCAAGATTCAGTGGGGAAAAAAAGCAAAATTAATAGAGACGTACAATCTGCCAATCAAATTATATTGAAATGCCAAATTAAGCACAGTCTTGTCCTACTAATCTCATAATGTGACATGATAAAGCTACCTACATATTAGAGTTATTAAAGCTACAAACCCCATTCTCCTTACTTTCATCATTCTCACCTCAGGGCTTAACAGAAACAGAAGAGAGAAGGTATAGACAGGCTGTATCCCCATTTGCAAAAGCTCCTGACCACTGTCACTTGGGATTTAGTTGGTGCCATGTCTGTTTTACAGCTGTACAATAGTAGCTATAAGAATATCTGGGGGGGTAAAAGTAATAATGGATTGTACTATTGAGTATAATTGTGAGACCACGAGACTCATACATATGAATATATACCTTGTTCTACTCTCTGAAAAATGAGGAATCTGTCCTGCCTTAAATATTACAAGTAATGAAACAGAACTAAATCTAAACTTTAAAATATTTTACTTCTTTTCAAAGTTGGCATATCGCTGCAAAAACATCCGAAATATTTTCTCCTACACATTAATATTAAGTCAAAGCTACATTTTTTTACAAAAGATGAGTTCAACAATTAAGACAGCCATACAATAAAAAATTGAAATTAAACCCCCGTCATCTATTTCTACATATATAACTTCTGCTGAAGTGAATAAGCACTGTATTACATAACTGATGAGGTAATTAGGATTGTGCCTTTTTTCTTCCTATGCCTGCTGGTTAATTCTAAGATTAGTGTTGAGTTTAATGTTGAGCTTCACACAATGTTTCAGTATCATGCTGTAGATAAATTGTTGGAGTCCTGAGCATTAAATCAATAGGTCTTCTGTCTTGTTCAAATAACCAAGTTTCCCTTAGGCAAACCCCATGCTGACACCCTAGTGTGAAACTCATTAAGTTTCTTGTGGACTAAAATATGACATGCTGTCTAATAAATAATTAATACCATATGTTATAAATACAAATAAGTTTACTTAATGAAGGGTTTGATTTTTCACTGTCTTAGAATTCAGTTTAGAGTAAATGCTAACTTGGAACAACATAGGCAATTTCTTTTAAAAAATAAAACAAAAATAAATTTTGAAAGACCAGGTTGGATAATGGAAAACTACTTCCAAATATATATATTTGTATGCAAATATTTAGATGTTAAGACAGTTGCACATGTAGATTAAAATATTTCTGGAAGAAAATTAGGGAGAGGAGAGAGAGAGAAATGGAAAGAGTTATATAGCTAGAGGCAAGCTCTTGTGCTAAACATCAAATCTGGCAAAGACTCTCATAAGAAGGGCTTATTGCAAACAACAACTTTTGAAGAAGCAAGCCTTAGCAGAGTAAATGAAAGCCCAAATTTCAGCAGTACTCTTTGTTCTGAACTCTAATAAAACTGCATTATGACCCCTCCAATTTTGTCTTAAATACATTTATTTCTGGAAAGTCTGAAGTTAATAAGTTAAAATATGATGAAGAGAAGTGAGTATGGGAGAGAAGCTACCCTTGAAGAAATAGGAAAATAGTTTGAGAGAAGTGCTGCAGAAAGGTTATTGTCAATAAGAAAAAAAAAAATACTGAAAATTAAAGAAGACTTTTCACTGTGGAGATATATGAAAGCTCATTTGGTGTGGAAATGATCCTCTACAAAAAAATCTGGAGACCAGTCACAACCAAAATCTGTTATATCTTTCCTGGATTTTTTGTGATCTATTTAAAAATTGCAAAACAGAGAATATTATCCAATATGCAATTATTGTTTCCCATGGGAAAAAATACACACTCTTAACAGAAACAAATATAAAGAGAAAAGGAATGAGGCATATGAAGAGGCTCTGTCAATAGGAGACAATGTCTTGTCATTTTACCACGTAAAGTCACTCAAATTTCTCATGCACCTTACAAAAAGATTTTTTGCCTGTGTTCAGTTCTTAAACATATTTTATTCAAACAAAATGCTGAGTTCAAAACACCCAAGGAGCTTGAGCAATATCTGTTATTTCATCAAATTAAAGATTATAAAGGGAAAACAAAATATTGTGTTAGTGAAAATCAAAGCTCTTAAGAGGCTGGTTACTCTCAGAGAAAATGGCCTTTAATAGGCACTTATAAAAACACTGATTTTTTTCAGTGTTTTTTTCGTATGTCTCCATCTACCAACCAACTGAAAACCCAGTGTTTTGACTGGGTGTACTAACAGCTATGACCCTCACAGTCTCTGACATGAAATTGGTGATAACCCATTCTTGTACAAGCAGCCATACAGAACAGATTTAAACTGTATTGTACCATCTTTAGTAGAAGCAAATCTCACAAGCCTTTGCTTCCAGCTTCTCTCCTGTCAAGTTAAAGACAGGAGAGAATTCAAAGTTGTGATCAATTTTCCAATAAAATGGAATTATTTTATACGAGCTTTAAAAACTATTTGATACTACTGCGAGTGTGATACATGGTCCATGATTCTTTTGAAACTTTTTTCCCTATTTACATTTCAAACAAAAGTGAATGTAGTATACAGAGTTTTGCTATCGGAGAAATTACTGTAATCTGCACATTATATAACACCTAATGTCATGAATCCTTGGCTACATTATAGATTTAATAATAAAACTTGATTCTGACAGTTGTATGCATGAAAAACCCACTAAAGTCAATGAAATTATTTAGATTGAATTTATACATAAATATTTGAAGAATGAGTATAAGTCTTATTGAACAGAACTCTCACAAAGGTTTGCTTTTGTGCTGTTTTAATTGACCAATATCAGCTTAAAAGTCATACTTGTAATATATGCAACTGTATTTGAAGTCAGAAGCAAAATAATTTATTATTAAGCATTTTTATTTCTCCTTCAAGAAAAAGACTCTAAAAGATATGAGGTGCTACCATAAGATTTTACTTAAAAAGAAACATAAAATGTTTAAGCTCACTATGAAAGTCACTTTTGCAAACTGATGGAGACCTTTAAAGTTGCAACAATACGCTGAGCTGAAATGCTGCCTTGCTTTTTTTGTAGTTGATTTTTTTTCCTTCTGCACTGCTGATGTGTGATTTCTAATTGTTTTCTGTCCATTCTGTGAAGTACCAAACCCTTACATGGAGATGCAGGCAGTCACAATCAGAATCAACACCCTGAAGGCAGGTACTTGTTTGATGAGCTGCTTTTTGCCCACTCTGCTAACACTGAAGCAGTACTACCCCAATAAAATCTCTTGTGCATTCTCACAGCCCATTGCCATCCGGACTATGATGTAGCAGCAAAGATATGTGATATTAAAAAATTAATACAGACTAAAAGCTGCAGTCACAGAGTCCCATTAGAGTATCTGCATGCAAAATCAAGTGGAAAATTTATGGCCTGAACACAGAAAAATAAGGGTTTTTCTGCATATTTAAAGCTTTATTTTATTGAAAAATTTTAGATTATTTTTCCATATAATGGAATTTTGCTTTATCTTAAAATGACAATATTTCTTCATATCTTGATGGTTCTTTACAGCTTTTGTTCTGATTCAATAGAGTTTGGATGCATAGCAGCTACATTCTAACCAAAATTACATACAATCAATAGAAACATGTTGAAAAATAAAAATGTTTCATAATTTTAATTAATAATCTTATTAAATACTTGATAAAAAAATATACCTGTTCATTTTGATATTTTTTCATTGTTTACATTAGTTCAATTTCTTCACAAAAGCCATCTTTTAATATCACGGTATCTTTAATTTGCTTTAAAAGTATATTCTAATGGAATTTTCTCAGATAACCTTTAACAGTTTAAACAGGTTAAAATTTAATGTCATTTATGTTGGAAAGGTGTTCAAAATATTATACTATTAAATATTTAATGACATCATTATGGAAGATTTAGCTATTTTCAAACTAGACTCAGGAGGCCAGAGATATCATTTCACACTACTTCGTGAATCATTAAATGGGTCTACTGAGATTTGTAATCTTTTCCAAAATTTAATAATATGGTTTAGGTTGCTGCTAGCTTTGCAAAATATAGTATTCTTACACAGATGTGACTGCTAATTAAAAAGTCTCTTGTGACTGCAAATGGGTTTCAGGGTGCTGCTTTTATCCATGTTTGTATCATTAACGAAACTTGGAGCAATCAAGTGTTTGTGTATTCATAATTATAATGTAGATAAAAGAGTACACTCAGTCCTGACTACTGCATAGAACTATAGGAAAATAATATTTAGGTGCAAGTACTTTCAGTGGTTCATATCTACAATATATTGCCACTGAAAAGAAAGAATCTCTGATTCTTGCCAATTAAACAGTACAGTAATCACACTTGTACTATATCTCTTCTGAAGCAATCATTTGTTGAAATATATGCAGACCATGTGTGCCAAAGGAGGAGAAGAAAAAAAAAATTATTTTGTGACTGATTGAGAGCATTTTAAACAAATCTTCCCATTTCCAGTGGGGATGGAAATTGACAGGATTTTAGCAGAAATCAAATAACAATGTTATAAGTTAACTTTCATATCTTTTGAAATGAAGAAATAGCAAAATATTTAAAATAATAATATTAAGAATGTGAATTAAAAATGCATTTTCACTTAACTAGTAGTAATTATAATAGAGTACAAAACCAGAAGGCATTATAGTTATTGCTGAAGACAGATACACCACAAAAGAATGATTCATTCTCTCTCATTCTGTAGTTCCCACAGAACTATATTAAAGTATAACTCAAATGTAATGTTTGTAAAGCACATTACAGTTAACTTCTTTCTTGCTTCCTTCAAAATTTACAGAAAAACACCATGAAAATAGTATACTGTGTAAATTTACCTAGGTAAGTTTTATTTATTGATTTTTCATGATTAATCCCAACTGAAAGGTGCGGGGTTTATTACAGTACTCCAAAAAACAAATCTAAACAATATTTTAATACCATTTGGAAAATTATTAAAGTGCCATTATAAAAACAATATAGAAGGAAATATTGGAGTCATGGTAATAGGGAACTTTTACTTTTTGACAAACATTTTCCTCCTTTTCTATTTCTTTCTCTCCTGAGTGAACTTTGGAATTTAGAACACTTATGTGTAAACAACATTCACAGATTTAAAGAAATAAATAAAATAGCTGTGCTTAATATGCTGCCAAGTAATATATCCTAAAAATAACACATTTTCAGCTGCAAGTGCAAATAGAAGTCTAATCAGTCTAAAAAAGTCAATTTCTGTCTGAGAAAATCTACAATAAGGAAAATGAAAAGAATTCTGTATGTTTTGCACTAACCACTGAAGTGAAATTACTATTTCTTATGCTTTAGCATAGCTCAAATTGCTACTTTCAAAATAATTTTATTCACTTCCTCATATAACCTTTGTGAGTATGGAAATGAAAAAACTCAACCCTTTCAGGAGAAAATGGAATTGAGATTGTGTTGCTAATATTCATTTTACTTTGCTTACTGTCAATATGTCTTTATATGTGGAAGTACGTATAATTCAGAAATTTATGGCATGTGCAAAAAATTTCATATACCTTGATATATATTTAGTGCATCATTTTCAGTGTTTGAGATCTGATGACCCCATACAAATGGCCAAGATAATTGAGAGAATATGTGGCATATAAAAGGAAGAAATATATTGTCAAAACTCATGGCTTTATCAGATGTATACCTTAGCTAAAGCTGCAGTCCTGTGTTATAGACCAGATAAGCTGATGACAATCTGCAGAATATTTCCATCACTTTAGATCTCCTCACAAGAGTTCCACCTGCAACACAGCTTTCTCTCCCTTGCTTTAGGACAATGCTGTGCAGATGAGAATTTTTGCCTGAAAGGTTCAGTGCCGAGACAAAACAGATGAAAACATTAGACCTCTGACAACAGCGTCTGGATCTGAAATTTTGCTTCTGTTGGAATGTATTACTGGTGGCATAAATATTTTTTCTTGCAAGTCTGTTATATGCTTGCTAAATTATTAGAAAGCTCTAAAACAAAAAAATAAACTTCAAGTAAAATATGTAATCATTCCTTATTCAAGAGAAAAGATTTATCAAAGACAATAATATGGAGTGTTTTCATGTAATTAGTGTATTTTGGGGTCGGTTGCTACTTTTTTCTTTCTATATGTAGTCGACACAAATGTCCATATTACTTCATGTATTTTATACCAAAATTATTAGATAAAAATATTAAAAATTTGTGGCTTAATACATAAAGAATTTAGACATAAAGAATTTAGACATAAAGAATTTAGCTCAGAAGCTTCAATTTCCTTTCATATATCAGGTTTCAAAGCTGCAACTGCAGTAAGCGTTCCATTAAATTCATTAAAAAACTCACCATGAACAAGATGCTGGCAAAAGATAACAGTTAGACACAATAATTCAATATTCTTAGAGTCATTAAACTCTTTTGGAGTATATTAAACACAGAAAACAAAAAATATCCTTTGCTCTGATGTGTTTTTATATTATATTATTTTTTAATATAATTTTTAATCTATGGACCAAGCTCTGATTTCAGGGGAGAAATGCTGATTTTTATGTCTCCCAAAATGTGAAACCTGAGGTTGTGATGTGCATTTGGTGATGGAATTTCAAGATTTGACTATTCCTTTTTCTCTAATCCAGTTGATCAGAAAAGAGCTGAATTACAAAGGTAAAGAATGAACATTTCAATTGATCATCAACTTGTATAAATGGGTAATAATTTTTAAGTCCAGTGACAGACAATAAGAATGCAGAATTGAAAGTAGGGAGAATAAATAAATAAGTAAACACAGGCCATGCTATTTTGGACAACAAAACTTTTTGCCAATCCAGGCAGCTGCCAACATCCATGAGAAGAAACAACCAACACTGCTGATACATAAATCATGTGGTTTTTGATTTGTAGTGCCTAATTTTACTACAATTAAATTAAGTTAAATGTTAAGTGAATGATCCAAGTTATACTTCTGGACATATGAAGACAGATGTTGGACTGCAAGTTGTAGCAAACATGTAGCAAACACAGAAGTAAACAGGATTTTTATCATATGGCATATTGAATGCTAGGGAGGAAAACAAAGCCATGGAGTCTCCTGACAATAAACATAAAGGTATAGGTGAACTGGAGAAAACCTGGGAAGAAGTTTAAGACTGGGCAGAAGACTAGTTTCTGAAAAAACTCTCTATTTGTCTTTTTTGCCCTCCTGCCCAAGAAGTAACATAGTAAGATAGAAATTTCTGCGAACAGTGCAAACAGAGTATGTTAGACTGAGCTCAATGTACAATGACATTAAAGTTTCAGTATTCTGCTACAGTTTTTGTTTTATTTATAAAAAATATTTCTGAGATTTAAATTATTAAAAGCAAGAGATACGATTCAAAGATATTTCCTTTTGACATTTTGGATAGATAGAAAAATTCTGCAGATGTAAAGAAAGGTAATAGAGTTTTTTGGGTAGTGATTCTCAATTTTTTATCAAGTCCACAGGGAAAACTGCAATTGCTCCCAGACTGTTCTTCAGATATTGATATACTGTAATTACTGCACAACTCTAGGCTAAAAAATAGGAAGTGCAGCAAAAGACTATCTCATCAGCACCCTTAAGCAAACAATTTCACTTAACTTTTACAATAATACAACATAATCCTTGAAAATTACTAAATAAATTTATGTATTCATTTTGACATATTTTTCATTTAGTGAACTAGAAAATTCCATTTTCTATGAGTAACAGTGGCATAAAAAAGTGCAAATTCTGACATTTTCCAAATATGTAATATTGTTTTAGCAATGGTGTTCCTAGTTAGGAAGCATGAGTGACAGGTCTGAGTCCTAAATTCAGTTCTGTTCTATAAAAAATCAAATGCTGCATCACAACATAAAAGGCCAGTGTTAATACATGTGACTCAACACATATGGCAGTACTGTGCTAGGACGAATATCTCTAATAAGTTGACTTAAACCAGAGAAACAAAAACATACCAATTGTTTCTTGGATGACCTGTGCTGATGGTATTTCCCCTCAAAACTCATGCTACATTTCATGGAGCAACTTACGCTTTACCATGTGTCTGCACAGCACCTAGGGTAAACACTATGGGGTTTTCCTGCTTCGGTTTTATCAGCTTAAGAGACATTTTTCCTTCAAGAGCTGATAATCATTGTCTCAAAAGGGCTAAAAGCCACTTCCCCCAACATAGCTCACTAAGAAGTCTAGCTTCCTGACCCCAATTCTTGTCAATGTAACACTCCTCATTAACAGTATCATAATTAAAAGCCTAACTGAATTTCTCTTGTAAACCTTCTTTCAAGAATTTTATAGAAATGTCAATTTGCCATAATTATTTCTCTAATGTAATGGAATTGTCATTTCCTAGACCATAAAATGTGATATTAGATCTTTCTTAGATGTTTCAGATAAAGTTCCAGCATCCTATGCTAGAATAGAGCATGTAATTCTGAGTCTCATTTAATGAAATGTGTTTCAAAATCAAACATCTTATTCCCTCAGAACAAAAATTATTAATGTATATTAGAAAATAAAGTTACAGAGCAAGGTAAGATGCCTTCCCACATATAAAGAGGCAAATGTTCCTAATATGCTCTCAAATGTGGGCATGCACTTCCCCAGTAACTGTGAGGGAGGGGAAAAAAGCATTTCTATGTATATGTGGGGACTGACACATACACGCTGTTGCTTTGTGTCCACCATGGTAATCAGCCAGATGTAGAAATTTGCGCAAAAGAATATTTCTCAGACATTTTTAGCATTTTGCAGATAATCTTACAATTTGAAATCAGTTAATTCAATGAAAATGGGGGAACTCTTCTCCCATGAGCACAGGTGATAATTTCAGCTACACTGCTTTTGTGAAATTCATCTGCTATCAGTCACCACTGTTTAATTATTCTTGCTTTTAGGTCATTGTCTTTCACTAAGCTCTCTCCATAGCTCAGTAATATATTACAGTCTTTTCTTCCAGTGTTGATCCTCCTGCTGCCATTCTTTCATCAAGGTTATAAGGCTGCACTGCATATCCACAGAGTCTAAAACTAGACCCAAATAGAACTAGCACATTATACAACTTTGTACTACGTCACACTCATTTCTGAAATTACTGCTGAGTTTTTTGTCTGTTGTGTATTCAGTGTAGATTTAGGATGCTCTCTGGAGTTACACAAATGTATATGGCTTGAGAATTGTCTCACTGACTTGTGTAGTTTCAACCATGATGCTGCTGGAGCTAACATAAGCAGAGTTGTCTGAAATATTTTCGTAATAAAAGAAAGACTTGGGTAACTCTTTACTAAAATTATTTTCTACAAAATCATACCACTAAATAAATTAAGAAAGTCAGTTTTGGTGACTAGATGTTACAAATTTCAAGTACCAGCCTCACTGGATAGAATATTTTACAATGATAATTTCTGCTGCCCTGTTCTCACACACTTCTGGAATGGCTAGATAAACTCCAGCATGTTAGCTTAGAATTTCATCACATTGCATTACTTTGGCCCTGCCAAGAATTGACAAAATAACAAACATAAATACTGCAAAACAAGCCCAGTTTCCAGAATGCAGCAACCAACCAACCAGAACTGATAGAATATAATGCTTTGGAACTCAGCTTTGCCTTATGTAAACCTTAAACTAAACTAATGAGCTGCTCTTTGTGCTTTCCAAACAGGGTATTAGAACATTTCTACAAATTTTCTTTCCTTTGTTTTCCACTGTAATCATTGTCTTGCTGTGGTAGTGCTTCAGTCTGCCATTCTTCATCAAGAACAGCTTTTCAAGCACTTTTAGCCATTCTTGTGGCAGTGGCAGTCTTCTGTGAGATGAAGACAAAGCAGAGCTATATGTTATCATTATAACGTGGGCACTTCCTTGTATGTCACTGGAACAATTCTAATATTGCCTACATGCAGACTTTCAGTACAGCAACCTAAAATCGTGCATCTCACTTTTGATTCCTGCAGAAGAGTCTAGCGGTAGGTATGCAATTTCTCACACTTGCACTGCCCTCCCCTAGGGATGCAAGGCTCACACTGCTCTGTAATATTTTCCTTTCAGACATGTCTGAAGTACTATTTGAACAAAATTCTGAAGAGTAAATCATCTGTGATAACAAAATTGTGACATTATACCATATTGTATGTTGTTATAGAAGTTTACTCTTACAAAATTTTAAAATTGATATCTTGTGGCAATTAACAAAAAGCAAATAGCACATCATTGATGTATGTATTATTTTGTGCTGAAAAGAGAAAATTAAAACCACCACCCTTTTGGGTTAAAAGTTTGAAGGGGGAATGAAACCAGTCTATTTGATTGCTAGTTTAGGGAACTGAAATAACCGTTTGACAAACCTTTCCAGATTGCTCAGTGAAGTAGAAAGATTGGCACCAAAGATTCAGCTGCCACCAAAAACTGACAGAGCAGTTTAACTCTATCATTCACTGCAACTTTAGAGAATGATGAGGGAAATATTTTTAAGGCTTTAAAAGTCGTAGCCAAGGAATGTGGATGAGTTTTTCATGTTTCCTTTCAGTATGAACTGTCTTTTTCTAACAGCTCAAATCCAAATGTTGCTCTTCTTTATTCTAGAATGATATCTAGAAGACAGCTGGGTTCTTGCGTTTAAAACCCAATGTAAAGAAAAAGGAATAATAATTGCTTTTTTTTTTTTTAATTTGAAGGGTCATATTTCTGAAACTGCTCCTAGTTATAGGAGTTCTTTCATCACCTCATATATTTTTGAATAGAAATCTCTTCCTCCTACAATAAGCAGAGGATCACTTGATATTGGGGGTTCTTTGGTCTGGTTTAGTTTTCTTCGTAAAACCAGGAACAAGAAGGGTTAATTTTAAATCCTCTCAAAATCAACGGGAATTGTCTATTACTAGTTTCAGCTAGTCTATATTAGATACCTACAATATAAAAAAGTGGATGAAAAACTAAGTCTGAGAAATAACATCAAAAGTATTTAAATATATGGATTGCCTATGTTAAACAAGATAGAAAGTAATTCCGGTGTATGGCTGTGCAGTACCTTAAATCCCTACTTGCATTTAAATTCTTTAAATTTTTACTGGAAGCATCTATATACACAAATTGCAAACCCAAATGTTCTAAACCTAGTTAACACACATCATACAGAACACCTGTCAGTTGAAGCCAATTTGAACCATGTAATGAATTTATGTCGGGGGTACGAAAGAGATATCTAAAGTGACATCCTGAGGCACAGTTAATGAGATTGTCTTATGTAAGTCTATCTGATAATATGATCATCTCTAATGAGATTATTCTGAAGTAAGCCTTTTACAAATTAAATTAATGGATTATATACATTCACAATGCAAGTATACAGAACTGAAGTGTTTTTAAGGTATTTTAATGTTAATATCAAAGCATTTCTCTATCCCTCTTAGGACCAAGTGAATGTAAATATAATAAAGTATTGCATTGAGCCAGAGGAGGCAAAGAATAAGGAGACACACAGGAAATAAAATGTTACCAAGAATGGTGTATTGTCTTTGTATCACATGTCCTTTGAAAATAATAATCAAATAATTAAAGAGAAATCAGCCCCTTTCTGGAGCCCCATACCAGACATTGGTACAAGAATCAAAGAGAATACTTAAATTTAGTATTGGATCTACTGAGTTGGAGAGAAAGGGCAAGGCAAAATGATTTCTCATCCTGAAAGAAAGACAAATAAGGAGAAGAGCAAGTATTAAAAAAGCTCATTGTAATGACAGGTTGCATTCAGCTCTGTCAGTCAGAAATAGAGGTAGTTGGGAGCTTTAAAACGGAAGCGTAAATTGGAGGTAAGGGGTGAAGAGATAAAAGTCATTGCTGATTTAAACCTTTTATCTTTGTCTGGTTTCCTAGGAAAAATGAACTTGGCTATAAGAAGCCTCTTTTAGCCACTTGATTGTTGTGCAATTAGAGGCTATCTGGCACACTATGGTCAGGATTTTATGAAGATCTTGTATTTATCTCATTGATAAGCCCAAATAATCATTAGGAGATACAGCACAAGGCATATCTCTTGTAAATTTTCTGTAACAGAATTCAGTGATGCATTTAATTGCCATAAAGGCAGGAGCCAGCACACTGTGAATATCTTGACTCACCTCCAGTTTTGCCTTACTGAGAAATGTTTGATAGCAGTGTTATTTTTCATTATATAACTACACAAGAGCATTTCTTCCTTGTTGGTTAAAGCTTATTCTCTCCCTATTCTATTTCTGTCAGAATGATCTAAAAGTGTTTGATACTGGCAACCTTTCTTCCACTGATAATAGAGACACTTACCCAACAAGTGGGTGAATTTCTCCTCCATTTGAAACATTTGAAATATCATTTAATCTGGTTTTGAAGAAATTAAACGGAAGCATTGAAGTGATTTTTATTGTATAGAGACCTATAGAGGACCTATTTGTATTGTACAGATGACCTTTGTATATCAGCCAAAGTCCAACAGCTAACAAAATAATCGGATTCTTAGGATGCAGAATCCCATTTCTTAGTCTAGTCTTCCTGCCAATTACCACAAAACTTCTCTTCCCAATGCAGGCAGAAGTAGCATTGGCAAGCAGGACCCCTGTTATTTGACATCCCATTCAAAAGTTTCTCTGTTAAGATGTTGTCATCCTGCCTTTGCAATAATCTTCTCTTAGGTTCTTTGGTGCCTACTTGATCAGAGAACATTTTTGGTACTAGTTAAAAGTGGAACATTTTAAAAATCCTCAAATGAATGAAAATGTAGTTAATAAAAGCAACACAGGGTGGCAATAGAAAAGAATACAGCGGAGATGGTGCCTTCTTTATATGCCATATTCCCTAGAATTTAATGTGTTCAGTCACTCTAAAAGGCAGCCAAAAAAGCCTGCAATTTAGGGAGCTGAGAATATTGTTCAAACAAAGTGAAAGAGTATGTGGAAGTTGTGATATTTGATGGTGACTTTGTGATTAGCCTTGTCCAATTGGGCAAGGGATTTAAGTTTTGCCATCATGGCATACCATCTGAAAAAAGACAATAGGGAAGGACAATGTTTTCACACAATGGAATTTCACAAAGGTATGCCAAAAAGATGCTAAAGCAACAGATTTTACCATATGACTATGATACCAGAGAGGAGAAATTTAAGTCAACCAAGACATTATAAAGAAAATGGAATCAAATCAATCACTTCAGACTAATGCCAACTTGGTCCTGTGTAGAGGCTGCCTGTAAAAAGCATTAGGCGTGTTCCTGGAACATGTCTTCCAGTTTAGTGTCTTCCCAGAAGGATTCTGTGTGTGTGCTCTGCAGCTGTAATGTGAGAGCAAGTATACACTAAGTGGGATGGTGGGGACAGTTGCTTCATAACTGCATTATTGGTCTCAGCTAAAGCACTAGTGTAGATACACTCCCAGGAACACTGAAGCACTACCAGTTAGGTTAGCTCCTTTTCTGATTTTAATACATCTGTAGAAAAGGAAAAAAAAAAATAAAAAAGGAGAACATTGCTTCTAGTACAGGGAGCTGATGGACTCTATCCTCCCCTGTAATTACAGGACTATTCCAAAGACAGTTGTGCCCAAATGCTACATTAAGCAATTTTCAGATCTTTAAAGCTGACTTGTAAGCATAATTTTGCATAGGATTCTTAAAGAGACTCAGTCAACAGTATTAATTTAAATTAAAGCAGAAAGATTATGAGAACCAAGGCAGAATTCTTCATGCCTATAAAAGGATGTTTAACACAAGTCAGTGGAATTTTCTGCCTGAACAGCAAAGGAAGGAACCAGGCACACACTCTGTTTCTAGAGCTTTATGGCATTAACAGTACTTGTCACTCATGACTCTGCGGGTGGTACTTGAATCAAGTAAACTCAGAAGTCTGTTGATGATGTTATTCAGTCATAGGCAAGAGGCTGCTGAAGTAGTGGATTCTCCAGGATATGGTAGAAAATGATAAGGCTTCTCTGCTTGTCTTCTTTATTTACTACCATTCTATAACAGTGAAATCATAGCAGACATTTCAGGTAACAAGTCTTCTTCAGTGAAATGTTTGTCTATCCAGTCTAGTTCAGCTTGCCACAAAGCACAGTAGCTGCTTAAACAATTACATTTTGGGTTCATTTCTGTCTCTTTGGAACTACTCAAAATATTCAATAAAAGTGGCTGTAAAACATGAACTACATCTATGAATGGCAAAACCAGAAATAAATGGCTTTTCTACTCATCCGAGAAAAACCATCTCTAAATTGTATTATAGGGAAGCCCCCAAAATCTGGTCCATCCTGGTATTATAATGGATTAAATAATTACAAATACCTTTGGTCATGTTTGTGGCTAACAATCATTGCCTTAGAAGTTCCTGCAGTTACAGAGTGGTCAGAAACAAGACTGTGTTTCAGTTCTCATTGACTGCTACAATTAAGCAGGCTTCATTACAGATCAAATGCCTGTCCTGTAGCAACTGGATAGCCATTCCAACAAGCTGGATCCCTTGTGAACAAACAGAAAGGAACTGATGTATCTAGTTTTTTAGAATGAATTCATTATGACATTATAAGTGGCATTAGCACTTGCAGATATTTCTTCTTGGTGGAAACTGAAATCAGAAAAGAGGGGTTCTCTTACTGTGTGCTACTTGATAACTAGTGTCCCCACTTTTAAAAAATATTACAATGGTAGAGAAGTCATCTAAATAGACATGCTAATAACCCTCAACCTGCTAGGTTTTTATACATATATATACCATTTTTTCCATTGTTGTGCATACAACAATATTTACTTTCAAAGTTTCAAGCAAAATATTATTTGCCAATAATTTGGAAATCATATACACTGAGTGTGCAAAAAAAATTACATCATAAATCCAAAATTAAATAATAACAATATTTTCCAACATAGGCAGAGGTTGCAGTCATGCTGCTAATGTGTGTTTAAGTAAATATTCACTATTGCAGCATAACACTTACCTCTCTCTTTCTTGTGCCCACATCTTAGGACAGAAACTTCCTAGCTGGTTTTGAATTGTTATCCCCAAAAAGTATCTGGGGATGCCAAAAAACAGAACTGAACTAGAAAGGTCCACAGCACACTCATCAGAGTGGAGGGTGCCAAGCATTCCTCTAGAAAGTTGGTCATGCCTTGTGTTACCTAAAGAGGTCACTCCACTACAATCGTACTTGTTCTCTGAATTGCAAAATCACTTCCATGCTGAATTATTCTCCTCATCGCTGCTGGGGCAGACTCAACCTCCTGCTGTAACAAGATTAAGCTCATTCCATAACTGTCTGGACACTACCTTGGGATCTTGGCAGGCTTCCTGCCTTGCTGAAACCAAGATGAAGCATCTGCTGTGCCATTATACAGTCTTGGCATATGCATCCCTTAAGAAAGGATATTGTGACATAAGCAGTGGAGCACAAAAGCCCTTACTGACTTAAAGACCCATAGGGTTATTGCCATCTGTTTATTAATTAGGTGCACTAGGTCCTGATTGTTACATATTGAATGAGACAAGCTGCTGGTGGCTCAGTCCACTGGAATGCTCTGGTTATAAGGAAAGGACTTTAAAGAAATAAGTGTCCTTGTTTGATTTGACAATGTCTCTCACTGTTAGAAATCCAAGTAATTACTCCACTCCTCTACTAAAAGGTTTGGATAAGCCTTCTGTTCCCGTCTTGTTATTAAATCTATATTACATTAGGACATACCACTATGGGGTAGAATGATAGTTTCAACTCTCTTCCTCATATCTTCATGGTTTTCTCACCCTCACATGTCAGTGGGTTTTTCTGTTTTAATCAGTAAAGAATTACGATCCTGTATATAAAATCTCCTACTGAAACCATTCATTCAGCAAGCAAAAAGTAAAAACTCCCTAAGAGCCCATGGGCATTTTAACATATATTGTTATATATTCTATGTTTTTTTGAAGGACATGCCCAGCAAAGATGCAAAAAATCTGCATGTCTCTTATGGAGCACTGTAAAACTGGCAGTGTGTTCTCAGTTAGACTGATTATTATTATTATTATTATTGTTACTATTATTAAATTTCAATTCCATATATAACCATATAATTCACAGAATTCATGATATACTCATTTTGTAACTTACACATTCTACCTCTTGATAGAGAAGGTCTTCTAATCATGATTCATGGGTCATTTTAGGACTGTCCTTCAGTGGAACAAGAAGGCAGAGGGAATTTCAAGTCGGCACTTACTCTCTGTGTCATCCCAAATCAGGAAAAACTTCTTCATGGCCAGAAGGGAGAACACAGAATCATGGAAAAGTCTGGGATGAAATGGACTTTTAATGATAGACTGTCCCACCTGCCATGGGCAGAATCATCTTTCCCTCATTATTGTGTATACATCCATTGCACAGTAAGAGCTATAAACAGTCACATTTTTTCTGATACTTGAAATAGTAGAGTACTTCCTTAAAGCACCCCAAAGGAGAAATAGATATGATTCTGCATGAGAGTTTAATAATTCCCAAGTATAAGCCCTTCCACCCCTCCAGTAAAAACATTTCTACATCCGAAAAAATATCAATAATATGGCAAATACTGCAGAAAATATATATGTAACTGTGGAAAACCCTAGACAATTCCTTCAATTAAAGCAATATTATTTAAATGTAACTGCATCCTGACCTCCAGAAAGGAGGTTATTTAAGATTCTTAAAGGTGTTTCTTAATGGTCATATTATATAGTTTCAGGTAGGACTGAATTTATTGAATAAACTGATCTGTACTTCTACCTACAGAGTGTTTTTATTTTCAAGATCTAAAATAGTTTCATGGAGCCTGGAGCAAAACAGAAGGAATCTTGCAAGGCAGAAATCTTGAACTTTAAACCACCATGGAAATGAATTATTCATATGAATTGTATGTACAGTTTTAAGCTTTAGAAATAATTTTGTGTACTGCTATTGATGTAAAGATAGCTCCAGAGCCTTAATGTGATTTAACACAAGTCTATGGGAGCTAACATTGCTGAGAAAATGAATGAGACAAAGGAAGTAAAACTGTTAATTGGCAGGTAAAGTAGATTTTTCCTTGTGATTGAAATAGATGAAAAAAGGCACTTCAAACAAGAAGAAAAAATAATATCCTGCTACTTCATCAGCTTTCCAACATGAGAATGAAAAATTGAACTACCCAATCAACACATTCGTCAGGCGCTTTAAAGAATTAAATAACCAATAAGAAACACAAATATACAATTTTGGTTTTTCCTGGATATTTTTGCAGTGGAGGAGGTAATAGTAATGTTCATAGACCAGAGAATATTGTGAATTGGAAGGGACCCACAAGGATCACCAAATCCAATTTTTAAGTGAATGGCCCGTATGTGGTTATAACACCTACTTTCTTGTTATTAGCACCATGGTCTAACCAACTGACCTACAAAATACTTAATTTCTATTCAAATATGAAAGCTTGTATACTGTTGTGAATACATTTCTTAATATAAATAAAATTTAAATAATAAATCCTCACAGAATTAAACCTAAGTTCCTCGTTGTTCTGTTTAGCAGGTGAAAAGGATTTTCTTGCAGAGAAATGGTGCTGTACAAAGTGCTTGTTCAATGTCTTCTTTTTTCTAGTATAAATTTAGTTAAAATATGAACTCTTTTGATGTGTTTAAATGGCTCTTTTAGTCAATGGGAAACTTTTTGTTTTCTAAAATAACTTGTTTAAGGACCATGATTGTGTACGTGGAATAAGGGATCAGTGGCCTTAGTGTACAAAACATTGTCTCAGGACTCTGTATTTCAGTAAGAACATGGCAGAGATTTTTTTCTTTATGATGGAGTTATTAGCCTGTAGGTGATGTTTTCACTTCTCCTATTTGACCATACACCTCATCTGTAACTCAACTGCAAAAATCCATTAGTTCTCAAGACTTATCTACTGCCTTAGAACTTTCCAGATAACTGAAGGTTGTTCCCTGTTACAAGTCAAAATTTCTGGTCTTTAAAATACTGGAAGAAACAACTTTTAACATCCAGCAATGATTGCAAGTTAAAAAAAATAACTTTATATGGCCATATCATGGTACATCTGAGAATAATGTTGCAAATATAAAGGCATATTCTACATTACAGCTTGTTTTAGGCAAGATTAAATTATTCATTTTACTTGTACTATTTATATATTTATATATATGCGTATATATATATAACCTCTTAGAGTCTTAAAATAGATCATATATAAAACATCATCACCCTATAGCAAATGAATGAGTCCAAAAAAGTACATGTGTAAATCTTCTGAATAAGGAAAGCAATTTTTGTGTATTGATTTGTCTAAAGTGTTAAATTACATAATAGCCATATAGTAAAGCATTGAATAATTTAAGTAAATCAATGTTTTCTGAATTTCATACAAGTACAAACTTATTAGGCAGTAAAATAAATCAATATAATAAAAAAAGACTGGTATGTAATGATGAATCTATGAGCTGATAATAACCAGAGGTAAAAACTCTATCATTTCAAAAAACACCTTTCAGCAATCTTTTCTCTGTTATTCCCATCAGAAAACATTGTACTCTGTAGCCAATTGATTTTAGCCTTTAAATAACTTTTCATTTGAAAGGCACCTCACAGAAGTAAAAGTATAGCCTTTTTCGAATTAAATCTTGGGTAAGGAATAGTAATGCATATTAACTTCTATTAAACCTTGTTCATGCAGTTTATGGTTCCTAAAAGTTGCACATTCTGTAGACCTAAAGGAAGCATCACTTCCATTTTAAAATTATTTCCACAGTGTTTCCTTTAATTGATGTCTCCTGGGCAGAAGGCCCAGGTTTCAGATGTTAAAACTTTTTAAATATTAAACTTTTTTTGTTAACAATGCTTCTGGCTACCTTCCAGAAAGTTAAGAGTTTAAAAAAAAGAGAAATGCATACATTTTAAGACTGTTCATAAAATTTACCAGAAAAAACATGTGCAATTAATTTTTAAAGTGAATAAAAACAGTGTATCTGCAGAGGACAATTGAAAATGTTTTTAATAGTGATATTTGTGAAACCCATTAAATTCTTGCTTGGTGGTAAAAATATTTAATGGAAATTTCTCCTGATAAATTGCACAATACTGTATTCATTCAGGGATTGTAGACGCAAAAAATTTCTAGAAAATACTATGAGGAGCTTACATTCTTCTAAATACAGGTGGTTATACTACCAGATTAGCCAGTATCTTGCCTTTAAGATTCACATCTGAATCCATAAGAACAGAATCATTTGTTCTGCAAAGCCATATGAAGAAGTATGATTGGCTGGTTGTTGTTTTTTGGTTTTTGTTTTTCTTTTTGATAGACTAAATGAAGAAAACTTCAGTATTAATACTAGACATAAATATTATATCTACATGAGACATATTTTATATATTTTTATCCTAAATCATATAGAATATGTAAGAGGCTTTCAAAACAAAGTGTTGGGTTTTTTCCTCAGAAAATTTTGTTTCACAAAGCTAAATTCGTCATAATAATTAAAAGGTAGTTTTAAATATAAATCATGTTTTGTGCACCTCTTTCTGTTCATTTTACAGGATTCAGCAGTAGGTAGTCACATCAGTTTGAGGAAAGAGAGCTCTGTTTTGGCTTTGTTTAAAAGGAGGGAGAAGAAGTAGTATAGGAACATGAATCCTTTCTGCTTTTTATTCTAATTCAGAGTTTCTTCATAAAAGGAAATTTACATCATTAAAGATTTTATGTAAGAGGTGTGATTCTGAGTCAGGGATTTGAAATCCATCTTATATGAAATGCACTGTTTATAAAAACTCAATATGTGTACCTGCTGTTATACTTTTAAAAAAATATGAACAAAGATTATGCTAAACCTGTATGACAAAATTCTCTACTCTATAATAATCTTCAAAATTTTCACTAGCTTCTAAATAAGGAATTAACTCTATGTTTAAAGTTACTGATAGTCAAAATACTGTGTTACAATCTTTTAACTGAGAAATATGAACAAAGTAGTATCAGCTACTTCTTTGATGAAAATCCTTCTTTAACTAAATACATTGCACTACGTATGATTTTGACAGTTAGATGTAGTCTTTTTCTACAGATATGTAATTTCAAATTTAAAGCAGAAATAACTCATTATCTATTTTCCCAGAATATCATTATATTTACTTGCTTCTCTATATATTCAGTTCTGAAAAGCACTTGTTAGTTTTGGATTACTGCCAGAAAATTGCCATTTTCCAATTGTCTTAGCTACTCCTGTACCAAGAGTTCCAGTAATTATATGATCAATTTGATGCAGTTATCTCTCAAAAATTTAATATATATATATGCACTGATATGGAACTCTATATAAGAAAAGGCAGAAAGCTTTTTTATTGGACCCAATTGGTAACAGAAAAAATACTCAAATTTTCAAAAATATTATGCAGCTTTTCTAAAAAGGCAGCAGAATATTATGGTATTACAGACTTGAGAGGTTACAGACCCTACTTTCAGCACATAATCCTTCATAACCCACTGTTTCACAATCAGTTTTTAACATAGACACCATGGAACTGTTTCAAATAAAATTTTCAGATGTAAAAAGTAAATCAGTATTTCCAAATTAACACTGATAAATGGCTTCCATGGAGATCCACTACTGTAATCTTCAAAATATGTTTGTCCTCAACAAGATACAAAATTGTGAATCATAGAGTGATTTGGGCTCTTAATAACCCACACCTTGTCCCATCGGCAAGGTTACTTTCACTTGACCAGGTTGCTCAGAGATCCCATACAACCTGACTTTGCACACCTCCAAGGATGGTGAACTCACACTACCCTCACAGTAAAGAATTTCTTATTAACACCTAATCTTAATCTTCTTTGAATTTAAAACCATTTCCTCTTGTCCTAGTACTCTTTTTTTGTGTAAAAAGTTGCTCTCCTTTTTGTAAGCATGTAAGCCACTCTCCCATTTAAGCATGACAAGGCCTCAATGAGCTCTCTGCACAAACTTCTCTACTTCAGACTGAACAACCCCAGCCCTCTCAGTGTGCCTTCATTGCAAAAGATCTCCAGCCCTTTGAGACTCTTCATGGCCCTCCTCTGAGCCCAGGCTAATTGATCTGCATCTATTGCTGAGGATGTCCTGTGCTGAAGATCCCAAAGCTGGACAAAGTACTCCAGGTGGAGTCACAAAAGAGCAGAGAGGAAGAATGACCTTCCTCCACCTGCTGGTCATTCATCTTTTGGTACAGCCCAGGATGTGGCTGGCCTTCTAGGCTGTGAGCACATGGGGTTGACTCATGTCCAGCTTTTCATCCATGATAATCCCCAAATCCTTCTCAGCATGGCTGTTCCCAATAGTCCTTCTCCCAGGCTGTATTCACGTCTGGGATTTCCATCACCCCGGTGCAGCACCTTGCACTTGGACTTGTTGAACTTCACGAGGTTCTCGTGGGACCACTTCTCGTGTTTGTCCACATGTCCCTGGATGGCATTCTGTCCTTCAGGTCTCTCAATTTCAACACTCACTTTTATGTCATCTACATTCAATCTCACTATGTCATTGATAAAGATATCACAGAGACCTGAGGGACACTGCTTGTCACTTGCCTCCGTCTGAATGCAGAGACATTGGCTGCACTCCCTGGATGAATCCATCCAGCCAGTGGTTTATCCACTGAAAAATCCACCCTTCAAATCCATGTCTCTCCAATTTGGATGTTAAGGATATCATATGTCATTGTCTTGAAGAAGATTATGTAGATGACATCAGTTTGTTTTCCTTTGTTGACTCCTGTGTTATTGTAGAAGGCCACCAGACTGGTCAGACATGATTTTCCTTTTGCTGTTTCAGATCACCTCCTGCACTTGCATTAACATCGCTTCCATGAGGATCTGCTCTGTGATCTTCCCAGGTGTAGAAGTGCCTGAATGAGCATGGTGAAGCATGTCTTGATGGGAAAATTGATTTTATTCCTTAGTTATCGACTTCCACATATTGTAAGGTATGTGGTTTTTTGCTTTAGCTTTGTGTATATTTGAATTACATTTTTAAAAAGGAATTTGAGTTTATAAAAAACATCTGTTTGGAATAGTCAAGAAGAACTCCATACAATGGCAGAAATTTACTTATGATACTTTTTTGAGAAATTTTCTATTTGAGTATAAATATTTAGTAGTAGCAGTAAAAGGCTTGATGTGGAAATTCACTGTTAGTAAGAAAATTTATAATACTATTGTATCTTTTTTATATGCCCTACTTTTATTTTTATATGCCCATCCACACAGACAAGAGTCAACTCTGTAAATAATTTTAATGAATACAGCACAATTGTGACTACAAATATTTACATTTTTGTTGTATGGGTAAATAACAGAATAAGAATCTTTGTATTCTAAGTGAAAGTTATTACACAGGTTCTCTTGTCTGTATAGTCCAGCTTGTGTTATAGCAACTGATGAAAACCATATACCTTGCACAAAACAAGAAAAGTACATTCTGGCAAATATTTGGAATATCTTGGCTTCCTTCTTTATTTAAAATAATTTCTTTGGGTTGTGTGTTCAGTTGGTTGGCTGGTTTGGTTTAGTGATTTTTGTCAGTGGTTTTGTTGTTGGTTTAGTTCTGTTGGTGCTTTCTTTCTCCTTGATGTGCCTATTATTTTTCTAAGACTACTGTATAAGATCTTCATACTGAACAAAACACATTCCAACAGGAGATATCCAAATGATGTTGATTGCAGAAAATCCTCTGGAAATTTAAGACAAAGGTTTCAATGCACTGTACAAAAGGAGAAGTGTTCAAACAGGAACGAACCTTTCTTGTTCACTTCCTTTTAATGAAGTATCTGAATGCACAGAATAACAGCCCTAATTTGCTACTTTAAAGCAATTGCCTGATTTCATGAATATGCGTTAGAACTTTTTGCTCTATGAGTAAATCTGTAGAGGGTGGTTAGTATTTCCTACAATAAATTTTCTGTGTTGAGGCTGAAAATATATCACACCATGTACATAATCCCCCTCTAGGGAAAATTTCCCCTTAGCACTTTCCTTCCATGTTCTAGTGCAAACGCATTTCCCCCATATTTGTCTTTGGCTTCAACAATGTGCCCTGGTCCCCTGCATTTCTATCCTGAACAGATCAGTGGAGCAAAAGTTACCTTGGTAATGGGATACTGATCTAATTCTCTCTCATTTCAGTCTCTTGTCTTGATTCATGTTGGTACCTATAGGAACATGGTCTGTTAAAGGACAGTCAAAAACCAGCCAGTGCAAATGGAACAAGCTGTACATGGTTAGCATACAAATACTTTCAAACTACAAAAATGTGAGTAAAAATGTAGCTTAACTACAAAAATGTGAATAAAACTCCCAGTTCATATCAAGTTGCCCGAATGCAGAATCTTCCTAGTGGGAATACAGCTTCCAGGAGTATATTTTGAAATATTACATGTGGGCATATTTTATAATGTAACCCTTATGACTTAGACGTCAGCAAAAACAGTGACATATCTAAGTATCTATAACTGCCAAATTTTCACTACTTTGTCATTAAGTTAAAATAACTGGATTTTAACAATTTCATCCAACATGAGGACTTCCACTAAAAACATTCAAGTTGCATTGGTGTCTTCTCATACTTGACCCCTAATCTTCTTACATACTATCTGATACTAGAATATTGTATAATAATTTTCCTTCAACCTTAAGCCACACATCACTTATTTATTGATGTGAGAGTTATTTTTGAAGCAGGTAATCTGTATCCTTTAGATGGGGAAATTATAAGTCTCCACTGCTTCAGGAAACGGAATATGTTGGATTCCACAGTTTATCAAGTCATTATAAAAATGTGTACTAATTCATGATCAGACCCTAAATTTTTCATAGTGCTGAACCACCAAAAAAAAAATAATTTTATTTCTCTTTTTTTTCCCCAGCAATGTTAATCCAGTTTTCAGATCCTGGATTTGGATCTCAGAATATGATTTATAGCCATGGATTTTCTGTGGAATAAATCTGTTTGCTATACTTATTCATTGCATGTTCAGGTGTGTCTTACAGAAGTGATCTGTAAGTATGTGTTCACGTGGTTGGGAATTGATCTAGGAAGAAATTAGTTCAACTTCTTGGAGTCAATGGGACATTGGGGACTGACAGTAAGAGTAATGCTAAGTAGAAATTTTGAATCTTTCAATTATAAAAGAGACAAGCTATCAGAAGTTGCATTAATAGAGAAAACATTCAAAGCCAATTAAAACTAGAATTGAGAACACATTAAACAAAAAGCAAACATACAGGTTCATGAATGAAAGAGAACCTGTGGATGGCAAAATACAGTTTCGGTTTTTTAGCCTCTTTCTAGTCCCCAGTTATCAATCTAAGTTTTGTCTATAACATATTAAAACTAAGTTAAGGAGAGTGAGAATTGTTAAAAAGGAGTTTCACTAAAACGAACCTTGGTAAATAAAGCCAAACTATAAGCAGAGTACAAAGACAATGAGAGGAATAGATGTTGTTAGTGATAAGTGTTCTAGAGGAAGTATGAAGGAAATCTATATTCAAATACTTATTCAATAAATTACAGATATGAAAAAGCATTTGCCCATTTCCAAATATCTTTTTTTAACACTGACTGCAATTAACCATAATATTTACAATAATTTTCTATTCTCAGGAGTGTTGATGACATTAAATATTATCACACATAGAATTTCTGAAACCCTGAACTAAAATTTGGTGCAAAATAATAGGAAAGTAAAAGGAAGAGGAAAAGCACTAAAGAAAGTATAGCAGTTGCATACTGTTGCCAGTAATATGCCAATTAGTTTGCTCATATTATTCTGCTATTTTGATCATATTTAATTAGAGACTGTAGAAAAATAGATTAATAATAAATTGATGTCTACAGACTTTTAGGTTTTTATACATTCTTTATATATTTGTAGCTTTGTAAGTTTTTCATATATAGCTGTATAGTTTTAAACACTTTCTCACACTTTAGAATAGTAGATTACCCTTTCTCACACTCAGTGCCATCTTCTTAAAATTCTGTTTAGTCTTATTTTTTAAAAAAAGTCTAACAAGGACACCCTGTTTTGCATTAACAATTGGGACATATAAAAAAATTTAAGGTTAAAAGCCCTTCCAGAGACTCCAAGGGGCAAGCCCAGTCCTGGGCTACCAGGATGACCAGTTTCCTGTTGGATGTACTTGCTAGGTAGACTAATTAATTACATTTATAAAAATTGTAATAATCCAACGCCATGCATATACATACCCATATTTTGTGCACCTGAAAACTTTTACTAAAGAAGTACTCTTTATGTTACCACAATTAATATTGTTTGGAAAGTTTGTCTTTCAATTCCAGGCAACAAAAACATCAAAACATAAAGGGAGCCTTATAGCAATTCCCAAACAAATGGTGAATGAAGTATTCTTATAATTGTTTTTCAATTAATAAAAAAAGACCAATTTAGGACAGGATCCTGTGATACTGCAAAGGTTTACAAACTATCCTTTGAATTTGCAGGATAGGAAAAAAGTGTATGAGAACACATTTAGTCTATAAAATGCCTTGTCTGAACATATATAGATGTTAGACTGGTTTTTCTCAGAGTAATCAATGATATTATTATAATTTTCTAGAAAGGGATTCTGATTTTTTTTTTTACATCAGTCACCAGAAAATAAATTATAATATGTACAATTCATAGTTCTTTTATAACCGAATCTATCAAAGTAATACTTAAAATTTAAATATTTGAACTGTATTGCTTTACAGGAAAACAATATATGCAGCATTTTCCTTCCACAAACCCTCATAATATTTAAAATATATATTGTTTAAAATACGATTACCAAGTTGTGCACAAGGTGCCACAACAAATTGAAAGGTGTCTGTCCCAAATTTTGTTCAAAAAGAGACCAAATTGTGCTCAACTTCTGCTTTAGAAATATTGAAGAGATGCCAAGTCATATTTAATTTTCATATCTTTTGATTCTTAAAAATACTTTTTATTTGCCAACAATTCTTCAATGACTAAGATATGAAAATATTAGCAACCCATTTAATAGATGAAATATTATAAAATTAGAATATTCATAATATAATAAAATTATCTTGATTTATTGCTCAATTTTCTTTTATCATGTGGCACATTCATTTTATATTTCTAAAGAATTCTGTAGATATCCCTGATGTTAGTTTATGAACTCTACAGTTATTTCATTTTCAGATGTCAAGTTCCAGTGTTTCTTTTTATAGTGTTTAAAACTTGATATCAACTCTGGCATGAAATACCTGTATTCAAATATAATCATGTGTTCTTATAGCTAGTCATTCGTGTGACTTTGTTTTAGATAGTATTCATAAGTCTTGATCTGGTTACTGAAAGGTAGCACATGGTCATTTTATAGTAATTAAAGCCAAACACAAAAATGATCGCTGAGCAATGTGTACAACAATGTAACATTTCATACACAAATAACAGAATGTGTTTATAAGCATTGTGCAACCATGATGAATCCAGTACTTATTGCCTTTTAGACATTTTGAGATTTATTTTTCAAAATCCCTTTGCTTTTATTTTTAATACAGAAACATCCTTCTAAGTTATCATCTTCGCTTTACCATTCAGTAAAAAATCCAAACATATTATCATAGTTTATTTTTTAAACAGTCATTGTAACAGAAATTCTACCAAAAGCTTTTGGCTTTGTTTTCCAAATAAAATCGCCTTAAACGTTTATCATGTCTGTAGTGCATATTTAAGTTCTTTCTGCAGGTGATCACAGAAACAAAAAAGGCACCATTTTACCAGCACAAAAACCTTCTGCCTTCCTTTTTGTTTGCTCTCTTACACCTTCACTACTTATTTCTTGACTCTTTATTGAAGTATTTTATGACTTAGCATAATGAATATTTATTATGAGCTGGAAAATGAATTGTAAATTATGTTCATTTACTTAATAAATTTTCACTTCTCAGTATTTTTACATTAAAAAGTTGAATGTGTCCTTTACAGCCTTCTTTTCAAAGATATTATTATCAAGAGTATAAATATGCAAGAGCATACCTGGCTGCTTTTTAGTTGCCTTTATGTTTATAGATTCCTATCTGTTGGTAGTCAAACGATAAAGACAAGCTAGGTGATTAATTTTTCCACTGTGGTAATCACATTGATTTAGTTCATATTCATGACATTTCATATTGTTAACAGTCAATGACCCCAAATTAATATAGGAACAGTTTTGGCAAACCAAAGCACAATCTGACAATGCATTTACAACTATGATTGTGTTCTTACCGTGCTGAGACTGAAATGTCAATTATACTGGGAACAAGGGAATAGTGCAGGTATAGAAGAAAAAAATTAACATATATGATTATACTTGAAAGTTAAACTATTGTTACTGAAAACCAGCACTCTAAACAGAGTGTATATGACCACTGAGAACCAATAAAAACTAAAGATGTATATTTTAGAAATATGAAAGCATAGTACAAGTACAGAGAACCTATGAAATGCCACAAAAAAAAATCTTAAAAAATTAATGGAGCAGCATGATATCACTTATCTGATGATTTGCAATCATAAATCCCACCAATGATGGTGACACCTCTATTGCTCAGAAATAAATTTTCTTATTGAGCTTTTGGAAAATGAAAACTGAAAAACTAATCTTCAAATCTTTGTTTTAAGCTGAAGGGTCAATTCCTTTGCAGCCAGCTGCAGAGTAGCTACACCTGATTTTTGTACATTTCACTGTGGCTGCTGGTTGAGAGCTGAGCTCATGTACTTAAATTTTGTGTGCATTACACATCCATCTGTTCCTCCGTCTGGCAAAGAAAAAAAAAAAAGGAAAATGAAGAAAAAGAAGTCTAGGAATGCTTTACAAACTCTTTTCACCAATACACCAGTTGTTAGCTTCCTGCTGGTAGCCCTGGTGTAAGCATCATTGGGTAATTATTTCAAGCAGGAAACAACCAACCCACATGTTCAAAAGTAATTACTAGCTCAATTAACTATCCAGAAGCAGGTAATTTTTTTTTCTTAAGATGCAGAAACAGAAGAGTTATAATATTTGTGCTTCTTTAATATAAGCATTTAGATGGCATCTGTGCAATTTTATACCTGCACATATTTTTGTAACTGAAACAAAAATTTCATACTAACATAAATGGTTTATATTGATAATAAATCATAGAGGTTCATCTGAAACTTCCTACGTATTTCTGTGGCAGGTGTAATATTAGGCCTGTTGTTATTTAACATTTTCAGTACTTATATGAAGATAAGCAGAAGTAAATTCACACATAGTATTAAACTGGGAAGTACTATACACTCAGCTGAGGACAACAGCAGGGACATGAGAAGTCAGAGAAGCACAAGCAGGAAATAACAAAATACACAAAGAAAAGAACAGGCTAATGCATGTGGGGAAAATAAACCAGAAGCAGGACAGTACAACTGGGGGGAGCTATGAAAGCTGGTACACTCTAAGAGATTAAGGGGTAGCAGTGAACAGCAAACATGACAACAAATCTGAGTCAGAGACAGAAATAGCAAAGATGTACCTTACCAACAGCTTCAGAAATCTGCTTTCCTTCTTTGAACAGTTAATCCCCAGCAGATACCAGTTTTTCTCCATCTACTTATTTCTGGTTTTTGCATATTACCATGAAAGATAAAATGTCATTACATTATAAAATGTCATAAGGCCTTGTCTTGACTGATTCATAAAGTTTTCAGTAGTTTAAGCTTCATTTTATGTGGTCTGCCCCAAATACCAGCAAAATGAGCTGCTTAATTCGCTATAAGGAATAATGTGATATAAATAGAGAGATGGTCTTATTATGTCTCTGAAATCTACGTTCCTTAATTCAGCATTTTCTTACTTCAGAAACTTGAAAATACCATTAAGCTGCAGTTATTTTGCTCAGTTTTAAAAATGCTTTCAGATTCTTTGCCTCAAGAAAGCTTTTCTATCTGCTAATTTTTTATTTTGGTAGTATAAACATGGAAAGACACTGATATGGTGTGATAGGCAGCAAAATGTGAATGAAGTTTTGGAGAATGTCCCTTTTCAAAGCCATTTCGTTATAAGTGCTATGAAATTACTTAAGCCTGCCTATTTCACACTTCAGTCATCAAGCAGTCAAAATTTCATAATACATTTCCACACCTTGGTATTTTTTAAGTATTTAACTTCTGTATCATTATATGTAATATATTAATTGGTCTTGTCTTCCTTTACTGCATAATGGTAAGAAACAGGTGCTCCAATTACATAATGCTTTTATGGTACATCAGTATTGAATTAATCTCTTCTATGTGCTCTATCAGGTGAACAGATATAAGAGTCAATGCTCATTAAACCAAACACTGTCCCAATTTTTTTTTTTTTAATTTGACAAAAAACATCGCTCCAGGACACAAGTTCAATGAGATTTGTGCAATGACATCAGAAGGTAATTTCTTTATACACCTGCTAGTAAGAGACAAAACTACGAATTGTCTGAATTATGGATCTAGTGCAAGCTGCCAGTCATCCTACACATTCTAAACCCTTCTAATGCAAGAAACTTTTCATCCAGTAGTTGATCAGATTTACAAGCATGTAACAATGCCCAAAATGGTAAAACACATCTTTCTATAAATGGAGATAGCTTACAACAAACAAAAATTAACTTCTGAGCCATTGATAAGATTTGATCCACACCTATCTATTGAGAAAGAGGAATTTTATAGATAATTGTACTAATCCTTCCCTGAGCTGAATGAGTACCAGAAATCTCAGTGTAGACAGGCCTGCATATTTGGCTGAAATTTAGTGTTAGAAAATCCAAGCAGCTTCTAGCATTGCAACTAGACTAATATAGCTACTAGATGAAGTTTGGCTATAGAACTGCACAGGTTCTTGCCAGACAGTCCTGTGAGAGAGAAGGGAATTTCAACTCTAATGTCAAAAAGCTTTTATCAGAAGAGAAGAGGTGAAGGTGAAAATTTATTCTCAATTTACAATAAATTCCATGGTGGAATGAGATTGTCATTATTATTTAATTGGGATTTTTAACTCATATAAAATTGACTCCATACAAATATGCATCCTGAACGAAAAAGAAACCTAGTAATTCAGTGATACACCTTTCTTCTTTCTAAAATGTGCATGCATGTGCTTATAAAAGACATGATCTTATTTATATGTTCATGTCACTATTGTCCACATATGCCTTATTCTGAAAAAAGGCAGGTGTGGTGGGGAAAGAAGGCATCAAATAAAAAAAAAAATCAAAGCATAACTACAGAAATATATTTCATTGGCTTTTTAGAAGAAAATTTATCAACCCTTGTGACTATACATGGTTTGTTGTGATGACTGAAGTGTTAAATACTATTGCTGGCAATATGAGAATATTTAAGAAGGTATGAAAGACTAACTGCATTTAAAACATCATTTTTCCTTGACACTACTAGCAAGATGGCTTGACTGAGAGCATAATTTTTCTTCTCCACTTTACAAATAATTTATGAATTCTATTTAGTTGCACTACTTTGTGCCTGCCTTACAGAGAAAAATTGTGTTGTTTCTCACAGGCCTACAGTTATTAGCAATATGTGAGGGAATTACCAACCTTCTGCACATTTTAACGGGCACAGTTTCCGTTCCAAAGGACAAGAAGCCTCAGCACTGTACTGTGACTTTTCAATAAGCTCTCAATGAAAAATTGTTTGACTGCTTATAGAAGTAAAGCAATCTACCAATGAGATGGCTGCAGAAGCAGCTTAGCTGGACCATGGTCCAGCGGTTGCAAAAATTGTGCTGTAGATTTCTTCAGAAATCATGTGGAATGCTTCAAATTAACAACTGGGGAGAATACTGCAGGCACTTCTTCCACTGTTGAGTCTCATTTAAACAGGACTGGGCACCATAAAACAGGACATATTTGTGCCCACAGTTAAGGAGTCAGTCCAACCGTTGGCTTGATTTTTGCCAACCATTAGGAATGTACACTTCAATTCAAGGGTACTGCAGCATGGCCAGGCTTCCCAGACAATCTGTGAAACCTACGCAGAGTTTTTCAATAGTCATGTACATGAAGATCCAGTTGACTTGCCACTGCCCCCACTTCAGGACGTAGTCAGAAATAGGAGACCCTCTAGATGTCCCTTGCAAATTTTATGGGATTCCATAACTCTTAATTACCTGCTTTCAGGGACTCACCAGTGTCTGATGTTCTAAAAAGACTGAAGAATATGAAGCATTTTTTTTTTTTAAACAAATTGGAGAAAAAAAAAGGAAAAAAATGTAGAACTAAGTGTTTTTAAAAATACTAGATAAGTACTGATTGTCTTTACTGAAGTGGCTTTATGAAAGTCTAAAACAGTATAGAAGACAGAATTCTGAAACAAACAAACAAAAACACCCATTGAATCAGCACAATTTTTCTTTTATAAACACAGCGCAGACAACAATTTCATTAGTGATAGCACTGTTTTATTGTTTATTACAGTGAAAGAGATACATATTTTAATAGTACTTCCTTTTTTCACAATGGAACTGTAGTATTTAGAAAGAATCATACTCTTTCTGCCTATAAAGATGTTTTTTCTGAACACAGATAAATGTAGTGTCTCCCAGGCTGGACAGATGAACATATTGAAGCTATAGTTCAAAAAACTCTTTGAGCTGTCTAAAAGGATTATTGACTTTATTACTCTAAACTCTTGGACATAGTCATCTTGAACTCACATTGGCTGAAGCACACTCAGTTGTGGAGAAAACAGGTGTAGATTCCATGCCTGACACAGTTCTAGCTATGTGATCCATTAACTCCTTACTTTATGAAAAGGAAAAATATACTTTGACAACAAAGATTATAGCTACAACTCTAATTTTATTCTAGATTAAAAGAGTAGCCTTAAGGGCAGCTAATTCCTCCCACTCTCAAACTCAAAATAAATAAATGTATACCAAATTTTATAAAGAATTATCTGCATCTAGATGACAGTCTTAACATTATTATGTCAATGAAGGCCTTAAGCAACATTTTGAAAAGAAGCTGTCAAATATATGATTTAAAAAGAACACCAAAAATATGTTGCTTTTTTTCCTTGACTTTTTGCTCTTGTAAATTGATAGATCTATTTGGGTACATTAGGATTTCACTGGATGTTTCAAAGATGAACTTGAAGGTTTTGCATTATGTTATGAGTTTCATTGATAATGTGTAAGTTTAGGAAATAATTAACTCTACCTCTAACCTAATCTGTAATACAACAAAATTATTTTTTACAGTGTATTAATTTTATCTATTTAACTAGATTCAATATGAAATATGAACTAGGACAGTGGCATTCACATGTAATCCACCAAATCTATTAACCATTTCTAATTTGAAATGATGTCAAAATCATACTGGCAACATGTCTTTGTTTTTAATTATTCTACAATAATTAAGCCAAGAAATAACTTCTCATTTATGATTCTGATGGGACAGTATTTTTTGGGTTTGTATGGTAGGTTTTGGTAACAGGGGGACGACAGGGGCAGTTTCAGTGAGAAGCTGCCTGAAGCTTCCCCTTTGTCTGATGCAGCCAATGCCAGATGCCTCAGACTCACCACTGGCCAAGGCTGAGCCCATCAGCAATGGTGTTAATGCTTCTGGGATAACAGAGCCAAAGAAGTGGGGAAAATTACTGTCCTAGAGCAAATTGCAGCTAGAGAGTGGAGAGAGAATGTGTGAGAGCAGCAGCTCGTGGTCTGTGAAGAAGGATGAGGAGGTGCTTCAGGTGCTGAAGGAAATTCATCCTCGCAGCACACAGAGGTCCACTGTGGAACAGATATCCACCTGCAGCCCATGGAGAACCCAGTGCTGGAGCAGATGGATGCCAAGAGGAGGCTATGACTGTGGGAAGCCCACACTGGAGCAGAATGCTGGCAGTGGCCCTGTGGCAAGAGGAGCCTACCCTGGAGAAGGTTTGCTGCCAGGATTTGTGACCCTGCAGGGACCTGCACTGGAGCAGTCTGCTTCTGAAGAACGGCAGCCTCCAGAAGGGACCCACACTGGACTAGGGGGAGAGTTTGAGGAGTGCTCCCTCTAAGGATGAAGGAGCAGCAGAAATGATGTGTGATGAGCTTACCATAGCCCCTATTCCCCATCTCCCTGCATTGCTGCTGAGAAGGAGGTAAACAATTTGTGAGTTAAGTTAAGCCCAGGAACAAGGGAGGCAGGGGGGAAAAGTGTTACTAAGATTTGGTTTTCTTTTTCATTACCTTACTGTGATTTGATTAATATTAAATTAAACTAATTTTCCCAAGTCTGTTTTGGTTGATGGTGACTGCTGAGTGATCTCACCTTGCTCTTGTTTCCATCCAAAAGCCTTTCGTTCTGTTTTCTCTCCCCTGTCCAGCTGAGGAGGGGAGTGATAAAGCAGCTTTGGTGGGCACCTGATGTTCAGCCAGCATCAACTCACCACAGGCAGTATATAAAAATCAGTATGTTATTTAAAGTGTAAAATATAATTGACAACATACGGTAAATTATTGCAGGTAGATACAGTACTGGTAATAAGGGTATAGATTTTTACATAAGGGCTTTAGAGAGACTAAAAATATTATTGCTTAATCTATGGCTAAAATTTAATGTATCTTAGTATATCTGAACTTTGCAAGACTACTACCCTGGCACAACTGTGACTTTAAAAATAATTTTGCCCAAAATTGTCATGACATTGCAGACTTAACATTGTCACATATTATTGTAACTAGTTTTTAGATGTAGGCATATCCCTTTCATAAGAAAAAAATAGTCTACTACATTTTTATCCAGAATAAAAATTCATAAAATGACTAGTTAGTAAATTTACTGTATTATGATCTAATTATATTAACATTTGGCATACACTAGTTAGCTTTATAAATAATACTTGGTGAATTAGCAGAAAAATAAGATAAGTCACAAACATCAATATATTTTTTATGATATACAAGAGTTTGTGTTTGACTGATTGTGAGATTCAAACCCACAATTTTGTGACAGCACAAGTGACCATTTTATGATCATGCTTCACTGGTGAAAGTTTAGCATCAAATTAGAGGGAGGAAAAAAACCATACACTTAATTTCCACCCTGCTGGATTAATGCTTACCTAACAAGAAACAACCATAACTAAACCTCAAGTTCCTCTACCTTTTCAAAGCTATGTTATTTTAAAAGGTTAATTTTCAAGAAAAAATATTCAACAAGTAGAAATAGATGCAGCTGTGCTTGTTAGGTTTATGCTGTCACTTTTTGAACAAACTTCTCCCTTCTTGAAGTCCCTTCTCCCAGAGATCATTATCAGCATGTACTACACATTGTTAGTGCTTTTAGTAAAAGGCTAAAATAATCCTTACCCTTAAAAAAAAAAATGAACATGTATCAAAACCTAGAAAATGTGCCATTCTTTTCTGTTTCTATCCATCTGTTTACAAGATACCTAGGGGTTTCACTATTTTCACAGTAGTCTTATGAGCAATGGTATAACATATGACTTTTAAATGATTTATTAGGAATCCATAGAGATGGGGAAAACAAAGGATGCAATTAGAGGTGGCAACTATCGATTAAAAATCCTGATATAATTCACTTAAAGAAAGGAAAATGATAAATGACATGATTTTATCATTGGACAGAATGTCAAAGAAAACATTGTTGTTTCTCATATATCTCCAGTGTGAATTCCTCTGGAGAAGTTCAATATGTTTTCTGATGTTTGAAAAAGAGGGAAAATAATTTTATTAGTGTTTCATAAGAGAAATGTGGGATGGTTACATCAGGTGGGAAAAGAAAGGAAAGTGAAGGCACAGGTGAAAAATCCATCTGGTTCTATGAACTTCTCTGGCCCTATAAATACTAGTATAAAGAAACAACAGTGCTGAAAGAATCTAATTTGCAAAGTTTTTACTAAATATTCCATTTTTTCCCTATTTTGTTAAGAAACAGTTCCAGGAATATAGATCTTAATAATTTATTTTCATTGCCGAAATAAGAACTCAGGAGGATAAATTAATTTCTGGCCTAGAACTAATGAATGCAGTGAAATCACACAAGGGGTGATTTTAAATCAAAAAAAAAAAGAAAACCACCATGAATCAATAAATCAAAATAAAAGGCAAAAAAAGGAAATAATTAGGAAATAACCCCGTATTTGGGGGTTTGGAATAAATCAAAGAAAAACAAACAGAACAAAATATGGAGTATATAAATAATCCAGTCCTGTTCTCTAAATAACAGTAGAAAAATGGCAAATGAAAAGAAAATTAGGAACCCCAGGTAACTTAAATAGAATCCTACATATAGACATCCTTTTCTCTAGACCATTTTCCTAACTTGCAACAGCCTGGCAGCCAAGCAATGAGAGCAGTGTAGTGGGCCAAAAATCCATAAAAGAGGTGAACTGTAAACCATTTAGACATAACTGAATCATCTCCAGATGAAAGGAAAGTCAAGATATTTCTCCATGTCTATCTTATTAATACTGAACCTTTCTTCTGATTTTTATTTTTTTTTTTGCATAATAAAATAATCTTTTCTCCATAATGAGAAACAACACCAGAGTTTAGCAAAATTTGTTTCTAGTGCCACAAATCAGGTTCTTCCTGGAAAGTACAGGGACAATCAATTCTTCCTTGAAACTGCACAGTTTGAAAATTCCACAGTACAGAAACATCTGAGTCAACAGTTACATGGAATTAAATGTTGTTTTATATTTTTACTGGATCAGCAGTGCACTGGTAAGATTAGATTTGTATTTGCACCTCAACAGAGGAAACTGTTCTTCTGTACTCTGCATCAGGTTTGTGATTCTTTACAGATCTTATAACTAGGTGGGTTTTTTTGGCTCCTGATTTTGATTCTGGAGACAATGTAATCTGACACTAAAATCAATGCAACTCAGCATACTGAATTGAAAAGGACTTCCAAGTGGCACTACAGGAGCTAATGGAGAATGCAAAATACTTAATTTTTGGTTTATATTATGTCAGGGTTTTATTAGAATTTCAGTAAAATGTCAGTTTTACTGAGAATAAAATAGAGAGTTATAAAATATAGATAATAATACCTCTTTACATCTTTAGAGAAATATGTGCTACCACACTAAGGAGAAATATCTTAAATAGATACTTGTGGATTTTTTTGGTTTTTTGGTTTTTGGTTTTTTTTGTTTGTTTAGTTGGTTTGCTTTTGCTTTTGTTTTTATTTTTTTATGGACACTGCTGTTAAGTAAATGATATGAGAATCAGGACATTTCTATTTGGGATAAACTTTCATCCTCCTTCCATCAGCATTCAGAAAAAGGCAGAAACTTTGGGCTTCACCTGCTTAATTACAGCCTTCAAGAACTGCACCAATTTTTTTACCCAAATCTGTTAAAACAGCCTCATGGAATTTCTGTCTAAATTCAAGGCTTCAAGTGTCCATAAAGTACAGTGACCACCTGAGCAGATGAGAGACATTTATAAATTATTTCAAGTATACCATGCTCAAATGTATTATTTTCTTTTAACTCATTCATAAACTACCTCTTTCCCTATTGACTGGGAGCACAAAAACATTATAGTCTTTTTACTCAAAGAGACACTTGTATGTCACTCCAGCAGACCCGAGAAAGAGACCATATCAGAAAGCAGTGTTCATTGTGTTTCCCAGAAAAAAAAAATAATGCGATCTAGTCAGTGATTTTAAGTGTATGTAAGTGGTTTCCAGTGCATATATGGGAAATGCTTACGGCAGGGTGGAATTTAATGTTTTGGTCTTGCATTTGCCAAATTTAAATTTTTCATAGTGCTTTCAGGGGAAATTGCCAGCAACAGAAGAAAGAAATGCAAATATTTGAAATAGGAACTTGTTGCTATAATGAAACCTTAAAAATATTTCCACTTTGTTGTTACTTTAGTACTTAACTATGATCAGGAAGAGTTTTCAATAACTTAAGGAAGAATAAAACTAAATTCTTTTCATTATTGTCAGAAAAAATATTGGAACCCAATGTTCTTTAACTCTAAAAATAATTAGGTTTTTAAAAGTACTACGTTATATCTTAAAATAATTGATATAAAATATACCACATGTGACATAGTCACATTTATGACAGCAGTTATGCTTCTCAGTGTGATTTAAAAGATTAGATCTTAGAGCAATTGTTAAGCTAAAAACAGCAAAGCAGCAGCACATCCTGTAAGCCAAAACTATTGTCAGAATAACTGAAACCTAGTCTAATCATCATTATCCAGACATAATTGTAACAGAAAAAGAAAGAATAGTGATGCAGTTAAAATTTGTATACACACTTTTTTGAGTTCCTTCTCTCTTTTCTGCTGTTTTGTCCCTGGTGTTGGTACTCTTCTTTCTCCTCAAAAGCCCTGATATAATATGAGGCTGGTATGTCTCTACTACATCACTGTATTAAAGTGGTAAATAACTTATTCTTCCTACAAGAGCTACTCATTATTGCTACCTGCAAAAATAATAGCAAAGAACTAACTGTATGCACTGCTAGCTCAATAAAACTGTGTATGGCTGTAACATAAACACCTAAAAAGTAAAAGAGGTTTGCCTTAGGCATCTGGTCAATTAAAGAAATTGCTGTCACAGCTAAAGAAAGGAAAACAAAGCTGCAGGCAGGTCAAAAAAAGTTCACAATGAGCAAGAATGAGAAACTCAGTCCTGAAGCCTTGCAAACTCTGTGCAAACCTCGTGAGCCATCTCAAGCCATGGCAGCACTCTGTAACACAGTTACATGATTATATATTTGTAAGGCCCAAACTGACTACCAACTGAGGTGACTGCAGTCATTCCTCACAGAACTCTGCAAAATTTGGTGATGGTTTAAGTTCTAAAAATAGGAATTTCACATAATCAATATTTCTGCTAAATTTTCAATACAAAATGTGATCTAAATTTAACTTTTCTCTCTTTCTTCACATCCTTATTCTTTTTATTATGAATTCATTATAAATAATAATTTTAATGACTGTTTTATAGGGATTTTTATGTCCCACTGTGTCAGGAAAATGTAGTTTAATATGTCATCCTTTTGTCCACCTAATCAAAACTCTTCTCTGTGCTTATATCTCTTCAAACCTAGAAGAAAAAGCAGACCATTGAAAGCCATCCTTTTTTACTATCTAAAAAAGCTTCTATTATAATCTCCCACAAAACCTGATCAATTTTATTTTGGTCACCTTCCTCTCTCACACTCTTGCCATGTGATTATCACCTCTATCTATTGCTAGACTTTGTTTCAGAAATACAAGCTAAGAAAAAGGAAATAACTGCTACTAAATTGAATGTACTTTTTTATTTCAAGATATATACACAAAGTAATCTCAATATATGCTTTTTTTGTTCAAGGATAAAAAGCAAAAAACATCTTGGAACACAGAGCTTAGCCTGGTGTTGCAGTCCACTTTTTAAAGTTATTAGAAATACCTCTGCCTGGATAAAGGAGCAAATGAGACCGTATGCCAAAATCAATAGAATGGATTTTATTTAATAATGAATATGAGAAAGAGAGAGATAATTAAAAAAAAAAAAAAAAAAAAGAGAGAGAGTAGAAGAAATAGAGGTGAGGGAACAGAAAGAGAGTGACAGGGACAGATCAAAGAAAATAGCATCACTTTGTGGATCCCACTGGCATCCCTCCTATGATTCTCTTCAGTTGGTCTTCTTGGTGGTGAGGGTCCCTCCAAAAACCACAGAATCCAATGGATTAATACATGTTCACGCCAGGTGGGAATGCCCAGGTCCCTCCCCTGCAGGGGGGAGTCTGCCAGTCTCTTGCAGCAGTCTCTGGATCTGTTGCTCCACTTTGTATCACGTGTGATGCTGGAGTGCTAGGACTCAGGAATGTCTGGGGAGCACTTCAGGGGGTCTTTGATGGATTATGACACCCCCTCAGCTGCATCCCACATGAATGTCCCATGGATGTGGTTTGTGGGGTTAGGAGTTCCACAGCTGGGCCAGTTGGTGTAAGAGAGGATGGAAATGGGTGTTCAGTGTCTCTGGCCAGAGGTTACATTACACCACACACCCGAAACCCCCTCCTCCCCCTTTGGTTGGGGGGGGGGGTCTCTGTAAACTTGTCCTCTGTGGGCTGGTTTCTCCCACCACCCAAACCCAGCCAGGGATGATTTTCTGCTGCATTTGTCTTTAATATGGATCCATTCTTTTCCTTCAGCCTTGTTTACTTCTCCCTACACTTAAGATGATTGAACAATATTGTCTCCATCTTAACTAGGTGGCTTAACTCACAATCCAAAGTCCCAGTCAGGCATCTTCAAGGAGGGATGGGTTTCCATGGTTGTATCTTCTCTATACAGTTTTTGTTATAATGGGCAAAACTCCTCCGTGACAATGTTTAAGGCATGAACCATTTCAGTCTCTGGCACCTGGGAATATACCTTAATATTGAATCTTACTATATCCCAGGTGTGTGTTGCCTCTTTCACATACAAAAAAGTGGCACACCTCTGTCATGCAGAAGTTACAGACTAAATTAAACATGGCAAAATTTATAGCTGCGTATTTGTACAGAGAGAATCTATTGAGTGGAAAGGAACATGAAGCTTCAAGTACTAAGAAATTGGAGGCTAGGAATTAAAAAATTTTCTCATGACTATATTGAAAAACGTTTGGGAGAAAAGAGGTCATTTTAATCAATAACACAATATAGTAAAATGCCCTAGGTGTTAAAGAAGAGTAGAGGTCTCAAAGGACACTGTGGAAATACGACATTGATAGGTGTTCAGTAGTGCTAGCATTAACTTCTTATTTTAGATATTGCAGATTCTCTTTCAGTACAGGGAGATAAGAGTGGCAAAACTGGATGGGATTAGATACAGTGGGCTGAAACTGAAGTATATAATGCCAGGACATCTTCATCTTTCTCATAGAGAATCCCCCTCAAGTCAGAAAGATTTTTCATCATGAACACTCATTTCAGACTCTATAAATTTTCTAAAGAACACAAGTTCAGAAAAGCATCCATTCAGAACAGGATCTGTAATACCGGTGTGCCAATTAAATTAAGCATTCAATTTATAGAGGATATCATGGCATCATAATAGGATTTCCTATAACAGGGCATCATTAAAAATTATAAACTGGTATCTGCGATATTTGACTGCCTTTTTAGAAGTCTACATGTAATTAATAAAACATAATTTAATTAATGCACTTCAGTGTTAGCAATCTGCATGTTTGCACTAAGGAATCATCTATGATCATATATTAATGGCCCAAATTATTGTCTCAGGAGTGTATGCAGTTACACTGGCATAAACCTGGAAGGCCTTCATTGACCTATCAATTTAATAACTAACACTTGCTGAAGTATGTTATACTCAGTTATATTTTTTTTTAATGTTTTCATATGTCTACTTAGAGAATACCTATTCTCTTAGAAAATTCCCTCAGGAATTCTCAATTCCTCCTCTTAACTCTCTTTCACATAAATTCAAATGTTGTCCACAGAGGTATTGAAAGACTGGGGGCAGAGGCCACAACTGTATATGAATTGCGAAGAATACAGTTACTCCACTGAAAAGATGACTTTTCTTTCTTCCATTAAAAAAAAGTCTTCTGAGACCTAGTAATCTTTTTTTTCCTATAAACTCCTCTTTTCTGAGTCCTTTTGCAAACTCTGTGCAATATTTCTTCCACTGTGATGTGTTTGGGAAATAGTAAGAGAGTTCTTTAGAAGAATGCTCTCTGCCTCATTTTTAGAAGGATTACCATGAATTACAGTAAAAGAGAAATAGCATCTTGATCTCTACAGAGAAAAGGTGCTTTGGCCCATATTTTTTTCTGAAAGACACAAGCAGCAAATACTCATTCTTTTGTCTCACTCAGCATCTTTCATAACACTTCACAAGCATCATAGAAATAGTCCTTCATCTCTATTGATTGTAAACTAAACAGCTTTATTAAGTAAGTACAGCACAGCAGAATTTTAAAAAGGCATTAGAGCCACAGCGTTATATAGAGCCCATCTGACCAGTAGCTTCATAAACAAAACCATTGGTTGTATTGATCTGAAACGCAGAAGAGGGGAAAATAAAAACCAATGTATCTGAGATTTTTAGAAAAATAATAGAAAAGCTGGTTAACTATTGAAGAAATATTATTTGTGTACATACAGCCTGGGCCCTTCCACAAGTAGGCTTGTAGCCTATTCCAGCCTGGACTGACAGAGGAGGAACATAACATTAGACCATGCTGAAAAACAACTTGTAATCCCTGGAAATGAGATCCCTTGCTCTTTTGTGTTTAGTAATATCTCCAGTACAAACTCTTCCACTTTCCAAAGAGAGTCTTAAAGCTTGAATAGCTTGACTTGATGTTAAATTTCTGTGTAGCTTGAATTTAACAATTTGCAAACTAAATTAAAATGTTAAAAAATCCAGATTATGAAAAACATTTTTGACCAAATCTTCTTCTCAGAAGAAATAAGAATATATAAATCATCTTTATTTTGTTCTTTGCTTTTTTTCAGTTATGTTTGTGATTAAGAAAGAGGAAATAAAAGTGCAAAGGAAAATCATCTCATCATTGTTTAATTTATTTTTTTAATTTTTCAAAATAATTAAATGGAGAAACAATGTATTTTGAGAACATTATCAAAAAATAATGAAATTAAATTTAAAAATTAAGGAAAATACAAGAAGAACAATAAAATGCAAAATTAAAATAACTAAATATAAATTAAAAATTATTATTATTATTATAAATATTAAAAATAAGTCAGCTTTATGTAGTATTTTCTGCTGCTACAAGTAGATTATTTTACATAAGAAAAAAAAAGAAAAAAAAACCAAAGTAATTTATTTATCGTGAAATAAATACTTTAAAACCTCATAAGTACAGTGAACTGATTTCCACAAAACACAGTAATAAAAATCTATCTTTAAGAGAAGTGCTGATCTCATTGAAACAGGAGAGATACAGGAAGTACTCCTTCCCCATGTATTCTATTAGAGAATTAAATATACTCTCAATTAATTTTCTAATTTTGTATTTGAATTTGTTTGGCTTCATCTTTTTGCCAGCTGTCTTTGTTATGCCCTTTTCCGCTAAATTAATTAATCTTATATTTTGAGCCTGAGAAAATATTTATGGACTGTAATCAAATCGCCTCTTCATTTTGACAAGATTAATAGATGGGGTCCTTTCAATCTCTCCAAATCCAAGAACCTAATGTCTGTATGTCTCCTCATTTACTTTATTCATTGATTCAATGACAATCATTGCAAATAGATTCCAATACTTGCCGGATCTATACAATAAATGTATAGTAAGCCAATATATGCCCAGTATTTATCTATAAATATGTAGGGATAAGATCAGGTGATTGTCTTCCTAGTGCCATCCCATGTTTTTTCATCCAGTGATTGCATTAGGCTACATCTGTGTGATATGAGACACAAGGTGCAACACACAAAAGGTTGGATGTCCTTGCCACCCCCTAAATAAATAAATGTTTACTATAGCATAAATGTAATGTTTATGTATGTTGGCTTCCTCTCTGAAAGTAGGACCACTGTTTCTCAGCATGGGACATAGTATTGCATTCAGATACTTCAGAGATACACTTGATTTTGTTTGCTTTTTTGATCAAAATACTGTTGCATGTGATGACCATTGACATTTTTATGAATAGCATGTCCCAACTAATGTCTTGGTCAACAGACAGACACAGCCCAAAAATGCCAGACTTAAAAATTTCATAAACTGCTTCTCAGCCAGTTCTCCTCAGATTCTGAGAATAGAGTGTTTATCCCTGAAATGCCAAGTTTTATGATCCAATGGAATTACAGATGAATACTTACACATATTTCTATTCACAGGAAACTTTCAATTAATAATGCAAATGCCCTTCTGAAGTTGCTTACTGACATAATTTGCTGACATTTAAAATTACAAGCCTAATGCAGAATTGTCACTTTTTCCCACAAAAAGGTTCCAATTAGTAAATGCAGTAGGAGGGAGAGTGGCTCTCAGTAGGAAGAGAGAAAATGTGCTGCAATGTCTCGGAACAATAGAATTCAATCCCAATAGAAAGACTTTATTTAGAATACCCTCGCTTTTGTGTGGCTGTCTTAAGAATTTTATTTAAGTGTTTCCTTACAAAGAAAAAAATTAACAAGCATGCTTGATTGGGCCAAAATCTATTTCTTCACAAAAGAAGACATTCTTTTGGAAGTCAATCAGACATCTCAGATATGAATGTCAAATGCAATATAGCCCCGAATTAATTGACTTATTTTTCTGTGGTCATCCTAGTTTACAAAGAAGAATATTTTGGATTTAAGAATGATTTAAAATTCAGTGTTGCTGCTGTAGATGCAGAAGTTCCACGAAGGAAGTCAAGGATTTCCTCTGGATTAATCAGGACAGTTCCAGAATGGTAAAACTGGCCTCTCACTTCCAAAAACATGTGGTAGAAAATGGAAAGCATCTATGGTATAAATAGTGGAAATAAAAAACAGAGCAACTGACTAAGATTTAACCAGTAAATTGGCACCACATGAGAATTTCTCATCAATCAAAATATATAAAAGGTTAACATTTTTAAAATAACTATACTGTTTTTGTTGTTTAGGGCAATACTAATTCCTATTTTATGAAGCAACAATTCAGCAAGGTGACCCAAAATTAACTTGGTGTGATTGGCATAAAGAATTTTTTCCTAATACCTAAAGCTTTGTTTATCTCCAAACCCCACTAATCTCTGCAATACAGATTTTTAGATTGGTCTGAAAGGAGAGGCAAAAATGTACATTGTTAGGAACCATGACCCTTATTTTTCTTAAATAATGTTTACTTTAACATATTTGAAACTGTTTTCAAATGTACCAGTTCATCTGTTTAAATATAAACTTCAGTAGGCCCTTCCACATTTCGTGTTCAGAATTTTTTCCTCATTTTCTCTTTCCAGTGAGAAATAAAACCACATGTCAAGGATATTTTCTGATGATGTTTTGGTATTTTTCTGGGTTTTTTTCCTGCATTATTTTGGTCCTTTCTCCAGAACATATGCAATCAGTCCCTCAAAGAGAGTCGGGGGGAAGAGAAGTTTCTTAAAGTTTATTCTAATTTCTTGTTATTTTTTCTTATAGTTCTATTAATAAAGCTGTCCTTATACCCTTTAAATTTTGAGCCTGCTTTTCTTCTTCTCTTAATCCTCATCTCACACCAAAAAAGGAGTAAATAATTTTAGTAGATGCACTGGCGTTTGGCCAGCTCTCAACCCACTACATTAATTGGTGCATTGGCCAGGAAAGCCAGGATTGGCAAACCAAACCCACTATATTTGTTCATTTCTTCAGGAGAAAAAAAGAAAAAGGAGCCACAAAGAAGGTGAGCATGAGACCAAAGAAGCATGGGACCAAAACTTCACAACTGTTTGGCTGAAGAAATAGTTTTTGAACTCAAGTAAATGGAATATAATCGAGAAGGCAATGCATCACTTCAAAAGTTTTACATGATTTTGGCTGACAGTTGTAAAGCCCTGAAGTCACCTGGCTAGTTTCTGGAAAGGGGCTTAGGTACTCTGATTCCCTGAGGTGGGCACAAAGGAGAACATGGCAAAGTTCTCAGGAGGTTAAACAGACTTTTATTAGCAAGTGTTAAAGGATACATTACTTGGCAAAATTTACAGCAACATTCAATCAAAATAAAGAATTTTTTTAAAAAAAAAAGTTTACTTCACAAATTCTAACCCACCCAACACTGTTACCCAGATTCTGAGAAAGAAGGGGAGATGTGAAGAGGTGGAGGGCAGAGAGGTGGAGAGAGAGAGATAAATATTAGCTGCTTGAATTCCAGCATGATCTCAACTGCTATAAAATCCATGTGGTCTGTGACCCTCCCTTTCAGCTATGCTTCTGGTGTGCCAGTGGCTAATAGCCACTCTCTGGCTGGGCTGGAGGCTTCAGGGGGATGGGGTGTGAAGCAGTGCACTATTCCACTCACACGGGACTTGTCCTGCCCTCCCGTATGCACACATATGTTAGTTGGTTTGAGACACTACCATTTTCTCCAGTCTTTAACAATGGTCTTTAAAATTAGGAATTAAACTTGTATGAGCTTTTCAGCAAAGAAGTCTGATTATGGCCTTTTTGAATGAGTATATAGAGTTCAATGAATCTATTTTACCTGAATTTTACAAACAGATAAGAGTCTATGGGAAGTCAGTTAAAAGCTCATTGAGTGATTTTTCTTTTTGAAGACTCGGGCGGTGATAATTACATCTCTGATCAGTAAATCTTTAAAATAAAAAAGACAAGCATGTCCACATCAGACTACAATTTTACATGGCCCATACTATTAAGTTAGCCATTGGGTGATATATGGAAAAGTAAAACAGGACAAGCATATAATTATATTTCCCCAGAATATTTTCTCAGCCTACCACAATTCAGACTTTGGTGTTTCTGAACATGTCATTGCTATTTTTGAAAGCTTGAAGGATTCCTCTTTCAGGATTTTAAACTGTATAGACGGCTAGCATTCAGATGAAACAGTTTTACAATTTTAACCACATTTTGTCTGAAGAACTCTCTCCTCTTGTTTATTTTGAATTTATCCCTCACTAATTGTGCTTAGTGCCATCTAGTTATGTATAGAAGAGTCAATGAACACTTCATTCCAGTTCTCTTTCCTCACATTTCTCCAGGTTTCAAGAGTTTCTAGGTTTCTAACTTGCGCACCCATGAATCATCTCTTTCTCCGTATTAAAGAGTCTCAATCTATTTATTCAATCCTCACAGGTAGCTCACTGCATTTGATAATGTTATCATTTCCTTTTCCTTTTCTTTCTTTTTCTTCTTAATAATTTTGTTTCAATACATCAGACAGTAGTCAAGCTTCAACTATGAATTTATTTAGTGACATAATCATGTTTTCTACTCTTCTATTTCTTTCAGTCCTCAATACTACAATAAGGTTTTTGCTACTATTAAAAAATTCCAGTTCTTGACAGGCAAATTATTCTGTGAGGTATGACTGAAAATGTTAAAATATATGTTATTACTAAATGATTGCATTTAAAACTTAATAAAATATTTATTTTAAATACACTATAAATCTAATTTAAGCTTTGAATTTCATATTATTGTTGTGTCATGAAGAAAGTATGTAATATATTCACACTTTTCAAGTATTTGCTCCTCTTTTTCTGTATTTTAATCAGTCTCAAAACAAAACAGGTCAAAATTTATATAAATTAAATCATGAAAGTACATTGCCTCTTTTTTACACTTCATTCTAACTTAAAAATAAATAAATAATTGAATATATTTATATATGGAATATACATCATTATCTTGACAGTGTTATTTTAAAATGCTGCATTGTGATTATAAAATAATGTTAATAGATTTCCTAAATACAAAAGTTATTTCTCCTCACTAAGTTATTTTCAGATGTAAATGTTTAGAAGATACGCAAATGGTGATTTATTCAAGATATTTAGTAAAAAATACCTTTAAAAATACCTTTAAATTTTCAAAATAATTTAATCAGTGCAAAAAGAAATTACAGTCTGTTTTATTTGATATGACAGTTATGGCACCTTAACTTAAAACTGTTGGTTTATTCCCACGTGCAATATTTTCAAAGAAGGCCAGAAGAAAATCCCACACAGAGAATAAACCACAGGCAAAATGTTTAATCCGATACTTCTGGCTTCATTGTTAATTACCTCTCAAGGGGCTAGGATGTCAATAGATAGTGATCTGGTATCCTGGAGTCTTTGCTGTTAAATGCATGATCAATACTAAATAGAATTTTAACTGCCCATGATTTAATTAGGAGTGGTTCTTTTTGTCCTGCATACAATACCAGAATCTCACTCAATAAAGTTGGATGGAAGATTGCCATGATGGCTGTGCATTCACTGCATTCTGGAACTATGCAAAAGAACTGGGAAAGGAGATTGTGCTGCTAAGGATTTGCAATTAGCCTGTAACATAGCAGGAGTAAGTCATTTGAGGAGTGGCTGAGGGAGCTGGGGCTGTTGCAGAAAAGGAGGCTTGCGGGGAACCTTCTTGCTCTCTACAGCTGCCTGAAAGGAGGCTTTGGTGGGGGTTGGCATCTTCTCCTGGCAACCAGCATAGGAGAAAGGGAAATGGCCTCAAGCTGTGTCAGGGCAGGTTCAGGTTGGACATGAGGAAGAATTTCTTCGTGGTAAGAGTTGTTAAGGATTGGAACAGGCTGCCCAGGGAGGTCATGCAGTCACCATCCCCGGAGGTGTTCAAGAAACAGCTGGATGTAGCACTTAGTGTTCTGGTATAATTGACAAGGTGGTGATTAAAGATTGTATTTTATCTTGGAGTTTTCTTCCAGTCTGAATGATTCTGTGACTGATTCTGTGAGTTTCCCTTCACTCTAAATTAATTCAAATTATGGCAAGTACAGAATAATGAAAACTACAGGTTTATATCATATCCTTAATACTTTGCAGATCCAAGAAAGAAAATTCAAATTCTAAATTAAGACAGTTGGTTTTAAATGGAAGTTATGTGTATTTTCAACTGTAAATAACCAATCCCTTGAATATTCCTTGAATATGCCACATTTCTGAGCTCAAATGGGAATTGGAAAATAAAATCACCTTGCTAGCTGTGGAAGACTTTTTACCAGGTTTTGAACAAATAGATCTAAATAATACATCCTGTTCATCCTGCCATATGACTTACCTAAATAGCCTCTTTCAGTAGGGGGTAAATGCTATAACTAATTAAAAAAGAAACATACAAGAGTTACTAAAGAAAATGCAGTTATCACTTCAGAAATTTGATTAAGGGAGGATATACTATCAAAGAGAAATCAATGGACTGTGGGACCACAGAAAAACAAATAAATGTGTGAAAAATATAAAATCAAAAATATATGAACAAATCCTAAATGCTAGAATACAATGGTAATGCAATCAATGATGGAAGAAGATAGAAGAGAAATATATATTTATATTGTTTACTCAGAAGGAAACAGCATGATGAATCCTCTTATCACACAAAGAAGATAAAGTACTTTCCAATCCATTAGTGAGCAAAGAGATATAAAACAATATCTACATCTTGTAAACATTTAATGATGATATACATTTTTAATAAATTTTGGAATATGATGGAATTTCCTACGGACTGAAGACTAATGTAACCACTTAAAAATAAGGGAAGTGACCCTCGTAACTGCAGACTGCTACTCTTTCATCAAGTCTGAGGTAAAATTATGAAAAAAAGGAATTGAAATTCAGTTAATTGAGATTTAAGAATGGAAACCTACTTAATCTTTTTCAACAAAGTTTTTTCCAAATAGCTGAAGTGAAAAAAGCTAAATATAGAGAGCTGATGATTGACAAACCTTAAAATTTATTTACAGTTATCTCAATGGATTGATATCCTAATTTTTTTAAAAATACTAAATATTTATAAGTTAAAATAAACAATGCAAACAAACCAGGGAAATACCAAGGAAATACCAGAGAAATATTTCACAGGAATTTAAGGGCCTTCCTATATAAAGGCAATAAGGCTGACAGCCCAGCTGAAGTGAATTACAGATGAGTAGAAGACTGAGGTGCTCAAGAATTTTTGCCTGTCTTCAGTAGCAACTTCTCTTTTCACACCTCTTGATTAGATGGACAGCAGGACAGCAGGGACCAGGGTGAGAAAAATGCTTCCCACTGTGTGTAAAGATCAGGTTCATGACCACTGAGTAACCTGAAAGTATGTAAGTCTATGGAACCCAATGAGATGCATCCCAGAGTCCTGAAGGAATTGGACGATGTAGTTGCCAAGCCAGTCTCCATGGTATTTTAAAAGTCATGGCATTCCAGTGACTGGAAATAGTACCCACATACTTTAAGGGTATTGTTCCCATATACTCAAAAGATAGAAGGAATGTCTGTAGGACATGTCGGAAATGTCTGTAGGAACTACCAACCTGTCAGTCTCGCCTCTGTTCTTGGGAAGACCATGGAATAGATTATCCTAGAAGCTATGCTAAGGCACATGGAGGACAGGGATGAGATTCTAGACAGACAACATGACTTCACCAGGGGCAAGTTCTCACTAACCCAGTGGCCTTCTATTATGAGGTGACATCATTGATCCAGGCTTCCATAAAGCCTTTGACACAGTCCCTTACAACATACTCCTCTAAACTGGAGAGAGATGGAAGAACTACTCAGTGGATAAGGAATTGCTTGAATGGTTGCCTCCACAGGACAGTGATCAACAGCTCACTCACAACAAACATCAGTGGCAAGTGGTGACCTTCAGGGCTCTGTATTGGAACCAGGCTTATTTAATAATATCTCCATTAATGACATAGACAAATGGATTGAGTTCATCCTAAGCAAATTTGCTGATGACACCAAGCTGAGTAATGCTGTTGATACTCTGAAGGATGGGATGTCATCCAGAGGGGCCTGGATAAGCTGCAGAAGTGGGCCCTATTGAACTCTCATGAGGTTTAACAAGACCAAGTGCAAGTTGCTGCATCAGGGTTGGGGCAACTCCTGGTGTTAACACAGGTTGGGGGATGAGCAGATCAAGAGCAGCTCTGCCGAGAAAGACTTGGGGGTGCTGGTGGAAGAGAGGCTGGACATGACCTGGCAATGTGCACTCACAGCCCAGAAAACCAGTGGCATCCTATTTCAATACAGGTACAGACACAAGGATTACTATGACATTTAGATCCTTATAAGTGCAAGAGAGCTGACAAAAACACCTAGAGACCTGTGCTTATATTGTCATTTTTAACGAGATATACACATCCAATTATATAAGATATAAGGTATAAGATATAGGAAATGCAGAAGTTTGTATTACAAAGGTATCTTACAATTTTTAATTTTAGAAAGAAAGAAAGAAAAGAAAGAAAGAAAGAAAGAAAGAAAGAGTAAGAAAGAAAGCAAGAAAGCAAGAAATAAAGAAAGAAAAAAGAAAGAAAACTTTGGACTGAAATGTGGCTGTTGAATGCTTTCTAAATGTTTTCCAATGTATGAGAAACCTTTTATTTTTGTATGATCTCTCAAAGGACTGGCTGCAGCACACAGGGAGTATATTATAGGACTGCTGTGAAATTACTCTTACCAGGACTATATTATATATAGGAAATTACTTTTCCAGATATCATTTTGCTACATGCAGAAAAATATGCAAACCTTTGGAGTACTGAATTTCTTGACACCTTGCACAAATGGGAGATAGAAAAATCACAGCATACTGTTTTTCTGCTACTCATCCTTTTACAGTTAGGAGACAATTACTTCTGTAGTACAAGCGATTTTAAATACCAGTTTCAGAATCAGATAAGTCACTTAAGGTGCTGGGTTTTTTCAATTAACTGTAATGGAAGTCTCTGATAATCCACTATCTGCAGAGGTCAAAAGAGAGTTAAGAGGAACCCTACCTACTGTGTCTTCCTGAGGTAGCCATTAGTGCTCCCTTACAACAGTACAGGGATTTACTGCCTGCTAGATATATACCCTGCTCTTTAATTCTACATACTGTCTCTCCAGATGAAATTCTGAAATTATTTTTTTGGAGGCTATTGAACATTTATAGAAAATAGCTGGTCTAATTCTATTGAGACTTTTCAGAAGATTGTGTTCCTCACTTCACTGGTCATATTCCTTAAGGAGCTGAGATATTATCAGCAAGGACTCAGTTCCACCTTGGTAGTTCTCAAGCACTGGACACTACATGATGGCTGCATCAACAGAAGCATGGTCAGCAGCTCTGCCCCTCCACTCTGCTCTGGTGAGACCCCACCTGGAGCACTGCATCCAGCAGTAATGTTAGCACCCAAGAGTCCCAGGTGGCACCACCTATTTCAAAAGAGGAGAGGGAACTTCATCCTTCCAGCATACCTCTACAGAGTTGCCATTTACCTTTTTCCTAATTTGATGAGGATCTATGTGACCACTGCCTACAAATTCTGTATTAAAAAAACCAAAAAAACCTGCAAGGCCAAGAAAACCTACCTAAGTGTTCTTTTGAATGCTAGCAAATAAATTATAATTTTAATGAAAACACTATTATTGTAGACTTTTCAGAGAAGGCAAATTTATGTATCACAGAGAACTATAATATTTTCATTTAATTGACTACAATATCAGAGAATGGAGAAAAATAATAAATGAGAAAAATACATGTAATTCAATAATCTCTTCATATGTAAACATTTTATTTCTCAGCAGGCCCTAGTATTTATCAGTTTTCAGGAAAATTTTACTGTTATTTCTTAGTATGAAAATTTTGAGAGAACCCCGAGCCTGGAAATAATCATTATTTTTGCAAAATTGTGCTATCTGCTAGCAGAAGGTCACATCTGATAATTTTCCTTGCAGATATATGAGCTGCCTGCTAGAAATATTATTCCTGTTAAGAAAATGACATTGCATTCATGTTAACAGCCTGCCCTCTGGCCACTCTTACCAGATCAATCACCTGGGCAATTTTAAACAAAGTCAAAAGTTTAGAGTTAGTCTACGTCTAAGCACATAATTAATATGATTATTAGTAATTTTGGTAGAATTGTATTAACATTTGCAGTTTCAATTGCTCAGTTATTCAGATAATTCCCAATACTGGCCCAATGAATACTGAAATATACATATTTTCAAATATTGATGCCTTTCTCCAATGATTTTAACTTTTTAGTACTCCAGGGAGGGAATACTAGAAGGAGCTGCAACAAATCAAAGTCCTGTGCTCTTCTCTGGAAGGAATTTTCTGCTAACTATGATTAGGGTGGCATCTACTTTCTTTTTGCAGGAGGAAACGTGTTTATGTCAGTGATATCTTCCCTCCCATTCTTGGAGGGAATTCACTGTCATAGGTTGTCTTTTCACAGTTGCTAACACAGCTAGCATAGTTGCTTTCACTTCATTACTTGATAATGCCATGTTGCATCTTAATTTTTTACATGTGATATCATTTACATTTTTTTCCTGTTCTCATTATAAAAAAGGAGAATAATCCCTTCCTCTCTGACTTCCACACCCTCAAAAAAGTCCCCAAAACCTGAAAAACAAAACAGCTCCCAAGGCTGCATTTCTTTAATGACACAGTATTGATCATTTTTTATTTACTTATATTTGTGGAGTTTCTGACACCACCCCATGTTTTCAATTTATGCTATAATTTCATGTTTGTCCTTTTGGAGATGCTACTCACAATCCCCTGTGTTTCTTTAACAGCTTTTAAGTTGCAATTTCATAACAGCATAAATATATATTTTTTTGTATTAGCACAACAAGGAAAACAAACACAGGTAGAGAAACTCACAGTGCTCTGATAAAGATTTGGTATAAAAATCTCCTGGTTTAAGTTATCTCTTATATTATCAAAACTGCTCAACACCAGTAATTACAGCTATATATCAAATATTTCTGACTCTCCATCTAATAATGTGTAGATCATAAGGTTCAAGATGTTATAAATGTTTCTTAAATTTCATAGTTGAAAAGAAGATGCACACAGGAGGGTACTGACTATAGCAATATAAAAGATTGTACAAGATTCATAGCTACATATGCTTCACTGGCAACCATCTGGAATCAACATACTGAAATAAATCACATTTTCCATTGATAGAGTAACTATAAGCAGATTGCAAAGACTGTTTGAGAAAACTTTATTGAATGAAACAGTTTTAATTAAATGAGCAAAATGTTAGTTGCATGTAGGAGATAACATTCACTGCAACATTTTAAAAGTAAAAATAATTTGAATTGACAAGACTTATGAACCAGAAAGAATTGCATTACCAGTAATTTAAATCATGCAATATAATTTTTGTTGCAAAAGAGATACAATTATTTTTGGGAAAATGAGACAGTTTGGAAGAGAAGTCCAGTACAGAAGAAAGACCTGGAAGGAAAGGCATGAAAATGCATGTTGAAGGAGACAAAATAAATGCACCATTGAAACGTGAAACTTCCTGATTTGTTACATTTTATTATTGAAAGTTTAGGAAACTTCTTCTATGTATTAGAACAGCAAATTCTGTGTGTAACCTTGTGAAAAGACAGTCAGAAGTATGTTTAGATCCCTGTTTCTTCTGGGAGAAAGGGGAGAAAAAAGAGAGAGGAGGAGAGAGAAGGAAAAAAAAAGACGAAAAAGAAAAAGAAAAAGAAAAAGAAAAAGAAAAAGAAAAAGAAAAAGAAAAAGAAAAAGAAAAAGAAAAAGAAAAAGAAAAAGAAAAAGAAAAAGAAAAAGAAAAAAAGAAAAATGAAAAATAAAAAATAAATAGAAAAAAGAAAAAGAAAAAAAAATAAAAGAAATAAAAGAAAAAAAGAAAAAAAAGAAAAAGCTATTTATATTGAGGTTTGGCTTGAAGGCTGAATGATTTTTTTAGAGAAAAATTTTGCCAAGAACCAACTAAAATAGAGATAAAGTAAGCTCTGGAAGAAAAAAATACAAGCAGCAAGATTACTGCTGATGTTTATATGGCTGTTTATATACTAACAAAACAATAAGTGCTGTGTAAAAAGTGCCAAAACATTTTTAAAAAGTAAAATTTGAATTATGTTAGAAAACTGATTTTTCCATTAAATTCAAAAGACCTTGGTGTTCTTAAGGCCATCCATGATATTTGATGAAAATGAGTCATCAAGCACAGACTATTTCTGTAATACGGTTATGAAGTAACCTCATTACAACTGTAGGAAAAAAAAGTGCTATTAGTTAATTAGGTAAGAAAGGGTAGAAATATAAAGTGGAAGCTACGGAGAACTTAATGAGCTTAAGCTATTGGGGAATTCCATTGTAATTGAAGAGGAAATTTGCTGACTGTGCTCCACTTAAACCAACCTGATGAGGAAGCAGAAGTCAGTATATAATATGTCAATCTGGCTATGACAAAATTATGCTATTATGACAACTAGCATAGTTTTTCTTTACCTATTTTCAATATTTTTTTAAATATCTGTTATTAATATCCCATTTACAATAAAATATACATGTTGGCTTCCCAAGATTCTGACAGACTCTGCTGATATTTCAAAATTTTCCTTTAGATCTATTTCTTAGGATCTAATTATGACTTGTATCTATTTAATTAGTTTCCATTTTTATTACAAAATGAAATATCCACTTGAGTTAATTTGTTCCACTCTTAATATATTACCCAGTCCATACTATCACAACTTAACTGCTACTTCTTCCTAATCAAGTCTAAAAAGCAAAAATTCAAACTTCAGAAAAATATCCTGTGTTTCATTTCATTTCATCTGCAATTTTCAGCAAAAAAAGAAGAGAACTTTTCTGGATGGTCTTACATTTCACTCTACCAGTAACTTAATTCACTTAGCTAAAGGAAACTTCTTAGAAATACAGAATATTGCTAAAGTTCGAAGTTAGTAGAACTCATAGTCTAAGCATATTAACAATATCTATGCCGATAGATATGTACTCTTCCATTTTTCAGTACAGACTGTTTTGTTGGCAAAACTTTCACAGTATTTCAAACACTGCTGATATTTTGAAAATGCTTCTTCTGCTTGACAGCACATGCAAAGGCAGCTGTCAGTATCCTTCACATGCTTTAGTTGGAAACAACACTTCCTAACTGCAGTTGGTTTTGAAAAATACTGATAATAAATACTTGCTTTATGTTTAATGGACTGTATGTCTTGTTTAACAGTCTGCCAGACTTAATTTTTCAAGACATAAGTAGATTGCCTTTTCTCCCTAGTTAGAGTTCTTGCACTTTGGTTTCTTTTTTCCTGGGATAGCAGTGAAAGAAATTCTTAAAAATAGGATGTATGCTAGCACAGTATCTACCATTCGAAGAGTGTATTTCATCAAATATTTAAAAATGCTAAATTACCAGAAGTTAAACAGTGATACTCTAAAAAAAAAACCCAATATGAAGTTAAAGTATGAAATATTTTTTCAAGTTGCAACCATACCTTTAATGTTAAAACATATCTTGTTCACACGAAAAAATCAGACACCTGGATGCAGGTGTCTAGCAAAAGTTAGACACCTGGTGTCTAGCAATTAGTTGTTGTCACACTGCACAAATAAGTTAAGCCTGTGTCCTGGTTCCAGCCAAGACATGCTTTATGGTTGCTGTAGTTGGGAGGGGCATGGCTAGGACCTGGAGATTATCCTATAGCACTTCATTTCAGAGATGGGGGGAGACACTCTCTTCCAGGAAGAATGGGTACCTTTCAGGGCAAGTATGTGTGGTGGAGGAGACAGTGGACTATTGGGTATTGTTGGAGAATTTCATGTGAATCATTACTTTCTTGTATTGTTGCTGTTACTGTTAATTTTCTTATGCCATTGCTGCTTCCAGTAAATTATTCTTATCTCAACCTTTTGTGCCTCCCATTCTCCTCTCCAGCCCTCTCAGGGGAAATGGGAATGGGAAAGAGGGGGAACAAGTGAGCAGCACATGATTTGAGGAGTCTCAGTGGGAGCATCAAATTCCAGAGCAACATTCCTAAACCAGGACAGCTTGCAAACCCACTTCAATTTACAGTGTACAATTTATAAAAGCAATAGAAATAAGTAGACAGATAAAAGTGAGAGGAGGCATCATTAAACAGTATATTTAAAATGTATTGATCACTTTTGTGATATCTTGCTCACTGCGTCACCTAACTTTTCCTCTTTTTTTTAATACAGGCCATTATTTGTATAATTACACAGGTAAAAGAATTAATGAAAAAAGCGTTTACTGTGAGTTTAAGTCACAGATTTCAAGAGGTAAAGGGCAATCCAGTTACAGGGTTCACTGTTAAAGTCTCTAGAAGATAAAAGGTGAAAAGATGGAAATATTAGAGACGAATCAGACATGTACCACAAAGCAGAATAAAAATTAGTGACAAATTTGGACAGTCTGAAGATATTAATATTTGACAGAGTTCAAGATGGTAAAACAGCAGAAAATGATACATCAGAAAAAATATTTACTATTCTTATCATCACCAAAGCAGGAGCTTGCAATTCTTCTTTTGCGGTGAAGAGAACAGAGCATATATAACATGTGGGAGACTGGACTGTCCCATAGGGGTATGAAACACTGGAACAACAGTGATAATCAGCTGGAAAATGTGATATTTCAAGCCATCAAAAATGCCAATTTTATGTAAAAATGTTTTTTCTCCATTTTACTTTTTCTCCTTATAATTTTTTTCCCTGGGTGTACATTTTGCAAGAAAAATTCCTGGTACATCACTGAGCATAATGATGTCATAGGAATGGGAATGCTGCTATGTAATGTCAGAATAAATTCTAAAATCTGTTTCATTCTTAAAAAAAAAATTATTAGGTTCCCACAGTATAAATTGCACAGTAGGTACACAGTATTGTCATATGCCGTAAGATTTTCTGTGAATAGGGAATGATAGAAAGACATAAAATACATAGATTGCTTTATTGCTAATGTTTGAATATTTGCCATAAAAAAGAAATAATTTACACAGCCATTGTTATGGGAAACTAAATCAAAATGCAACAAAATCTAAACATTAAGTTACAGCATGTTTTTTTTCTGTAGTAAATAATGTTTCGAGATTGCAGGAATTCCAGGCAAGTCTCAACAAGTATTAAATTCACTGAAGAAAAAATGTTGGTCTAAGATATGAAAGAAGTTCTCTAAAAATATGGTCTTTTTTGATATAGAATGACAGCTATTTAAGGAAAAGTTGAGAAATTTGTCTGAATGTGAAAGCAAATGAGACTATTTTAACAGAAACTCAAACAGAAGTTGAAAATACACAGACAATCAGGTCTTTTAACAAAGCAAAGAGCAGCATTGACAGAATGGTAAATGGAAAGCTTCAAAGATTAAGAAAATTTAGTTTGGGAAATGCAAACATTTATTGGAATTAGTTAATTTATTTCATATTAATTTAAATCTAGGAGATATTTCAAAATACATTAAAAAGATATTAAACCTCTTTGTAGTTTTCTCTGATTTTATGCTCACTACTCTACTATATTTTTTGGGTCCTAAAGATGATGGTCTGGGAAGGGAGTAGAGTGAACTGTGAAAATTCCAAGTTAATTCACCAGAGGAGTATCATGTTGATAGTATCTTCTTCCTCTTTAGCAATGCTGGGAGTCACTTTCATATGCTTGCTAATATGGCTTGCTCTATTTCGGTTTAAAAGTCTGTATGGTACCTGAATTTACAGTGTATGGTGTACTTACCTATTTGGAGGTGTAGGTTGTGGATTTTTAAAAATTTCTTTGTGATCTTTAAATTGGTTTTACACAGTTCTTAATGATGCATGTTTTTGATGTCCATTGGTGAGGTCCTCGGACTTTTAGTATTAGCTGGTGCCTATACATTTGAAGTTCCTCTGATCACCCCATGCCAGTAGTTGCCAATACTGCAGTGTTATTTAAGGTCACAGATAGTTTACAAAGAGGGAATACTTGTTATTACTGTCACTTCATTAGAAAATATATATAACATGACATTTTACCACAAAGCTAAACAGAAGTAAGCAAAAGCTAAAACCAAGGGTGTAATAATCCCCTGTCATTTGGTCATTGCTATTACAAGCTAAAACACAGCTCCAAGCTGGTCAAGACCAGTGTGTTTGAAGTCTGTGTTGTTAGTTTAACATAAATCCTGTAAGCCTGTTACAGCTGTACCTCAATACTCCCTGGGTTACAAGGCTGTGCTTGTGCACTTGTCAAAATAGCAAAGGTCACTAACAGCGAAGGAGATAACAAGAACAAGGAGAGAAACACCAGCAGCCTTCTCCCCTCAGGAATTGGCTCTCAGTACTGAAACTGTCACCTAATGCTATATTGCATTGCACTCAGAAGTGTGACTGCAGCTGAATGTGAAGACATTAATTTCAAAGAGGAGAGAAAAAAAGGGGAAGCTAATGGAAATTTTTATAAAGTTGTTTCTCAGGCCAGGGAAACCTATAAACCAACATAAAATATTTTTTTTAAAAAGTGCACTGGCACAAAGACACAACTATAACAGATGAATGCTTGATAATGATGTCACTACTTAATATACAGGCCTGAAATTAAAATTATAGGCATTACAGGAAACCTACTGTCTTTTCGGCTGAAGTAATTTGAGACTATGAAGATTTAAAGAATGCAGCTACATTCTCAAATCACTGTGTCCAAAAGGTAAGCCACCACAACAATGTAACTTGAGATAAGTGCAGATGGCATTGCAGAAAGCAGCTAATTCCAGGCCTAACGGAGGCAAAGGTTTGGTTAGTATCTGGACAAAAACTCCCACCTGGAAAACTGTGGGGAGTGGAGCAAGTGCTTATGAACATGCCATTTCTAATTATGAGAACAGCATCTACACCCCATGAGTACCCAGGCCATGGACTGTAGTAGTACCCCCAGAAGAGCAACTTGGGATGCTAACAACAAAGACCAAGGTGAAGAAGGACCAGAGGATACCACAGGAATCTGTGTGATAATAATATCTTTTTCTTAATCTCTCCCCTCTCTCTGACTCTCTCTTTTCCCTACCTTCTCTCTTCCTAGTTCTTTCTCTCTCTCTCTCTCTACCTCACATTTCCCGTTACATAAAATCTGTACTATTGGCTTTGGCACGCGGTCTTGTTTGCACCTTAATTTGAGCAGTGTCATTTCTTTTAATTACATCATAAAATTATTTTGGTGTCAGAATGGGAATGCTGTTCTTCAGTATTAACATTTGGAAACTTTGCCATGCCCTTGTTTTGAGGATGTTGTGTTAACTTTTGAAAATTTTCCGACAAATTTCCTCTGAGAGCATTTGTGTGTGTGTTGTGTAGTTCCCTCTCTGGTACTTTCTGAGAAAATGGCTATCCTAGGTGGCCAGTGCAAATAAAATATTTTGTTGTTCTTGAAAATGTATCAGTCTTCCCTATACCTGGGGCAGAGGGGCAATTAATTCCACCACTCCTCTGGAAGGGAGCTGGCATAAGAAAATTAGGATAAAGAGAGATTGGCTACCCAGAAACTTGAAAATGAAATAATACTATTTCTACAAGATTTGGTGAAAGAATTGCACTCTCAGTTAAATGAGGAAAATTATAAAAAGGCTGCTGCTTGCTGCAGACCATGATTGTTTTATTAAGCTTCAGATGGAGCTTTGGAATGTGCGTGAAAGAATCATAGGGAAAGAACTGCAGGATGATGTAGAACCTGTAACGTTCTCGAGCCATGGTCTTGTGACTCAGACCTTTTGTGTTTGGTAGAGAAGTTGAGAGACATAGTGAATGAATCTGTTGCTCTGATAAAGAGCAAGACCGATAATTTGCATTGGCATCTGATGATGAGGAAGTAACATTATGACCCTTAATTAAAATTGAAACTATAAATAATTGTGAAGTTCAGCAAACTTCTGCTAAAATGGTGCCCTGTGCAGCTTCTGGGATGGCCTTAATCTGGCTTTAAATAAGCCAAGATTGAAATCCAGTCAGTATTAAAGCAATGGATGGATAATACTTCCTGGGCAGCGAAGAGGTAAAATCTCACTGGAGTAAACAAACCAAGGATTACCTGCTGCTCCCATGTAAGAAATGGAGATCTGTTAATCTTAACTCTGAAGAAAACACAGAGACTCCACTATCACAATACTGGGGTTTTTCTGCAACACCAAATAAAATTTCCAAAGTTGCAACTAATTTGGCTTTACTAACAGCTGCAGTATTAAATGTTGCAAACCCAAAGTTAGAATTTCTGACACTAGCACACATGCTTTGGCAGTGGAGGGATGGATTTACACTTCCCTTCTAATTCGCTAATCTGGCCACTTTATTACACCTCTTATAATTGAACCATAACAAGGATTTACTCAAATAAAAAGTGGGTGAAAGCTTCACAGTAAAAGTGAATAAATAGTTATAAATGTGCATTGGAAAGATTTAGCCAGAAACTGTTTAATTCTTAGGAACTGGTTGAGTTTGGTAAACTCTGAGAAAATTAGTCTAATGGCAAAGAATTTATCATAATCTTATAAAAGATTATTTACTTTTGAGAGTTTTATTTCATCATCTAAATATTAAATTCTTCATATATTAACTCCTTGAGATGTTTATTTTTTGTCTGACAATTTTTAAATTGACGCTTATGTCTACAGCAAAAGATTTTCCACATATATACACAGTATTTGTTCTATTTTGATCACACACTCATATTCTGTGAAACTTTAATTCTAACAGTAGCCAAACACAGGGTTGTTTTTTTTTTTTTTCTAGAATCTTATACATCCTTGCAAAGAACTGTTAACCTTGATATGTGACTGGTCAGTCATATTTTTCAGAGAAGTGTCTGGGTGCCAGTAACTTCCATGACCTACAGTGTCTTCTGACTCGTCATGTCAGAGCTATGGACAATGCTTCAGTGCTCTAAATACCCATAAACACTGTTCAGTAGGCATAATCATGGACAGGGCCACACTGGGATATGACACGGGTGTTTTCCATTTTTTCCTTTGGAGCTCATTGTTTTTTTAGTCTTTTGTTGCTGTCTTAGCTCTGGTTTTATTTTCTGCTCTGTCTTATCCCTCCTGAGCCCTTATTGTTGTTCAACTTACATTTTAAATCACTTCATTTGTTAAGATGGTGGAAGCATATTTATCATTTATTCAAATGACTATACGACATTATCATATTCTTATACTCTAGAACATACAACTCCATCATCATCTTCACTTGTATAATGCTGAAAGTTATTTCAAATGTGTGCGCAATAATTTTCCACCTACCCCAGGGACTTGGTTATTCATACAGCGCCGCACTTTTGAAGACATACAGTGTGATTGAATTTGTTGTGAATCATTTATAAATCCAAAGTAAAGAAAAAGTTGCAATGCGATATGAATGTTATCTCTGCATACACAGGACTCAGGCAATACATAAAAGCAGGAAACGCCAAAACAACAAAGGCCTTTAGTACTAAATTATGTGGAATTTCTACCATGGCAACATTAACAATGTTGCCCTGTCAGAGCTGCCAATAGTTTAATCTGGTCATGGATTTCCCCCAAAATCCAAAGTTTTGTTGATGACAGGACTGGAGTGCTAGTTAAATGGAGGGTAGACTTAAGTCACCAATCATATCTAAAAAATGCTGACATAATCCCTGATCTTTTTTAAAATACCAGTTAAGATTTAAACAAAAAATCAATATGGAGGTTGAACTATGTACAGCTCTAGCTCTGACAAAAAATTCCTTCTCATGAGCATTAATGAAGCTTGAGCTGACATTAGCTAAACAGGATGCCTTTATTTTACTAGTGCTCTATTAAAACAGTGTTTGCTATTTTTTCATGACTTCACGAAAATATTTTCCAATTAATATTTGTATCATCTGGAACTCAGAGGCTTTGAGGATGGTTCTGTGCATGGCTGGGAGCTGGACTTGATGATCCTTGTGGGTCCCTTCTAACCCAGCATATTCTTATATTCCCTAATTTTTTTAAAAGTAGTATAATCGGGTCTTTTGATTGTAAAATGAGGTCTTCTCAGTACCCTTCTACTTTCTAAACCATTCTTTTTGAAGCTGCTGGTACCATCAGTCCTAGGGAGCTGATTCTCTTCCTCTACTGCATTCTCAAGAGACCCCATCTAAACAAGTGCGTACAGCTCTGGGGCCCCGGCATAAAAAGGCCAATAAATTCAGAAGAGGGTCAAAAAGATACTCAGTGGACTCTTCTCTTCTAAGATACTCACCTCTTCTATGGAGACAGCCTGAGAGAGCTGGGGTTGTTCAATCTGAAGGAGAGAAGGCTGCAAGACCTCAGAGCAGCCTTCCAGTACTTAAAGGGGGCACACAAGAAAGAAAGAGAAGGACTTTTTATAAGGTCATATAGTAATGGACATGGGAGAATGGGTTCAAACTGTAAGAGAGAAGGTTTATATTAGATATTGGGCAGAATTTCATTTACTGTGAGGGCCCTGGAACAGGTTGCCCATACAAGCTGTGTGTTCCCCATCCAGAGAAGCATTCAAATCCAGACTGGCTTTGAGCAACCTGATCTAGTGGGAGGTATCCTTGCCTAGGGTGGAGTGGTTGGAACTAGATTATCTTTAAGATGTCTTCCAACCCAAACTGTTCTAGGATCCTGTGATTCTAAATGCCTTGCAGCAAGGCTGCCTAGACATTTTTCTTCAGCAGTCCGATTGCACATTTTCCCTCTGTACCTTAAACTCAGATAAAGCTTTTTCCTCTATGGGTGGGTGGATCTCCAGGTATTTTGCAAAAATCCAGACCTCTGCTTTGCATGTATTTACACACATAGATTCATATGGAGATATAAATTAGATATAGATATAGATATATGATATAGATATAGATGATATAGATATAGATATAGATATAGATATAGATATAGATATAGATATAGATATAGATAGAGATAGATATAGATATAGATATAGATGATATATAGATATAGATTAGATATAGATATAGATATAGATATAGATGATATAGATATAGATATAGATATAGATATGGGTTACACTAAGAAGCAACAAGGACTCATCCTGATGTTATATTAACAAAATGAAGAAAAACAGGGTGCCTAAAATCAAGCAGATTTGAAATAAAGGTTTCCATTGAAAAGGTGTGTCCATTGAAATGTATACTATTACCACTTGTGCACATTTTCCTCCTTTAATGACAAGGAAATGGCTGTAATTCTGTATATTAGATTTACCAAATCTGGAACAAAGAAAGGGAGATATCCAGTTAAGGCACTGCATATTCTAGGAAAAGATAGTCACAAAACCAGACTACTGTCTTTCGAAAAAATTATAATATATATGTCATATGTGTTTTCTGAGCAAAAGCAACAGAACTTATTCATAAAGGAATAAACAACTGCCAAGTTGGCTATGAAAAATATGAATTTAATATAGTATACCAAAACAAAGAAATAAATGCTGATGAGGTTTCTTTGGCTAATTGGGAGGTTGGGATTTTTTGGTTGGTTTGTTTTGATTTTTTAATAGTATGATTAAATTATCTTACCAGTTGGAACTTGTATTTGATATGTAAAAGATTTCTGTCTGCTAATATTTTGGTACCCACAGTACATGAGAAAACAGAATGAATGATGAATTCTAAGGTGGTTTAGGTACTGAAAAATGGATCCTTTCTTATGGTATTCGGAGGCGTAACTCATTTTGGATGAAGTATTTGATTACAGCTCCTGCTTTTTGGCAGATTTTTTTTCTTAATGGTGCATTTTATATGTGAAATTAATAACACGAGTTGTCATGGATAAACAAGTGCCATCACATAAACTAAATGAGCCAAGCTACTAAAATGACTGGTAAATGAAAGTAAACAGCAAGTGAAAGGAAGAATCATTGCAGGAGTTAAAAGACAAATGACGTAAAAGCCTCTAGAAAGCAGTATAGCTCATATATTAAACAACCTAAGGAAAAATTTGATCAAACATACCAGCACTGAGTTATAGGGTCTGTTATTAGGTATTCAAAACTAGCTTCACAATCAGATAGAAAATTGAACCTTCTGCTTATCTGCTCCTGGAACATCTTCTTTCTTCATGAAAACAAGTTTAAATTTTAGTCATTTGGTGTGCTGTTACCTCAGCAATCACAGGACAAAATGCAACCTGAACACACGCCCTGCACATGCTCTTGCACTGCAGTACCACTTAAGTAAATAGGACTAGTCATCTGATTTAGACCTCATCTCACTTAAGGAACTAAGAGTTTCAAGTAAAAGACTGTGATTCTTGCACACAAGCATATATACTTTATGGACATTTTGGAAATATTTATGTAGTACCTATTTAAAAGCAAGATAAGGCATTTTTGATGCCACAGGTTACTGTACAACTCAGACAAAGTAATTATTCTGTTGTTCTGAAGGACATAAGCACATCACCAAAGAATCATCAATGTTGGAAAAGATCTTCAAATTCATCTATACAACTGTCAACCCATCACCACCATAATCACCCCTAAGCCTATCACCAAGTGCCACATCCAGACACCTCTTGAACACTTCCAGAGACAGTGACTGCACAACCTCCCTGAGCAATTTATTCCAATGCTTACCCCCTCTTTCAGAGATTTTTTTTTTCTAATATCTAATCTGAACCTCGCTGGTGCAATTTTGAGACCAACGAAAATTTAATTTTCTCTCAGCCTTTCACATGAGACATAGCAGAAGAGACTGATTCCCACATTGTTACAACCTCCTTTCAGGTAATTGTAGAGAGCAGAAAGGTCTTCTCTGAGCATCCTCTTATCCAGGCTCACAGATTCACTCCCTCAGGCACTCCTCACAGTACATAGAAGAAAGATGAGAAATTTTGAGTATATGAAGAGGGCACAGTGATGAAGTTGTAAAAGGGATGATGGGGAGCTGGAGATATTCAGCTTCGCCATGAGAGGAAGCAGAAGGATAAGCACTTTTCTCTCTGGTAAGCAATGACCCAAGGAAACCCAAGGGAACAGCATGAAGCTTGGTAAGAGGAAGTTAAGTTTGGATGTTGGGAAAAGGTTCTTCACACACAGGGAGGTTGGGTATTAGAAAGAGTTTCCCCAGGGAAGTGCTCGCAGCACCAAACTTGACAAACTTGAGTTCAAATGTTCGGACAACACTCTGAGACACAGGGTTGTTGAGGCTGTCCTGTGAAGGGCTAAGGTTTGACTCCTTTTGGGTCCCCTCCAAATCATGACATTCAATGATTCTGTGATACTCTTTACATCTTTCACCAGCTTTGTTGCCCTTCTCTGGACATCCTCCAGCAACTCAGTGCCCTTTTTGAAGAGAAGGATTCAAAACTGGACAAAATACTTGAGGCATAGCCTCGTCAGTGCTGAGTACAGAGGGATGATCAGTGACCTGGTCCTGCTGGCCACTCAGTTCTTGATACACTGGCTTCCTTGTCCACCTGGGCACACACTGGTTCATATCCAACTGGCTGTTGACCAGCACCACTAAGTTTTTTCCATTGAACAACACTCAAACCATACTTCCCCAGCCTGTAGTGCTACACTGGATTTTTGAAATCCAAGTGCAGGGCCCTACATTACACCTTGTTAAAGCCCATACAGCTGTCCTCAGCCCATTGATCCAGCCTGTCCAGATCCCTCTGTAGACCATTCCCACTGTCCAGCAGATCAATACTCCTGCCCAACTATGTGCCATCTGCAACTTAATAAGAAAAAAGCGCAAAAAAACCCCATCACATAGAATGTGTCTGTGTACATAACGAAGACACAGGAATAGGTATTTTATTTACACTAGAGAACAGTCAGTTATGCTATATTTTATTTTAGGAGGAAATATAGTTTGGTGGAGGACAAAACTAAACCACAGAGGCATAGAAGAAAAAATCAGTTAGTGGACCTTGACTCAGAATGCTTTGAATAAAATTTGATTATTAAAGAAAACATACATGTAAGAGAAAAAATTCATCCAATCTGAAAATCAACTTTTTCACATTATTTAAAGAAATTATAATCATAAATGACCCAAAATTATTTTTAAAATATTCATAATTTTTAATACACTTTGCAGCCATCATCTTTCCCCAAGGTCAGTTGTTCTCATGTTTACAATTTATTGACAACCTCTAACCATGGAAACTAGAATTAGTGCTACTTAGTCATTTTTTCATAAATGCAAATAATAATTATAATGGCCACTTGCTTTCAGTATAAACCAACACAAAGACAATTTCTGATAAAGGAAATGAATGTGCAAGAAGAAACTTCATGCCTATAAACTATTTATGAAAAGAAATTTAACCCACAAATTAAGAGCTAATGGGTAAAATATTGCTAAGCTTAGTCAGGTGAGTAATGTCATCTATTTCAGTACAACTCATATAAGTACAGCTATGTGATTTGACTAAAATGAAACCCTAAGCAACATCCGTAACAGCACTAATGTGTGATAGATACTCACCACAACAGCAATTAAATACTCTGCAGATCATCTAGTACTCTGATTATCTGCTTTATGACTAGAAAACAAATGTGTTCATTTTTCTAGTCCATCTACCTTTTTTTCCTTGATTGCTGATCAATTGTAAAGGCTTCACTGGTGTGACTAATTTCAGTATAAGTGTTTTTCCCACTCTCTTCACCTCTATGATTGCTTGCCAGGATAGAAAGCTTTTTCTGAGGGTCTAACATAGGTCCCAAATGGTTGCATGTGTGCCATCTTGTCCAGGTTTGATGTGAGGTGTTAATTAGAGATAGTTACCTGCAGCACACTCCTAGATATAAATCAAAAAATATTTTTGCCTCAAAACAGCCCAGTTTATTCTTTGCTGCTTTTAAATTAATCTCACGCAGATTCATTGTGTGATCAATTATTTACTGTCATCATAGTTTCATTGTATTGTTTGATAAAAAATAGGATCAATGCTCTGACCAGTAAACCTGGAGAAAAGATTCTTGCTGTATCTGCTTCTGCTTCAAAATATAGGATAAAAATTAGTTTGGGGAGTTTTAAGTTGTCTGTTGTTGCCTGTTGCCAGAGGCACTCTTCCTGTTGCTGAATTAGACCCCCTTTTCTAGCAAACTACTTAGCTAATGGTTCTGCTATGATTTACTTAATTTTGGTTTTATTTATGTACAGTTCAGGGGTGTTTTGCACAATTTTACACCTGATAAGTTCAGAGAAATTGGTTGTTAAGGATTTTGAAAGCCTAACTTTTATTATGGAAGAAACATTTTTAAATAACTGCTAATTTCAATTTTGCTGTTTAAGAATATTCATGTTCATATACAATATTCATTTAAAGACTGTAATCAAAATCTTCAGAAAATGTTATTAGTTCACTTTCAAATCACACTTATCCCCAGTCAATTTTTAGGGGCCTTTTTGATTTGTGAAAGTACTCAAAACCTAACTGGCAAAAATAATATTCTGATATGACAATTGCTATCTTTGATACATGCAAAGTTTAAAACTACCATTTCTGTAAAAAAAAGTGTGCAAACAGACTGGAACTTCCAACACTGTGCATTAAATTTCAGAAATTAAATTTAGAGTTGTAGGAGGACAGTTTGCAATGGTTCACTAGAGGTTAAGCTGACGCATCTACCCAGTCATTCATTCTCTGGAAAAATTGAATATACCCATTGCTGCCAAATGTCACCAAGCTCAAGTAATAACCTTTTTCTATGAAGAACTAAGACTCACAATATATATACAGAAACAACAACAATAAAATAAAATAAAATAAAATAAAATAAAATAAAATAAAATAAAATAAAATAAAATAAAATAAAATAAAATAAAATAAAATAAAATAAAATAAAATCTGCTAAACAAAACAAGACAAAAGTACCAAAACATATAGCTGGTGAATCAGCACTGCAGGGCATATCTACATACACTGGTAATTGACCTAAATGTTCACAGCATTTCTTAAACAGCTTAAATAGCATAGCATCTAGTGCACTTATTTCTTTTCCTCATGGCTTTTCTCAAAGCTATTGATTATTGTAATACAAACCATAGAGCTATATATACTAACAAGTCAGCTACATTAATTCAATGTAAAGATTTTTAGTGGTCTTGTTGATGACTTCTTAAGGGCAAACACATTGCCTTTATTTTCTTTTCCCACCTTTTTATACTCTCTCATAGGTGAGAAGCATACTCTTCAGAACACTTCTACTTGTACATAAAACAAAACTTAAAAGACTAAGTAAGTCCCCTGTAGCAAGCAAGGATAGGTCTGTTTTAAGAAAAGCTGCAACCTCTGAGAAATAAACTTTAGTTTTATGAAGAAATTATTTTCTGACACCTCAGCCTTGGTGTTTTCAATTCCCTCTTAAGCCTGCATGTTTGTCACTGCCAAAGTGTCTGTTGCAAAACCAACTTAAATGATGAGATTTTTTTAGCTACTTGAAAATATATAGTAGTCTCACAGAGATACCTACATTTTTTTAAGTTGCCTGTATAAAGACTATGCTGCTTTTTTTTAAATTTTAACAGATACAACACTGTATCCAATACGTAATACACACACATCTATACATTCTGTTAACTTTGATATCTGTATTTCTCTAATTAATATTGAAGGAAAATAGTAAAGAAATAGTTTAAAATTAATTTTCTTTAACTGCAGCAAAAGCCTACAGGTTCCTGTTGTGAATTCAAAATATTGGCATTGTCCTGCATTTGGTTTATGCATGCATGACTGGTTTTGATAAGATGGTTGTAGGTATCAAATTGACAGGTACATTCATCACAAAATGCTGATTGAGACCTCTTGGACACAGAAAACCTTTGAGAAACAACTTGTCCCTGACTGATACACAGTAGGAAGTCTGGGAGCAAAGGACATGACAGGAAGACAGTCAGAATTCCTTTTTCTACACTTCTGCTTTCAACTTGTTCATCAGAGGTGCACCACACTTGCACTGAGCTAAGCCTTTGAGGGATGAAGACACGATTAGGCCAAGTCAGACATCACACAAGTACGTGATGCCCAAATGTTTCCATTTAACGGGCTTTAACAAATTGTTCAGAAATAACTTAATCAAGTAAGAGTTTATGGAAACTGCTTCCAGTTGAATTTCCAATGTCCCTACCTCAGGGCTTCAGTACTTTTGTTTAATAATGCAATAAGAGCCTTAATGATCAAAGAATATCTAATTGCAACAAACCAAAAGGATGTCAGTCTGATAGTACTGAAAGAGGCATTTATGACTTGGTTTCTAGGGGAAAAAAGGGCTTAACATCTGAACCAAAATTTTTGAAAAAACAGGGAATCCATGGATCATCAGGATTTTAACCCTCTTTGTGTGGTATTCTCTCTGAACAGAGAGAAGCAGAGAAAAGAATGATCAAAACAATTGTTATCTCATTTGCTGCTCCTGTGTTTGTGCGCAAGTGGAATGTACTCTAGATATTGTTTACCTGAGGTGACAATTGGATCCATGTGTGTGGGTCGGGACTCTTGGGCAGAGAGTCATGAGTTTTTTAGTAGTTAGAAGTATGATGTAACATAGAATGTATGTCTTTAATATAGTATAGTAAAATATAGTAATTAATTAGCCTTTTGATATCATGGAGTTCTGTGCATCGTTCTTCCCTGCGTCTTGGGTTGTCATAAACCCGATATCTTTGGATTTTTTTAAAGCTAATAAACTGCTTTCAAAAATTTGAATGGTTGACTTAATGCATTTTGTTTATTTATTTCAAATCAGACTTTCAAGGTGATGTATTTGACCTGTCAAAGGAACAGGCCTTTTACAGGACTGTGGTAACCTTTTTAGTGGGCATGACTGGTTCCCAAGGTCAGAGAACATTATATCTACAGACATTATTCAGTGACATAAAAAATTACTCTTTTCAAAGAATGAATATTTATCATACAGGATTGAAATTACCAAGACAAGAACTTCTTTAATTAAAAAAAATGATCTTGTAACATGGTGATTACTGCCTTTTGTGTAATTCAACACAAAAGCATTTTCCTACTACATGTTCCATGGACAAATAAATGTGGAATAAACAATAGGTAGTCATGGACAGGGGGAAGCTTTGGGCAAAGTATAAGCAGATTCTAGTGGGAGCTGAACAACAGAAAAAAATTGAGGGGACAAAGAGACTTGTAATATTCAGAACATGAAAAATCTATTGCTACAATGCTCCTCTTACAGAGCAATAATTCTGTATAATCCACTATAGATCTGTATGAACATTATATATCTTTATCTCATACCAACATATCTTCAGGGACAAAATAAAATTTTTTTGGTGTTGCTGAGCTGCAGCTCTCCATGCTCTATAATTGGATTAATAAATATATCCATTCATGAATCAGAAGTCACAAGCTGAAGTCACAGAGCTGAAACAGATACAAAGCGACCCATAAAACCATTCTGATATTGCTTCTTACAGAAAAAGGATTCAAAAGGTATACTCTGGTTGTAAATTTCTGGTTTATAAATATAGTTCTTATCATACATTAATTATACTGTTGGCCTTTTAAAAGATCCCACAAATAAAAAAAAAATACATTAATATAATTACAATAAGATGGATATTTTCACCCCAAATTTTAGATACTGGAGATATTCCTATTCCATAGGGAAAAAAAAATGCCATCTCATACTTTCTTTTCTCTTAAATTTGCTGCACTTTTGTGAAAAATTTAAAATTGTCTTTGTGTAGGGTTTTTTTTTTAGGTTTTGTTTGGGTTTTTTGGTCATAATTGAATTGCATTACTTGAGCTGAGCAGAATCTGAGAAGAGTAAACCTGGAAAGGTTATTGTCACTCTTTCTGGAGACCTTCATAAACCTAATGTTTTCTTCTTAAATGAATAATGAAAACTATTCCCAAATGCACAGATCATAATGTGGTTTTTTTTCATTAAGAAATTTTTAAAAAATACTCTGACAAAATGTACAGCATTTCTTTCTGTATGATTTCATTATTAAAAAAAATCAGCATAGGATTTTTATTTTATTACTTTTACAAGACCTTTTGCTCCAAATTATTTATTAAAATCTACAGCAATAAAAAAAAAGGAGACCAATCTGTGACTTACAGAGATCAAAGGAAAGGTGTCCTAATCTTTTCATTAGATGCTTAGAAAGACATTATTGAATGATTATAGCAGTCAAGAAGTGCAGTGTGAGTATTGTTAACAGAATTAATTTTTAAAGTATTTATGAAGATGTAAATTTAAGTGTCTGACAAATGAACAGACAACTCTAAATTAGAGCTGGAATTTTATAGAGAGATCTGATGAGAACATAGCTGAATTACATCTGTTTACAGTCAAGGACTGCTAGTATTGAGTTCATCGTTTGCTCTTTTTTGGGGTTAAGACCAGGCTCATGACCCTGACAGGCACTACATTATTATGAATGTTTCTTCTTGCACCTCAGTTAGTGTAGTTCAGCTAATCACCTGTGACAAAAGGAGGTTAAGTCAGTTTTCTTGAAGACAAACACAAAAGACAGATACAAGATTTAATTCCTGCTGTTTTCTTATTCTAGATAACAGCTTCATCTACCAAAGGGAACTGGCCCCTTAGAGGCTTGGGTTGAATTGAAGTAAAGTGTGTTTTGGCTGAGACTTAATTCATTGGCATGTGATGGAATTGTGAGACTATAGACATTTAGTTGTGCAGACCAATAACGGTGGCTGTGCTGAAACAAACACTGCACACATTCCAGGATTTTGTTTAGTTGTTGCTGGGCTTCATTTGTTTTACACTGGCTGTAGTATGACTGACTGCCCATTTGCTATCATTGCAATGCACCTCTGCAGCACAATCCAATTTTCTACCAAGACAAATCCTGTTCATATATTTCTACACGATGCCAAGACAAAAAAATCAAATTTCTACTTGAGAAGTGCTCTTTGAACAATAAATAACATGCATCTTTCCCGCGACTGCAGATATCCTTCTTCCTCCTTCATGAAGATATTTCTGTGTTGCATGCTGGTTTTACATAATATAATGAGAAGTTAATAAGTACCAACCCCGGGTTCTCATTACTAAATTCATGGCAGATACAAAAGGAAAACACTATTCAAAAAGGAAAGAAACAAATTTGTCATTCTCATTTATCAACTTTCTCAGCCCATGAAACATCCCTAAATGCCTGACATGCATTCAGATCAGTGAGAACTGGGCCTACAGGTTCTTTTGCCAAGGGCTGAAATGGAAATCTGTGCAGTCTGTTATGACAGAATGGGCACAAGTACCAGACTCACACCAATGTCACAGAGACTCATCTATTTTCAGAATAAAACAAAAAATGTTGGCTGGAAGTTTGGTGCTCACTGAAAACAAACAAGCATATGTAATCACAGCCTGACACATGGTAAATCCCATTGAAGAATTATATCACAGAGAGGAAAAAATGTTTGAAGACAGTGGTTTAGGTCCAATGTTTTCTTGTCGTATAAATATGTACAGGATTTCTCATTCTGGAAGGTATAATGTTCTTATTGCATGAACTCGTACTGTTGATTTAGTGCTGCTATTCCCACTCTGTTCAAAGTTCTCTCTCCATTTTACTTTTCACACTCAAGTATGCTTTTCTATTCCATATTCCAAAATCTACTGACTAGTCTCCTGTTATTTCTTTATTTTCTTCTAAACACTTTTTTTATACCTGTACACTGACCTCAAGGATATGAAACAGTTGATTCCCTCCAAGTCTTCATAAGAAATTTTTCCCCTCCTCTTATGAGAGAGACAGTGTCTAGACCTATCAGACCTAGAAATCACCATCAGAAAAAGCAAGTATTGTTACAAAATGCTCCTTGTGCCTTCCCATCCCCTTCAGAAAAGCTCAAAATGCTCAGGAAACACAGCAACCATACTGTCCTGTAACACTTACTCCCAAAATCCTAAAATATGTTTACATTTAAGATGTGCTATTAGCATATATATTAGCATATAATTTACTCTTCCTGTGGATGTCAGGAAAGTAACTAGATCTCTCCTCCAAAATCAGAATGATTTGTAAAAAAAAAATAAAATTTATATATATATATATATATATATACATGCATACATATTCCATACATCATAAGGGTTTCCCTTTCTCAGAGACAGAATAATAATTCAGAACTACACCCTATAAATAAAATTCTGTGTCATATCTGATAAAGACTACAGAATGAAATATTTACAAAGTTTTAATTTAAGACAGCTGATTTGTAAGCTATTTGAAATGTTGTTATAATGTAAGCAGTCAGATAACTTACACTATAGATAGAGCACAACTCACAGCCTCCGAGTCGAGCTCTCTGACCCCAGAACAACTTTGGTGCAGCATAGCCGGGTGACCTTGGCTGAGTCTTAACAAGAAGGCTGCTACTAAGCTTTGGGAGTACATGAACGGGAGCCACATGAAATAAGTAATAACACAGGCAGAAGAGAAATTGTTGCAATGACAATAGTTGGCAGCTCAGGGAACCACAAGGGAAAAAACACAGATGTAGAAAATATATCCCCTTAAGGAAAAAGCAGGCAACTCAAACACAATGAATCAGCAAGATCAAAGGTCAGATACTTCCAGGATTGCAGGAGGTGACACTCCTGGTATGAATGACCACTTACTGGCCAGCAGAGATCATACAAGAGTCTCAGAACTGATAAGCACACTAATGCTTAACCTGGCACTGCACCTATCTACTATACACATCAGACGCATAAAGAAGTGCTCTGTTTTTACACTGTGCGTACGTACACAGCTTGCAAAGAGCCCCTTTGCATGCAGCAGAAAAAAGTGTATGCCTGGAGAAAAGAGACTCCGCGGGAAGAGCTACAGAACTGGAAGAGAAGGATTACAGACCAGGTTCTTTGGGTTGTTTCATGGTTTGACACGGGCCAAAGTCCAGGCACCCATGAAAGCTGCTCACTCACCACTCCCCTGCCACACCTGAGCAGAGAAGAGAAAAATTTAATGAAGGCTTCATGAGATGAGATAAGAACTGGGAGGAAACACTCCAAGGGTAAAACAAGCTCAAATTAGAAGTACAAAGTGAATTTATTACCTGTAAAATCAGAGGAGGATAATGACAAGCATTACAAGAAGAAACACCTTTTTTTCCCCAACCCCTTCCTCCTTCCCACCAACAGTGCAGGGAGACAGGGCATGGGGGTCTGGTCAGTTCATCACCCCGGGTTTTCTTCCCCTACACAGAAGAGGTGTCCCCTGCTACACCATGGGGTCCTTCCCACGGGATACAGTTCTCCATTAATCTCTCTAGAGTGGGTCCACTCTCATGAGTAGGAGTCCTCCCAAAATTGCTGCAACATGAGTCCCTCCTATGGGCACACAGTCCTCCTAAAGCTGCTGTGGTGTGGGTCACTCTTCCATAAGGTGCAGTCCTCCAAGGACAGGCTGCTCCAGCTTGGAAGTATGGACCCCTCTCTCCACCAGGTCTCCCACTGGATCACAGCCTTCTCCAGGCATTCACCCCCTCCAGCATGAGCACCTCCCCCACGGGTGGATCTCTGCATCCCCCGTGGATCCCCATGGCTGCAGGGGCACAGCTGTTCCACCATGGTCTCACCATGGCCTGCAAAGAAATCTCAGCTGTGCCACTTGGAGCAGCTCCTCCCCTCCTTCTCCACTGATCTTGGTGTCTCCGTTGTTTCCCTCACATGTTCTCACTGTAGGAACTCAACACATCACTCTGGATGTCCAGAGTCGCCGAGAGAACCCTTGGGGGGCTCGGAAAACTTAGAATGTTGCCAAAAGTGTCTGGTGGCTTGACTTTGATCCATCTAGAGATGAAACATCTGTGTATGAGGAAATGAGAAGTTTTAGGGTGTGAATAGTATATTTACAAGGTGAAGTATAAATTTTAGAATTTAGGTACAGGGGGTTCATGAAGATAAGATAGAGAATTCAGGGTGTAGTCCTAGATTCTTCTTTCTTGTTCAAGTCTTCCATTTTCTGTAGTGATGTTAACACTTTTAGATTGGTTCATGGTGAAAGTACACTTGTCAATAAAAGTGAAAAGTATTGCGAATTAAAGGTAAATATGATAGACGTAATTTTCACTATAAAAGACACAATCATCCCGTGGACGGGGGAGAGTGCACTTGACTGTCCTGCTGAACGAACTTCGGCTAGGCAGAAAGAAAATATTGTAGATAAGAATTAATAAACAAGATTAAAGACCAAAAAACATGAGAGTCCAGACTCGTCCTTCGAAGAGTGGCCACCCAAAACCACTTTTCCTGTATCAAGACAGAGACAAATAACAGCGAACCCCAATACTCACCTCCTCCTCTTCTCTGACGAGAAAAAACCTGTGAATTTTGTTTTGATTTCCTTCTTAAATATGTTATCAGAGAGGTGTTACCAACCCCTCTCATTGGCCCAGCTTTGGCCAGCAGCATGTCCATCTTCAGAGCATCAGGGACTGGCTCTGCCAGGCATGGTGGAAGCTTCCAGCAGCTTCTCACAGAAGCTGCCTGTGTGGCACTCTAAATACCAAAAATCAGGCCATCAAAACTAACACAGGTTGAAATGTAGACAGTTCTGAAGTAAAATAATTCAACTTTAGGGAAATACATGTTTTGGCAGTCTTTCTGCACTTGTGCAGTACTACAACTTTATTTTCCCAGTGAAATTACCCTACTGTCTTAAGCCAAGATTTATTGGCGAAAGGATAGTAAAGAAAAAAAAACCTGAATGTAAATACCAGTTAAACAAATTAAAATATGTCTGCTAAATGATATGAGGACTTTTGCTAGAAAGGAAAAATAGCTTAATCATCCTGTGTTGATTTAAGCATGATTTAAATTCTTGAATTTTGAATATCCTTTATGGAACTCATGAAAATGAGTCTCTCTAGATTCTGACAAGCCATTAGGCTGCCGCATTTTCCTCTTTTGCACTGAATACAGAAAATCACTGAACACTAATACTATCTTAACTTAGGTATAACTCATTCAAATTATGCTCAAAAGTTGTTAAATTTGAATAATCACTATTCTCTTGAAACTTAGTAGAGATTTTCTAGCAATATTGTGTTCTGTTCTTTGTGCTAATCTCTTTGCTGAATCATAGCCTTGTTTTGATAAGTGGTAATGGTTTAATCTCTTTCAGTATTGGAGGATTTTACCATTTTTAAAATATCTTATCACTTCTGAAACACTAGAACACACCATTAATTTAAAGAAACAAAACAAAACAAAGCTGTTTTCTTCTAGTTGCCCAAAAGAATTGCATTCCCCTGACTGCTGAAATAGAACATGACTAAGCTAAAGGATTCACCATACCCTACCAAATCTTAACACTCAGAAAGCTGTGACCAATTTTTTTCACTGGTAATCTACAGCTGAGAAAGATCTCCATGCAGCTAACAATTTCAGTTCTAACTTCTTGATCCTAAAAGTACTTTTTTGCATAGGAATCCTGGACTAATAGATGGGAAAGAAATAATTTAACATGTATCTTTTCAGTGCATTGACAAGCTTTTTAAATGAAGATTTTGCAGTATTTCACAGGGTGGTAGAAGTCATGTTCCTGATATCAAAACCCAGTTGAATATTTGAATATATTTAGTATTCTCCATACTTTTTCAGTATGAAGTTAAATATCAGAAATAAAAGAGCATGTAAGATTTTTTTTTTTTTTATTTTCTAAGCCTCAAGCTGGAAAAGAAGGGAGTTCCATTATTATGGAAACATAAGTCTGTCAAGCAGAATATACCAAGCCTCAATATTTTGCAATTTCCACACAATGTTTTGCTAAGTAGTGAAACAAAAAGCTACACAAAAGTTTATTGTTTCTATGATAAACAAAACAAAGTTTAGAGAAAATTACTTTCTGGCTTACTAAATGAAAAATAATTTACTGTGAAGTTGTGCAGGAAGAGGAATACTTATTGATTCCACAGCATTTCTGGACACTTCCATATATTTTTCATGTTTTTGTTAGGAGACTTGTTAGTGTAAGGGGCATGTTCATTCTGGAAGCATGTTGGTAGTGCTTCTTAGTGAAGAAAGCTGCACTACTATTAACATTTGCATAATAAAAACTCCCAATAATTACTGCAAAACAATTAGGAGCACTTAAGAATGACACTTACCTGGTCTGTATCTCCTCTTTTTGAATTTGGCTTTCTACCAGAACTAATGTGTTTGACAAACATGGAATAATTATTTAAATGGGGAGGTTCCCGTCATAATGTGCTGTCTGGAGGCTGATTTAATTAATGCCAACTAAAATTCATGACTGAAATGTAGAATAGTCTGCTTATTTTTATTCCACCTTTATCACTAAAACTTAGGGCATAAAATAAGGTAAAATTCAGCAGCTGCCTAATGCCTCTGCTCATGCAGAAATCCAGAAAGGTCACAAGACTTTTCAGTGTGTGTATATTTATATATTTGTGTGGCTGCACACATGTGTAGACACGTGTATATCTGTGCAGCTCATAGAAATATATATATATATATATATGCACAAATATAAAGCATTTTGGCAGACTGAGAATTCCTGGAAACTGGATGATTTAGAAATACAGATTTCATAAATTGATCTTCATCATGCAAAAGTTCCTTCTTTTCAAAGTTGTTGTTAGTTCAAAGCTTTTAAACATTTAAATAGCAGAAACAAACTGTGGTAACACTGATGGTTATAATCTTACTTCCAAACTCCCAAATCATATTTATACAGGGTGAAGAGAAAATAACAAGAGAGTTTATACACAAAAATAAGGATTTGAATGTCAACTTCTTCACATTCTAGATGAGACTTAACTCTAAATTTACTGGCTGTTTGAACATGGAAGTTTTGGTCAAAGAAAGCAGAAGTATGGATTAGGGTTCTTCTCTAAAGATAGGAACGTTTTGGTTTTAATGTAGAGCTAAAACTAACATTTTAATATTTGTTGAGAAAAAAATGAATTTGTATAACCTTAATTTTTAATGTTATGAAATAACCATCAGAGAATTTATATTGAAACCTTACTTCTTTCAGCTATATTTTTTGTTCCCTAAATATTTCCTTCTAAGGCTTCATCCTCATTCTTATTTATACAAATGTAATTCCAATTATTTTGTCTATTTTAAGCATACATGAAAATGCTTCTGAATGAAGCTTGATACATATTTAAAATATTCTCTCCTTATCAGAGGATACATAATTGTCCTTACTGATGATGAGAAGTCAAGTTCTCTAAGAATACACAGAATCTTGTACTATAGTCCTACCACTTACTACACACATATTAAGTATATAATTTCCACAGATCTTAGTATTAAGTCTCTTTAGTTTTTTAAATTAAATTTTCTAGAGGAGGGGAGAGCAAAAGCCTATATTCAAAAGAAAATAATGTACATATATTGCCCCTCCAAACAGAGTTTTAAAGACACTTCAAACAACTATTAAACTACAGCCAGGAAAAGCATTAATAATTTGTTCATAAGTTTAAATAATATTTGTTCCGTGAATTTAAATAATTGCATTTCTGCTTGATGTGATAGATATGCAGTAATCCTATCTATGAGAATTGTCTGCCTTTATTTAATGTCTGACTTTTCGCTTGTCCTGAAAGTAAGTGAATGACTTGATCATCCTGCCCAGACAATTATCCAGGGCATCTATATTAGGAAAAAAAGACACCATCAGCTCTCTTCCTCGCTTTATCAGACATAGATAAATACCTCTAAAAGTTAATAGACATCTGAAATGCATCTCACTGTTTATATATTTTTCAGCCTCTTTCCATTAATTATACAAGGAGTCAGGTCTTAATTTAGGTTAGTCCTAAGATTGAAAGTGATGGGTCAGAACATAAAACCTCTCTTAAAGAAGGGAAGAATATCCTGAAGACTGAAATTACCTGGTGTATTTCACAGTGCACTACCATGCTAATTTTGAGAAGATGGCCAATGAAAGTGATCTATTAATGACAGCAGTACAGCATCTCAAACACTAAAAATTCCAAAAAAACTAAAAAAACAAAAACAACAACAACAACAAAAAAGCAGTAGAAGAAAACCTGGACCCTAGATCAAGTATGAAAAAGAATAATAGAATTATAGGGTTGCAATGCTTTAATAATATCTAATCTTTTACTATCAAAAAATATGAATAATAAAAACAGGTTATTTGACTTATTTCCTATGTAGGAAGTAATATCATAGGTGGTGACTTCTGCAATAGACATATTACCTGAAATTTTAGACATTAAAGGCTGTAAAGGTCTTTATTTGTATCTTTTGAAGAGTCATACAAGTGAAGAGAGATTTAGGGATACAATTCTTACTGAAAATGGCCGTTTAAGTTTGGGGTTTTTTTTAATTCCTATTCATCATATATCTTTTTTACTTTTCATAGCAGCATACTTGATATTTTCATAACAGTATTTTCTTTATTTGTTTTGGAGGAGGCAGACTTATTGTCAGCCACATAGTCTGTTTACTATGAAGTAAACTTGGAGAAATAGTGACGTGTGGATCTCATCAACAACATGTGGTCTCTTGCTCATATAATGCCTAAAACTATCACCACCTTCCCTGACTTGGGCACTTTTGTGCTTGCTAGAATTCACTGTGGTGCTCTTGGAATAGTTTTATTTCTATTTTGTAAATGGTAATGTTTTCTTGCTACAGTAGTAACTAGCTGTAAATAAATTTCAGCCTTGGTCTATGTAAAAAAAATATCTTTTTTTTTTTTAAATTTAAACTAATTAAGAGCAAAGTTTGCTGAAATTTAATGAGCACTTCCTTTTTTGACCTATTGTTGTCTAGTAGAATTTGAGTTAGAATTAGTTGGAATTTACTCTAGTTTCACTTTACATGTCATTACTTAGGTTCCCACCTCCAGCAGCAATAATAACCTCTGGAGCATTGTGTTTTCCTTTATTCCCTTCCAATTATTCAGGCAACAGCTGATTAACCAAGCCTCTGAAAACACGTCTTTTTTAACACTCCGTCTACTTTGAGCTTGCGTTTATACATCTATGTATAAAAACTTTATTAGCTAAATACATATAACAAATACATTTCTTATGGAACTTAATTTTCAGTCATAGCTCTTAAGTTCTTGTTTCAAGGTGAATTAAATCAATTTCTGTCAGTTCAAATCAAATTTGAATAGTCAGGCTACTTCAGCCCTGAATAAGATCATTCAGGCTAAATTCTGCATTGGCTTAAATAAACAGTTTGCTTTTAAGTCTTGGTGGAAACAGAGGCTAATATTCTCCGTTTTTTAGACTACTTAACACAAAAAGCTATAAGGAGTTCCAGGCTCTCTAACAGCAGACAAAAATTAAAAATAAAGATTAATAATTAAAAATTGCTGCTTTATATATTCCATAAATAAACACTTTCCTTTTATAGATATTATACCTCTTTCCAATTACTGCTTCAAATTATTTCCGGCTTGGATTTTCAGCTTGAAAATTTGATTTTCTGTTTGCCTGTTAACTTCTTATGGATCTTGCTTGAACCCAGGCAAGCATTATGCAGCCTCACCACATTTTGACAAGGAGGTCTGTATGTCTATCACCTACTTAGTGATAAACCATTTTTTTTTCTATTTTTGTGTATTATTATTCTGTCATCTATTTCTGGTGAATGATTGCTCTGTAGCCTCTCTCTCCATGACGGTCCTGTTTTATAAACAGCCTGGAAGTAGCACCTACTTCACTGCTTCACATTGCAGAGTCCTAGCTTAAACTATCTGTTCTTACATGGAAAGTCTTCCATTATTTTGGGACCTTGCTTAAATCATTCGTCTTTTCCAGTTCTGTCATATTTTCCCTGAGACAGAGGCACAGAATAATACACAGTCCCTAAAGTATGAGCAAGACAAGAATCTGTAAGGAGACGCCATAACAGTTTGAATATGATCAAATAGTATTATGCATTTTGAGCCAGTATATTCCAGAAGTCTATTTTAAATCCTGTTACAAAAGTTGCAACCTAAATGGTGACACTGGACACCTTTCTGTCAGTTCACCCCTGTTAATTTTAATAAAGGCAAACTTTACATTTTAGTATGTTATTTTCTTCTTCATTTTTCTCATGTGTCAGGAAGTTGAAGGTAGCATTTTCTCGTGTTGGACCTCATAAACCTTCCAGCACACCAAGCTCCTTGTAGCTTAACTTGGCCATGCATTCACTTCCCCAACCCCTGTGGGATGGGTTGCAGAATAGGAAGAACAAAAGTAAAAAACTCACAGGTGAAGAGAAAGACAATTTAATAAGGGACAAAGCCTATAGTTTTGCTTTTTCCCCTTTTTAAAAGATACTCCTTTTTCCCCTTCTTTAAGACACATATGACATTTATGCTTTCTACAGTCTTCAGTGAAATTGAAGACCCTTATGATATTTCAAAGTTAACAGACTAGCAATGACATCAACCATCTACTTCAACAGCACAACAGCCAAACCACCATTCTACCTGTGGCACTCTGTATATCCCAGTTGCTTAAGTAGTCCCTAAATCAACCTATGACTCCTTCCAAAAGCTGCTGAAAAACAAAGTTTTCGTATATCAAGATGTTATTCTTCTAAGTTTTTAAATGTTTTCTCCATCTCCAAATATTCAATTGAGAAAAAAATATAGAAACATTTTCTATAATGTTTGTTTGTCAAATAAAAATCTTCCTGTTTTATACAGAGAAAATAATCTTCCTATAATATATAAAAATAAAATCTTAAATCCTTAAATCTTCACATATTATATAAGGGAAACTATCAGCCAAGGTTATCCTATATATAGAAACATCACCATTTGATTTTAAATTATCTCAAGAACAATCTGTAGACTGTAGATTGTAGAAAACAATTTTGTAAATGAAGAGGCCACTTGAATAACAAATGTGCCCAAATGCTAATAACATGCTACTAAATTCTCGGCTACAAAATGTATTTTAATAGACTATCTATGTTTTCAAATATTATTCTGTTTACATGTAAGGAAACTTCACATTTTAATCAGCTTAAATGCAAATAAAGATTCTAGCTGTGGGCACCATTCTGTGCTCCACAGGTTTAGTCACTATATCGATTGTTAGAAATGGACACAGCATGTCAGCCTTTGTTTGTTTGACTTTTTTTCCCTAAGAGCAATTCATTCAGACTTTGGTTGCAGTAGTGCACTATTGATAATTGTTGAGCAATCCAATTTTTCTTCTTTATTTCCTTTTAACCTATAAATTTCATGATGTTTTAAGAGTACAGCTTATATTTATCTTCATATGCAATCTTATTAACTGAAGTGCTAAATCTAATCATCATCTTTGAACTTTTCATCTTCATTTTAGCCTGCAGCTACACCAGTGATACTTCGGATCACAGCTTCCTCTCTTCAAAACAAATATTCATGAGAGTCGGTAACAATCCTCTATGAGGGTACAAAGAGTGTTCTTTGGAAGACCATCATTACCTGGCAAATTATCAGTGGACAGATGAAAAACTCTGCTAGGACTCTGCTGACACTTAATCAGCAGATGAAAAATAAGAAGGATAACACAAAACTGGTACTTGGTAAAAGATGCCAGCAAGAAGCTTCAACATTGTTTGAATTGTCTAGTTGGAGTTCTGAACCACAACTCTTGTGTCCCTAAGACTAAGATGTTGCAGATAAAACATTCAGTATCCATGTCTAGATACTGATACTGATACTTGCCTTCTGTATGAATCAGAAGGAAAAAGAAACAAACACCCACCAAAACGTTCAAAAACAAGAACTTTCCAGTCTGAAGTTCAGTATTTGTCCCTGATACAAAGAAGAATATGAAAGCTCAGCTTTATTTTAGTCTGTGTTCTGTCATCCTGTTCTATGTTTAATAAAAATCCTTTCTATGAAAACTATCAAATAGAGATAAATCCATTGATACATACAGAAATACAAAAGTAGGTAAGTAGAAAGTGATGTTTGGGATTTGCCAGATCATTTTGTTTCCTAACATTTTGGATACTGATTGATGTATGAGCTAATTTAAAATATGCTGGTAGCAGTCTTAAAAAGAATGGACAATACCTTCCCACTCATGACAAGAGCAGAAACAGAAAATGCTTTTTCATATGCCAGGAAAAAACTTCATTGAATAAATATTCATATTTGTGTTTGAAATAAAATGGATTCTTAAAGATATCAGACATTTTATATAATAGGAATATACTAATTTGTAGAAAAATATGAGAAGAGCAAAAAGATAAAATAATTTTAGTTGATCATAGCAAACTTAGTACATGTTCAGGTCCATTACAGCAGATGAAATATGCTAATTTACTTTTGAAACTTACCTTATACATATTATAAGCCAAAAAGATTAACCACATCTTTAAAAATGTTAAGACAAGTGAGAATTATTTAAAATAGGAACAAATAGGAAGAAATAGGAACACTACTTAATTTAAAAATGGAAAGACAAGAAGGTAAGCTTTATAGATTATCAACTGAATAAGAGTACCTCTAGAAACTCTAAAATAGTGGCAGAAATAAATTGAAAACACTATTATATAAAAGAAGAAAACACTGTTTCTTCTGGATTGCAGTTGACTTCTGATATTAGCATAACACAGATTCTTTAAGTACCTAATTATATAATTGTGCATTTTATGTAAATGCATATAACTTTTGGCCTTAGAAAGAATAAGCAAGTTTAGAAGACAGGAGGAACAGTATAAAGGTCACATCCATGAGCTGAGCAAACAGCAAACAGCATCAACAGAATTTTAATTTTGACACTCAACAGGCTGTTTTCCATCAAAATATTTGTCAATCATTTTAAGCATGCATCCTACCGTTAAAAATCAACTATACATGTTTTTAAAAGCAAAGATATTTACATTTTTTTGCTGTGGATTATCTTAAAACTAGACTTTTCTATGTTGAAGCTATTAATACAAGCTTTCTTAAAACTGCCTGAAATTGAGAGTGTAGTGGGTCCATGAGGTAGTTCTAAACATAGGTTTTATCCTGTAATAACTTCAGCAGGAAGTAATGAGTTCACAGAAGGTTCTGTGTAACCCTTGCTACTTCAGGTGATTACTAGAAAACTCTGAACCTCCTCCACAGGATTTATAAAAGTACAGGCGTAGGACACAGAAAAAAAATGCAATTCTATGTACTCTGAATGTCTTTTACTATTTTTTTTATCTACCTGATGCTTATAAAGCCTTGCAGTTATCCATTTCTGGTCAGGAAAGCCTCCTTAAAGGAGTGTACAAACAATTTCCTCCAAACATGTACAATGAATAAAGACAGTTTTTGCTCCTGTTGCATTTCTTTATTTTCTTTCCTCAATTTTATCTCATATTGTCTGGACAGTCCAGCTTTTTTATTTTTTTTTTTATTTTACAATGGAATCAAGGAAATAATTCTCCTTGACCTGGATCTTGACACTTCCATTTTTCAGAAACAATTGCAAATTTATGTGAAGACCCATAGGAAATACTTTACATACAGTATGTTACAGTTATCAATGGGGGAATTAAATAATGGAATGTAAGTGTGTTACGCAGAAACAAGAAAAAAAATCTTAAGTAAAAAAGACACAATGATTTACTTAGTGTGATATCTCAAGACACCCCAGCAATTTTAAAGACTAAATTATAGTTATGGGAAAGAAAATCCATAAGAATGCTCAAGTGTTTTAGGCCTTATTTATATGACATATACGTATATATATATATATATATATATGCTACGAAAAAATCAAGCCTCAGACCTCAAGTTGTATTCTAAGGTGATATAGATGCATACATAAGTCAGCTTTGTCTATTTATGACAATTTATGCAAATTTTTTTAACCACATTGAAAGAATAAATTTAGCAAAACAATGCAAGCTTGAAGGCAATCAGAGAGAAAGATGAAAAAAAAAATGTGATAACTAAGAAAGTTTGAAGATAATGTTCACTAGTAGGCAGTGTCCAAAACCCCCCAAACATCTGATACCAAAATAAATCCAAGTACAAGCGTTGTGATATTTTTAGAGCCATTGAATATTAGGCATACATTTGAAATTAACTTTTGGAGTCTTTAAAAAAAGTTATAATATATCAATTTGTTAATGAAACACATTTTAAAAACATATATTTGCCCTTTTCTCCTAAAATATAAAGGTTTTCAACAGCAACTTGACGATTTTATATTTTGAGAAATGATGGAAAGAACTCACATTGCAAAGGATTTTCCATGCGAGATATCTATGCAAAAATGGTGCCAAAAACATTGATTTTCCATCAGAGATTCAACAATACTAAAAAAAGAAATATTTAATATATATGCATGCATATATATATATATATATATATATATGATTTATCAGAGTAAGGGGACTAGGTTTCATAGGAATAATCATGGAAATTGGTGGAGCTGCTGATATAAATTTTTATACTATAGATACAAACACTTTGTGTTGTATACATCAATAATACACTGACATCCGGACAAAAATTGTTTTGTGTCAATATTAGAACCAAAATGTGAAATCATGAATAAGAAGGAAAAAATGCAGATGTAAAGCTTAATTTATTTTCCAAGTCTATTTTTGATTTTGCATGTCCTGTTCCCCAGTTTCTACACTGCAAATACTTTTATATGAAGGTGTATATATAGCTAGTTCCTGTGAAGTTTCTTCTCTTCACATCTTCCTTGCTTTATACCACAGTTCTTCTTGCAGGAAAGTCTCACATTTATGTTTAGATACAGTTGGAGGCTGCTCTGAACATATCTGTAACATTTTTCTCCCCTCTTCACTCTTTTTTGTTAAAGGATTAGACCTCCATAATCAACATGAGCATGATGAAAGCTCTAGGCAGTTTTCTGAATGTTGTTCAGGGACAAAAAAAAAATCCAAAAACAAAACAAAACAAAAAACCCTTAAAAAACATGGTAAAAAACATTCTGTGACATTTGTTATTATTTTCTTTGGTAGAAGTCTGTTGGAGATTTAAGGAAAAAAAAAATAGAAAGTTACTGTACTTTCCCATTGGATTGTTTGGTTTTTTTGTATGATTCTCAGTAAAAGGATTCTGAAGAAAGATATAGTTTGATATTTTCATACCTAACAGCTACATCTATGACTTTTGAATGCTGACAAATAAAAAGAAACTGGGGGTATCACTAGTCCAAAACCAGAAAAGCTCTCCTTATTGAATATTTGTATAATGGATTGTCATCTAAGGGTTTATTTGAAGCTGCATAAAACAGTCTTGTTGCTTGCTCTTCTCAGCAAAAATAGCAGCTAAATCAGCAAAGCAGGTAAATTCGTATTTCTTTCAGTGCAAGGAACTTAGTTACCTGAGCTATCTGGTTTTCTTAGAATGGTGAACTTTACCAGCTATACTAGTGCAGATCTTTAAGTAAAATACTACTATAAGCACTGCTGCAGTAATGGCCGGCAATGAGTGGGAATCCTAAGGCACTCAAAGACTCTGAAGAAAAGTAGCAAATTTTTCCATGCACTGTGAAATAATGAATTGAAAAACATATAATTTGATTATTTGCTTAGCCTCTGAATCACACTGAGGTCTTCTGTGCTTGCATTCCCTTCCCAAGACCAGAAAAAAAACCAAAAATTCTTTTATTTAAAGCTGTTTCCTCCTCTGTTCTTCCATTCTTTAATAATTTTGTTCAAAAGCTCACACAGTGACATCATCCTTTCCACAGACATTATTTCTTCACCAGTCTTTTATGAGTCCTGTGTTTCTGTTAAGTTTTTTGCACATAACTTTCCATTCATCCAACTGACAGATCAGAAAGATTGTATAATACTGATCATCAAGGTAGTTGTTTCCTTCATGTTACAGCCTGAAAATTTGCTTGAAGAAATGCTGAGCTATTTGACATGTGTTTGATCATGGACTCAAGGACAAAGAACTTCCAGGCTTACATCCAAACTACATCCTGTTTGCAAGCAAACTGCACTTAATTGTATATCCTGTCATGGTGAATCAAAATTGATAGTCCGTCTCTGGTGCAGATATACTCAGCTTCTCGAACTGCCACTTGATATATTCAGTGAGATTATGTTCTTGCACAATATGCACATAATTGCCTGGATAAGACTATCCAAATGGCACACAGATGACATTGAAATACCTCACATTGAAATCTGTTGTGTTTCAAAACACTGATAAGGATGTCATTTTCCTGAAATCTACTCCAGCTCATATACTATTCCATGAAAGTATCTTGACTTTGAGTACCCTCAAAATATAGTGATTTGTACTGCCAGTAAAGTCCCACAATGTATAAAAAAATATACTGTGAATTTTTATTTATTCATTTGTTACATTATTAAAGGATACAGGCAGAATAAAGAGTCATTTTCTAAACAAAGCCCAATGAAATATTTACATCTTTTCTCAGTGCCTAGACTGCTATTTGTAATCAATAAAATTATTGCCTTGAGATGATGTTTATCTTTAATGTTACTAACAAATTGCTTGTTAATCTACTATTCATATTAAAAAAAAAGATAACAAACAGAAAAACATGAAGAAGAAAAAATATATCTGCCAAAGATGTTTGCTAAATTTCTGGAAAAATATTTGTTGAGATACATTTTTTACCTCTTTTGTATTATAATAAATTAATTTATTTTCTAAACAAATTTAATCATTTTTAAAGGAGAAAAACTACACCAAATCCAAATAAAAACCACACCCTCATCCTAAAAATGCAACAAAATTATTTCCTCTTATTTCATTGGTAGCAAAAAAGTTATTCAGCATTTCCACTACACTGCAAGAGTTATCACATATTCTTTTGCAGACTTAACCTTTAAAGATGAAAAGAAATCTGTTCTTTCTTCACAACTCAAGTTTTAAATTGTTAAAATTAGTGTCACACTTCTCTGGTGGAATCCCTGAAGCTTGTCCGCCTCTCACCTCCAAACCAGACAGTATTTCAGTAAAGTAACTAACTCTTAACAGAGTTAGATCGCCTCTGTCTTTTATAGTAAATTACCTTTCAGTTTGAAAGGTCTTGCAACCACAAACCAGTATTGACTTAACTTAAATAGCTTGATATCTCATCTTCTGCCTTTTCATTTATTACTTATTTTATATATGTGACTTATTTTTTGTCGGATGTAGCATTTTGCATTTATCCTCTCTAAGTTAAGGGTCAATTTTTGATTTTTTAGCAAATTCTCCAGATTCACTACAATTACTTCAGTCAAGTCACATGATGTTCCACAGTGTTTTCCATTCATTCTTCTTTAGTGCAAGGACCAGTTTTCTACACATAGTGACTATAGCATCAGATTTTTCCTATTCCATAACTTAGAAGTTGAAATGTTTAAAATAAGGGCATAAAAAAGAGAATATGTTAAGATGATTTCAGTGTCTCATAAATTATCCAATATGAGCTACCAAAGAGAATCTTAAGTCACTAAAACTATTGTTTCGTATTACTTAGTTCCCTTACATTGTAGTCCAGGAAAGGCTGTTCTCAATCAGCATTATAAACCTTCCATATACCCTGCAGCTGAAGCAGCCCTTTGTTACAAGTCACTGCAAAAGTAGAAGCTGCCAGTCCTCTACCTTACATAAGTCATCCAGAATGCATTCATTTTTAGGGGGTGAGTTCATTTTCCATTTTTAATGTATTTCTTCAATCCACAAAGAGTAATCTACCCAATGGATGTGCTTTGAGAATGCCATGGAGGAAGAATAATTGGGGAGATACTTGACAGGATTTAGATGTGAGATCCAAAGTTCCCAGCCACACTATATCTAATGTACTTGTGGGCACATTGAGGGGAAGATCATCAAAACATAAAGAAGATTTAGTGTGTAACTTTGCTTCCTAAAAGGTTTGTATTCTGCAATGATCTGTTGACACACCCATGGTCAGGTACTTACTGCCTGGGACCCAAAGGCTGTTTATCTTGTGTTAAATAATCAACTAACACTACCCATTCCTCTGATCATTCTGTGACCACACCCACTAAACCAAGTCTTGTACAAACCATACCTGAAATCCAAAGTTCCAGGTGTTATGTGTCTTAGTAAATGAGTAATCAACATCCACCTGAAGGAAGTGAAACACATTTGCAAGTTGCAATTCTCTCTAATTAGCTTTGCGTTAAGCCTCTAACAAATATTTTGTCTTTTACTTGCGTCTAAATTAATTCAATACATTTTACAGATTTTTCTCAAAGGAAAGTTGTATGTGATTGAGCAGTGGGTCCTGGCAGCCAGGAGGGCAAACCAAGGCTGATCAAGGGAGGCAACTTTCCCACTTTGCTCTAGTGCAGCCTCACCTTGAATATTGTGTGCAGGTTTGGATGCCAAAATATAAGAAGGTTATAAAGCTATTAGAGAGCATCCAAAGAAGGAGCATGAGGATGGTGAAGTGCCTTGAAGGGAAGCCGTATGAGGAGCAGCTGAGGTCACTTGGTCTGTTCAGTCTGGAGAAAGGGAGTCTCAGAGGAGACCTCAGTGCACTCTACAGCTTCTTTGGGAGGTGAAGAGGAGGGGCAGGTGCTGATCTCATCTCTGTGATGACTAGTGACAGGAGTGGCATGAAGATGTGCCAAGGTAGGTTTAGGTTGGATATTAGAAAGAGGTTCCTCACCCAGAGGGTGGTTGGGTACTTGAACAGGCTCCCCAAGGAAAAGATCACAGCACCAAGCTGAGTTCAAGAAATGTTTGAACAACATTCTTGGGCACATAGTGTGACCCTTGGGGCTGATCCTGTGAAGGGTGAGGAGTTGGACTCAATGATCCTTGTGAGTCCCTTCCAACTCAGCTTATTTATGATTTTACATTATTAAAACCAGTTGTTCCTTAGAAGGGATGCAGGTTTGCTCCAGGTTAAAAAAAAAAAAAAGCAAGACTCACCTTAATTTATTCAAATATAAAATATAAATTTCAGTGAAATTAAGGATCACTCTAAGTGTTCTTAGGTGAAGATCACTGACAGCATGAAATATTTCTCTTTTTAGATTACAATATTCTTTGGCATGTAAATCAAATCTTCTTTGATAATAAGAAACATAATAATAAGAATAAAAAATCTCATCACTAGTATACTAGCAAAACTGACAAACATCACAGACAACAAGTGTACAGAGAAAAAAGAAATCTATAAATCTTAGTCAGGGTGGGAAACAAATTACCCTGCCTACTCTCTGTACAGATTATTTTCCTTGCATCTTCAAAAGGGTGGAAAATATGTATGAGACTGCAATGGATAGTAAATTCTATGTGATACTGTCCTTTGGCATATGTGGTCCTTCAATATAAATATTAACTCCCATATATAATGTAAAACTAAGGGTTTACTATATATCAAATTAAAGGAAGGAAAGGGATTAAGGGATCCTGTTGTAATTTGATAAACTATAACATTTTTTTTTCCTACAATCTCACCTTTAGTTTTGACTAGTACACCTACAAGAGCACTATACTTTGAAAAAAACATTATATAAATGCAAAGGCCATTGTTTGCAGTGCCCAAATAAAATGAACTCATAGATTGTCATATAACTTTTGGAAAGAGAATGCAACAGAGCTTATCATTAAAACAATAATATTTAATACATATAAAACACTGTAAAGTAGGGTTTGACATTCTCCAAGAGAGAGCAAAAAAAAAATCTGGTAACCTAAAAGTCTGCTGACAGTGACACAGGAACTTCCCTCTTTATTGCTGCTTCTTGAAGCTCACAAAGCACATGGAGTTATAACATAAAACACCTTTGAACTTCAATGCACACATAGATAGTTCCCCTCTTGCTCACCTCTAGCAATTTTTATTTAGAGATAGGATCTCAGTCTTTATGATGTTACACTTCAAAACAGTATGTCATTTAGCATTTTTAAACTTTCAGAAAAACAAACACTCAAGAGCTCACAGGAGCTTGTTAAAAAAGCAATCCAAAACTTCTGCACAAAGTGATTCACCTACTGGGATCAGTATTTCAAAAACAGTAAATCAACTCTCAGGATTTCCATAAAACTTTCCCTGTATACAAGAACTACCTCTTCATTTTGTCAGTTCTGTACTTGACTTGTCTTCCCCAGAAACAAAATTCCCCATTAAATCTGTCAGTTAATGTGGATTTTCTGGATCTTTATGAAAACATAACACAACCATTCATTCCTTCTCACTAATGCCATAAAAACATACAGTTATCTGCCACATATTCTCTCCACTGAAGGTAATCAAATCTGGAATAGCCATTCTCTGTAGAGAATGCTGTTGCTTTTGGAACCATCCTGCTGGTGCTACATGAATAAGTTACAGCTCTACTCTTTATAATGTACCCCTGTTTTGGATTGAGTCAGACATTAGAAAGTGACTGAATGTTAGATAATTTCTTTACAGTGACTTTTTTTGTCCACTGTCAGCAACTGTAGCTGAGGTGTACTATTTCTAGTCAATTTGAGGTCCACAGATGAATTGTTGCTCTGTACTTTGTATGTAAGTAAAAATAAAAAGTAACCTTAATAAAACAACTATCTTCTTTTCCCATTGTTTCCTTTGACCTAAATGCCCACATTATTTATAAAGCATGTGGATCACAGGATGAAGATATTATTAATCAGGAATGACTAAATGTGCATCTTCTTAGATGCTTTCAAAACTGTCAGTGTGCTCAGGTTTTGCCAATAAAAAGCTTTCTAAACTATTTTTTTCACAATTGCTGTCAATATCAATGAAAGAAGCAACGGCTTATGTTTACATGCAGGTGATGTCCACCTGCTTGGGTTATTTTTGTTTTCCATTATGTCAGATAATCAGAATGAAATATTGCCAAAACAACTGAGAAAATATAAATTTGAGTTGTGAAATCACATGTAAATGCAGAGGATTAAGCACAGGTAACAGAGCATTGTGCATCCAAAGTGTGAAAGATCTCTATACAGTATGGTTTCTTATGCCAGGCAAAACTAAGCACTGATACAAACTGCAGCTTTCCTGAAATCTTACCAATGTCTAGATGAGGTAACCCAATTAAAACACATACACAGACACACAAAAAAATTAATTTGAAATGTGTTTCTTGCAGTTGCAACATTTCTGTTTTGCCTTTCTTCCTTTTTATTCGTGTCAATATGACATGAAAGAAATCTAACACTGAATAACACTGCAGTGGGTTACTCAGTAGGCTGCTATAGCAAAAGGAGAATTTCTCAATTGTTTTTTGCTTGCACCCAAGTATAACCTTTATCTTGCTTTACTGTTTTGTATTTATTCCACAAGGGAATAAAGAGAAAAACTTCTAATATCAAAGCCAAAACATACAGTCTAGTCTAATATTTCATATAAAATTTTTTAGTGATCACCTGTGTCCCTTTAACTGTTGTGGAGAGAACTGGGGATATTTCATTAAGTAAAAAGTAAAAGGATAAAAAACAGACACGGATGAGAATAAAAGGAAAAGAAACAAGATTATTTGATTAATTCACAATGTCATGTGAGTATAGAAAAGAGATGCTTTTATCCATGGAAATGTCCACTTTAGCTTTTACTGATTCTGTCCTTTTTAATGCAATTAAGGACATTCATTTGAAATAAAGCTTACAGAGCTATTTTTGAAATGAATGTGCTTTGAAAATAATGTCTATATGTTTCATATAAGTTTCTTTTTAATAAAAACTGTTATTTGTAATAGGAAGAATGAGGAAAGGTGAAAAAATTTACTTGAAATCATAGACACTTTTGTTCTTACAGTGCGAAATAGCTAACCAAAAGAAATGCTGTGGACAGTTTAAATGAATTATTACATACCTGATTATTTGCCTTAATCCATAGTTTTGAATAGACTTGCTAATTCAAGAAATTTTTTAGAAAAGTTGTTTCTCCTTCTGTCTACTGTGTCTCAGTTTAAATTAAATGAAATCACACTTTTTATGTGTGACTTAAATGTGAAATTTGTGACTAAAAGTGAAAATAAATATGCAGCATTTCCTGAACCTAAGTAAATGATGTGTCATTTTCCCAAGTTACTACACTAAAAAATTAATTTGAAATTATAACATTAATATGACACCTTAAAGAGTTATATTTTTATTGATATTTGTCCCTGCTAAGAGGACTTTTTTTTAACTTTTATTTGCAATTTTATACTTTAAGATGATTATTTCCCTTGCAAAGAATCATAAGATCATCTTTGTGACAAAAGAAATATTCCTTCAACAGAAAAAATATTCTAGTGAATGAGTATATGAGTAGATCCACTTCTTCCCATTTGGAGGATTGAGTTCTGGTTAAACTGCAAGGCACCAGAAAATTGAAGCATACTTCTTCATCCTGCTTAGGGCCATTTTTAGCAGAATCCTACTTTAGCTTCACCAGCAGAGCTATGGACACAGTTACAATCCCTTCTGTGCCATCTTCAATCACACTATCCAACTAGAAACCTTTTTATCACAGAACTAAGAGAAAAATCTGTGATGACCTAATCTGTTTTATTTGGAAGCAGCAGTTACCATCATCAGTGCAAGATTCCATCTAATCCTTCTAGTTCCAGTTATTTTTCATTTTAAGAGTCTAGTTAAAGAAAAGGAAAAGAAAAAAGGCCTTTTCCCAAATAGTTTTCTATCAATAAACTTCCCAAATCAGGTAGGCCAAGGAAAAGCTGGGTCTTTTGGAGAGACCAGATATACAGGAACCTCATCAAAGAAAAGATCACTGCAGAAATGAATCAGAGAAAAATCATTTTTCCATCTTATCATAAAAAAATCATAATCTTTTTGCATAACAGGAGGAGTCCTGAAAACACCAGGAGAATATATCCTCTCTAAGCCAGTGATAATGAGAGCAATTGGATTATCTGTAGGATAAGTGGCCCAGAAACTTACGGGGAATACTTGTTAATAAACCTCAATTACTTGTCTAGGTTCATGACTCGAGAAGGTTTGGAAAAGACTGTGTATCCTTGCTAAAATAATGATTTTTTCAGCTTCAGAAATTTATTTATTGACCTGAGATTTCAGGTTCTTTCTCTACAGTACAGAAGTTTGTTTTAGGTTTTTGATATCATTATTATTTTATCAATATTTTCCTGTGACACATCGAGCTTAAATCCATTTAGTACATAAAAATATTTATTTCAATATTGAACAATATTAGTGTTATTTTTTATAACTTTTTCCACTGGAATCTAATACATAAAATTATACAAAACACAAAGAAACTGACAAGACACTTACTTAAAACAAAAATGTTCTGTGCTTTTTTTTCCCCTCAAATTTCTTCTGCAACTTTTTCCTTTCTGCTGTCAAAGTTTATGAACATAGCTTCATAGACCATAACACTGTCACATATATTGTCTCTATGAAGTGAAATATTCTTTATGCTAGGTTATGAAAAATTGATATCTATGGGTTTTTGACTTGATGACAAAAAACTTCAGCAATGGGGAACTGTAATCCTTAGAATTCACAACCGACTTCCTTAAGTCAGTAATTTCATTATAAACTACATGCATCAAAATATACTTGAGAAAATGCATTATCAGTGTGTGAAATTAAAATGTTTTACACTTCTAAATTCTCAAGAGACAGCAGATTTAGTTTGTGAAGCAAATCTTGCTTGTTTTCAAGAATGTTGACTCATTAGCTGTATAGGTGTACTACTCAGGGGCACATAAAGTTACATATCAGACAAAAATAAAGATTAGGCAGATTTGGCAGTGTGCAATCGTCAGAATCATAATTTCCAAAACACAGGATTTAATTTTTTATCTATTTATTTTGATTTTCAGAATGGGATGGCTAGAAAATTATCACTAGAGTGATCATTAATGAAAGTGAATGTGATCAATATATAGATCAATTAATTAACATATCTGTAAAGAAGAATAATGTTTGAAAGCTGAAGAAACACCAGCCAAAAAAACCCCCAACTTTTCCAAAGTAATTTAAACTGTTTATGATAAGAAATTCAAGGTGGAAAAATATAAGCCAAAACGACCTTTTGAAAGTAATTTAAACTGATTGCCTTCTCATAGAAATTCAAGGTGGAGAAATATAATTACTGACTACACACTTTGTACAAAGATTTCTAAGCATCTTACAGCATGTAGATTTTGGCTAACTTCCAACAAATTGCAGTAATGCTGGTATACTGCCTGATAACTGAATAATGTCCATCATAGTTCCCTTCTTGTAATTACCTCAATGGCATGTTACCCAAAACTTATAAAAGGCATGGAGGTGCCTTCTACACAAGGAGGAGAAAGCATAAAATTCCAAGAGATAAAGAAAGAATAGAACTCAACAAAATGTGGTTAGTTTCATTTCCAAGAGCCCTGTGTAATATCAAGCCAGATAGGCCTGTATGCTCCAATAGTTCTTGGCAATTACAGTAAAAGGTGATTTATCTGGCCAAAGTATACCAGGAAATGGCCATCATTTTCTTCAGATTACAGCCTTCTGATTTTGTTAGCCCTGAATTTTCTTAAGATTGGGTTCAGAAGTTGAAAGAATATCTCACAACAGCCAAGTTCCATCACATTTAAGTCAAGGTACTTTCGCATAACTTAATTTAAAAACCATAAATCGGTATTAGTGTACTATGAAAATGGACAGAGTCATTATAAAGATTTTTGAAGTACACAAAATGTTTTGAGGATGGTCCAGAGGGCTTGAAGTGAATGAGCTACACTGCTAACTCTAATTTGGTGTTTGGAAGGCCAATCCAACTACGTGTATTTCCCACATAAAATATTTTAAAGCTAAAAAATGTCACTTTGAAGGTATTTGAATATTTGTCTGATGCTTTTTGAATTTCTGTTCTCTAATGATTTCCAGGAGGACAAGTAGGGATTTTTGGTTGAAAAGAAGAATTGAAGCACATCCATAAAAAAAAGCCTACAGTTTTACTTGAAGTCTGTTCTCAGGTTTGTCTCTTGGTGTGCATTTGAAATTCAAATTACTGTCAAAATGACCTCATGTTCTTGCTTAACAAAATATTTTGTGCTAACAAAATACTTCCTCTGTTTTAGTGTAGGTTCGTAAGGTAACTGTTCCACAAGGTGCCATAGTATAATCATAAATACCAAGATCACAAGCATAAATACATGGTGGTAAATGGATTAGCATTAAATCATGACTGCTTATTTACTTTGGGTTTTATCATTCCAATGAAATCTTGTCCAGTCATGTAAATTTCTCATATTCTTAGGCATCAAAAAGTTTGGGTTAACAAGTTCATTAAGCGTGTAGGGCCCAAAGGGTCCAAAGGGTCCAAAGCGAGATTCATGGGAAACAATGACAGAGAAGACAAATGTCTCTGACCACAAAATCTTGGAATGCAAACTACTCCAAGCAGAATATTTCTGGAGCAGAGATATTTCTGGAGTACAGAAGAGTCCTCTGTGACACACAATTACTATGTCAGGGGCGAAAAGCCCTCTGTATCCCATTTCACGGCAGTGAAGGAAAAGGACTGAAGCAAGGAGCTGCACCAGTCGTCTGTGTCTTAACCAGGTAAGTGTTCAGATAGCCTGTAACATTCTTCAAAATGTTAGTAGGTGGTATCAGAGGCCATTAACACGCAGCTGATCAATACAATTTTTCTAGTTATCACATATCCTCAAAATATGAATGTGCCTCCCCTGACCTCTGGGTTCTTAGCTTTCCAGCTGCTTTTTGAATTCTATGGAGGCACATGGCATTATTCTTTAAACACAGTGAACAAGAGAACCAAGCTCCTGCTAGTGACCCCTAGTCTACTTTTAATGATCTCCATAGGCACAACTGTGAACATTTTGTTATCATGAGGGAGGTCAGAGTTAACTTGCTCACTAGGCTGAATTTAAAGACCAAAATATGTTTAGCTTCATGATAGCAGGATTCTTACCCTAAAAAAAGCATATTAGGATTATATATAACAAAAAAGATCTTCACCTTCTTCCGTCTGTCAGCTAGCCTCTATTTGTCTCTTTCAGATTAGGTTGGAATCTTTCTCTAGCAACTTCCTGAACTGATTCTCTTGGATAAAACGGTCCTTGCCTTTCCTCATTCCACCTTTAGTAAGAGGAAAAAAGGTCAGAGAACAAATCTGATACTTTTCCTGTAGTTAGCAAGAATGTAGCTTTCTTCCTGGTGTGAAGACTTTTGTCCTTGATCTCCATCTGGTTATTGTGGTGCATCTTGGAATTTCAGAAAATTATTTTTGCTTTCTCATCCACTGCTGTTATTTCATAACCTAGCAGACAACAGATTTTGATCTGCTTACCCACTGCATTACTAACCCTACTTATCAGTAAAGATGCATTGATAAAACACTATTTGACTTCCTGTATTATTTTTCTTTGTTCATCAAATGAAGAGAAATCATGAAACTGTATACACTGAAACCAGGAATAGAATAATAGCTATTACTTCCTGGTGCAACTCTTCCCTTCATGTATTTCTTTGCTGCAGAAAATTGAAGCAAAAAACCCCACACCTAAACTTCAAAATATGTTTAATAGAAATGAAAAGTACACTAAAACCATGCATATAAGGGTTTCAACCTTTTCCTTCACTAGAAAGAACTAGTATGTGGTATTAAGTTACCATATTACATATGTAAAATAAATATATAAATATATAAATAAAATATATATAAATAAATATAAATATATATAAATAAATATATATTAAAAAGAATGTATAAATAAAATAAAAAGAATGCAGCTCAAAAAGAAGGAATATATAAGAAGTGTCCTGGCACTAATTTTCAAAAAGTATGCCTAATGATCGTTGCTGTCTATAGTTGTTTAAGTCAACAACAACTGAAGAGGCATTTAAAGCTAAAATCCAAGTCCTTACATGTACAAGAAGCACATTTTCAACAATTTTATGTTGGACCAAAAAAATAAATTTTCCCATCTTTGCTTTCTGAACATTCTGCTTCACAGAATTTTGTTTTCCACATTTAGTTTCAGAGGGACAAGATGTTAAAGGAAGCATTAGACCCATAAGAAAAAGCAAATGGAAGTACAGAAAATGTCTAACAGCAGAACTTTGAGCAAATATCAAGTTTAATTAACAGAGAAAAAAAAAGGGGAAAAAAAGGTAAGTAGCAATTCCTTGTTTTACTTAATAGGTAGCACTGCTACAGCACTGTAGCAAACACTGCATGCTGACAGACAAGTATTAGGCTGCCAGCCATACATCTTGCTTCATCACATAAATTCTCCCTCTCTCCAAATGCAAGAATAATGAAAGTGAAAAATATCAAAGGAATTATAGGTTTGTTATCATAGTTTATAATTAGCATATTTCGTTTATCAACAGTGAAAGCTGTTGAAGCAGAAAAATCTCATTTTTTTTAATATTAGGATACTTAACATATCCAGAATAATCAGAGGTATGAAAATTCTTACAGTATTTTTGAAACAAATATTAAACTACAAATGTAGTTAGAAGATTAATATACAAACATTTAATTATATCTGCCAATTTTACCCAACTTATTCTCTGAAATATCAGCCTCTGGTCATTAGTGGAGATATGGGACTAAAACTTCTAGTCTGTCCAAGCATGGCACTGGTTGAGTTCTTCTGGCTCATTAACTCAAAGATGGTATAAGATTCAAAAGAACTAATTGAAGAAGCCTTTTAAACCACTCAGTAAAGTTAAGTTTTACAAAATTGTGTGGACTATTACTCTTTTGCTTTAATCTATAATGACATAGGTTTACTTACATCTTCAAAGCCTATGTTTGCTTTTTCTTTTTTTCACCTTTTTCAAGGGCTTTCTTCTTTTAACAGATATGAAGTCATATGAAGTTCTGTCAATGTATCAAACACAGTAAATCTATGCAGAAAAATGTGTTTGAGCATTAGTTCTCTCCAGTCTACATTGTTTATAATGAAAGACAGCTCATATATTGCTTGTTATTAATATCCAAGAGAGCTGAAGAGCAGAAAAGGAAACTTTCCTCTCACAGAAACCTTTTATCTTGACTCAGCTGAAAGTTAATATACTATAGTCTCAGCTAATAGATGATCAAAGACATAACCTAGTGTGAGGATTAAAGAGATCTCTGCTGTGACCATCTTCATATATTCTGCACAGCAAGGTATTAATGCAAGCAAAGATAAGTCCAAAAAGCCAATATTGATTTTAAAAATGAAACCATCTTTTCATCTAAAATGGGTGAGTATGACAAAATGTCACCATGCACTTGAAAAACAACAATGAAAAGATAACAGCAGGAAATTAATTAGTTTAGAGAAAAAGTGAGATTTATTGTATCAGGTTTTCATTTGGGAAGCCATTCCTAGTCAGCAAAAGACTTTAATGTATGTTTAACAAGAAACATATTCATAAGCTCCATGAACTTTGATGTGGTATAACACATTCTTAAATTTTAATATTAAAGCAGTGATTAATGCCTAATATTGTTCGTGTTAAACTCAATAACATTTGCTATGAACTTCAAAAGGAGAATTACATGGCTTGATTAATTCCCGTAATTTCCCTTATAAATCTAATATGTGCCTACTGTTTATGGTTAGTCTTACTCTGTTGTTATTTTTGTTATTTGAATAGGAAAATAAAGTATAGTTTTTACTAAATAAAGTATTGCAATATTTTCCTGTCCTGTCCTTCCTTCTAGACATTATGTTCCAAAAACCAAGGCCTGACAAGTATATGATCATGAGTGTGGAATGCTGGCTTTCTAGATGATCCATATTTTTAAATAAAAGCCTGGAAGATTTTTCATTCTAATAATTATTTCCTCCTTCATGTGCTCTTTAAAAATTCCTGACCACTTTATTCATAAAATGGGAAGGACAGGGCGGGTCTGAATAAATGAGACTATGAAATGCTTATGTTTTATGTACATATCAAGGACAGAAACTCAAACATGCGTATTTTAGGGGAATTACACTCTGGAAATAACTGTAGAGAAACATTGCTATGCATGGAAAGCAAGGAAGTCAGATTGGCATACCAAGGGCATGCTGCTATGGAGAATTTAACATGGGATAGTTATGCTGTGGAGGGCTTTATAAGTAGCCCTGGTGCTGTGAGTGTTCTTATGTCATGGCAAATGAGAAAATGAGGCAATCAATTCTTCACTGTAAATGTGACATGCTGCTTTTCATTGCTGAAGAAGATGAGCAAATAGAAAGCTAGTTTGAAGGAACCACTGCACTGGAAATACGTACAAATCTTAATCTCCTTTTCAATGACTTGGTCACAAAACCATCTTCTAAGCATTGCCTGTCGAAAGTTTATATTCTAAAGGGTTTAGGTCTTCCAGTCATATTCAGCTGACTAATAAAAATGTTCTAGACCACGTAGATCCTCTTAATTTTTTTTTTATGTTTATGTAGATTAAATTTGCATGCATGTGTGTTTACATATATATATATATATGCATAATGTAAAATTTTTGGAGGTTATGGGTTTATGTTATAACATTAAGAAGCATGAAATTAATCAAGTAGGAAAATAAAAGAACTTTAGTTGTTAACAACTTCTATTCATGAATACATGTGTAATTGGCATTTCAGCTTCATTATACAGTAATGATTGATGTAATACACTAAGAAAATAGGCATAACTAATACTAGTTGAATATTCCTAAGAACATTGGTACAAAATAGGCAGTCATATCTAGGCCACCTTTGTTTTTAAAAGCTAGAGGAGGTCAGATTGGCAATAATGTCCCTTTTTTTAATTAATCAGCCTTTGTTCCTTGAAATTCTCAGTGATGTAGCAAGGTTCCAGAAAAGTGTAAAAGTTGCTAGAATTTTCCCAGGAAAAAGCTCTGTGAGCAATTTGCATGTATATATTTGAATCCCTTTCTTCACAAGACAAGTTGCTAGACACTGCCAGGGGAAATTTGTGTACGGAACATACTTATGTTTTGTACACCAGGCTGCTTTACAGTCCTAAAACAGAACACCAGCTGATTTTTCTGCTTTGATTGGAGATATGTGGATTAAAATAATGAAGTTTGCATGTTGGTAAAATTATAATTGATCTGGCTTCTGTTGCATATATATTGACTGAGACTTTCTAGGCTGCTCTTCTAACATAATCCACATAGTTTGGAGACTCCAGGATATGCTATAATAAACCCATTATATTATAAGGCACATTAAATCTATTATATATTATTTTATTGTTCCTAGGAAAGCTTATGGTTTTACACGGTTACTCTCTTTGACTTGTTTTATTATAAAAATGCATAGTCAGATGTCTGTTCTAGATTTAAATGGGGCAGCTTAAGATGCAGGTAGTCCAGCTGTTACTGTTGACTTGGAGAAAGCCCAAATGTAGTTAAATTTGATATTGAAATGAAAGGATATGATTCACATAATAGGTAACTGCATGTAAGTTGCTGAGAAAGAAGTCTTCATTTTAAGTTATTGCAGTTATACTAAAATTACTATCTCGACCACATCTTGAATTTAAATTATTATACAATGACATTTTTAATCCTGTTTTGTTAAGAGTAAGGTTCTGTTCCTATACACATATGCATACTTATGCTGCCTGATTTTTCTCATAAAACTTATGCCCATAATTCCCTCCTAATTACACCTCTGGGCAATATTTTTCTGGACACAAATATCAGCAAGGGAAGTCCCAAAACAGATTTCTTCAAATAATCTCTTAAAATAACCTATTGATAACTTTTCAGGAGAGTTAGTACCTGCATCCTTCATATTCTGATGGTGGAAATCAACAAAGCACTAGGAGGCTTCTTTAGTAAAAAAAACTTACTTCAAACCAAGTTACAACAGCTATAGTTCTTAATTTTTTCTGCAATATTTCAATATAGTTTTGATCTTTTGAGTAAAAGTCACAGACTAAAACACCTCTTTTGCTAATGAATCTCTGAGAAAATAGCTGATTAACTAACCACATCAACAGAAATATTCTGAGGACTTTCCCTTTCCTGTGCCATGACCCATACCAACGTTTACGTAAATGTGATTTACTACAGAAGTCACAAAACTATAAAATTCAAGGTAAGGAAAAGAACTATCTCTCATATTCCTTTAAAAACAATGTTGTCCTACATATACTACCAGCTTTTTAATGTAGTTCTGAATGCCCAATTTTCATGAGAACAACATGTGTGAAATTAGAATTTAAGCTCTTCATTTAAGAGTTTTTCTCTAAAAAATCACCTGAAATTATCCTTATTTCCCATTATGTAACCTCCAATTTGAGAAAATAGAATAAAAAATTCCTGCCTTACACTAATATTATAATGAAATCACTGGATATTTAATATTTTGTACTGCCTTTACATCTTTGTAGGTACTTGCAATGTTTTCAGACTTCTCCACACATTCTCATCCTACTTCTCTGTTGGCTTTGGACTCAAGCAAAATAGAAGCAAACCATGACATCTCTGAATATTAGCATTTTATAATCTACTCTTTACTCTGAAAGTGACTGAAAAAAATGAAAAGAATACTGAAGTTGTCAGAATTTAATGAAGATTGTGTCTGTGCTGTCTTGTTCAGAATTTCTTTTTTATTCCCTTTGTTTTCCTCCTCCTTTGCGCTAAAGTATTATTCTGACTAAGTGTGACTGTTTCCTCTTTGTGTATATGAGAACAAAGAAATGTCAGAGTGTGGCTGCACAACAGAGGTACCATAAAATGAAAAAAAAATCACTTAAATAGTGCCATAATAATGAAATCATTATTTGGATTTAAGCAGAATAAAAATATTACATGACTATGTGGCAATACAGAAATCCTCAAATTATGGAAAATATGGACAAGTAGAAATCAAAAAATTTGCCTAGATGAGAGCTTGAGATTTAAACCACATATTCACCTACTCAAAACAAGACTAGGAATCCCTAGATGAATTGCCAGGAATTTTTAGCTAGTCTTTAATTGAAAATTCTAACTATAGCATTTCAACAGCAATTGTAGACTATTTAGTTCAGTGCTTTGGAGTATTTTCGTAATGTCCAGTCTGAATATCTTTACAGGAAAGTGAAATTATAATTTCATTTTATTCCTATTCTGAATGAAAAAGAAAAACACATTTGCTTTCTCTTTGAAGACTACTATCATGTCTCTTCCCAGTTTTCTATACTAACATACCTACAGAAAATGACACAGTAATTTTGCACTTGTTTCAGCAATAACTTGAGGAATCTGCCTTTTTCAAGCATGTTGCAAAATCTTTTAGAATCTCTGAATTTAAATCCAAGCATAAGCATAAAGACACACATTTGAAAAAGTCCTGGTATTATGCATGAAATTAAATTAATGCGTAAAAATGTTTATTACACGAACTGTATGATGATAAATAGTGGGGGAAAGAACTAAATAACAGAAATTTGTTGTTGAAATTAAATGAATGGTCAGAATAAACAGGGTAAAAAGAAGTTCAGCTTTTTTGCCATCTGCACACTGATGAATATGACAGTACCTCTTTATGTATTTTCACTGCCTACTGCCACTGAAATGTGTATTTACTTCTTTAACACCACATGTAGTGTCAAACAGCAGCGCAAGTGGGGGACAAGACAAGCAATACAAGCAGTTATACAAGAATGGCTCAGGGATTATATCAATAAGTTTTTTGGGCTTTTTCCTAAAAAATAAAATGTTTTGAACCTTCTCAATTATTCCTTTTTTTTTTTTTAAGTTTTAATTTATGCTGGCTTTGGACCAGTACAGTCTGATCTTAGAGAAAATAACTTTTATACATGGTGATAACTCAGTCCTAGTATCGCTGTACAACTTCCTCACTACTATGCAACATATTAAACACACATATTAAACACACACATCTACCGCCATTTTTAATAACAACACATGTGACTATCAGTCTCACTGGAAAGCCTCTGCAAAATTTTTTGATGGGTTTTCTGTTTTCTTTACTTATTGTGAGAACAATGATTTGTGATCAGCTAGTCAAATATCAGCCCAGTGTTAACCAGGAGATCCCTGATGTAAGCTACTCTAAATTAACAAGTCCTTTCTTTTTTCTTGTTTCTTTTTAATTTTTTTTAATAAAATACAACTTTTCTTTTTTAAATTGCATACCAAAAGTTCTTTTAAAAAGTTCTTAAAGCAAAACATTAGAGTAGCAAACTTAAAATGCCACAAAATATTCCTCTTATGCAATAGCCAAATTAGGAGCTTAACTTGAAAAATTTGGAGCTTAAAATACTTTAAAATATTATTTACTACTTAACCTCTGCTGTCATATTGCTATTACAAAATGATATTGGTAAAGTATAGGCATTGATATATTTTTATAAAATGGTCATATTCAATTATGACATCTTGTAATATTATGAAACAATATTTTTTTAGATATTAAAAACAAAGAAGAAATTGTTCTGGCACATATTGTTTTGACAAATATTGCCTCTCTGAAATTGTGATCATAAAATTACTATTCAGTGACATAATTTGTTCTGATGTTCAAAGGCCCATACTAAAAACTGGACTTCATCTCTTTTAAACCGTAAATACAGGCATATTAAATGTACATTAAATGAAACATATACTAAATAAAAATTTATGTTGTAAAGGATTAATTAAGTTGCTAGGAGTTAAATTAATTTTAATGGCTTGGAGGTAATTTATCTTGCAAGTTGCAAGACATACTGAGTAATTTGATTTTTGTCTGGATGATGGGAGTACATCTGACTTCCTCAGAATAATTGGCAAGTCCCCTACACGGCTGTAGGTGCTGGTCATTTAGAGAGGACTCTGCTGTACTTTCATAAGTCTCATTAAAGGCATTTCACTTCAGTATCCATGTAATGATAAAAACACTTCCTCTTTTCTGGACAGCTAATAATAAATGTACTTTCTTGTAATGTGAAGTTAAATTTAGTGATGAAAATTGAGTTAGAATTGACTTTTATTTTGCATTATCAACATAGTTTCAAGACTATTGAGAGCATAGGATGGAGTTATACTGACATGTGACAGATGAGGTGGAAATACAAGTGTGAGAGCCATTGAACACCATGAATTTTTACAATATATCATCATTATGAAAACACCTGTGCTGAAGGACATTGTGCTGATATACAGAAAATAACTTTTCTGTGGTTGATAAAATTTTCATTTTTCCCTGCAATGGTTAGAAAGGAGAACAATACTCTCTGCTAGATGGAGTATTTGTAGACTACATGAAAAACATTCTAACCTGAAAAAACATTGCAGATTTTTGTAGCAGAAATGAGTCTGGACTAAATCTTCCCTGTCTTTCAAGTCATTGAACTGAAAAAGAGCCACTTCAGCAACTATTTTTGAATGACTCTGCAGTTCTAACCTTCTGCCTGTCTGAGAGATGAAAGGACTAAAGGTATCCAAAAAAATTATTAATGAAGTACACGGGACAAAGTGCATCCCCAGAAAATTTTCAGATGATACAAAGCTGCTAAGGTTGATACACCACATGGTTATTCTGTCATTTGAAAAGACCTCAACAGCCTGGAAAGATGGCTATCAGGAACTCCATAAAGGTTAACAAAGGAAATTTGAAACCTTGCATCAGGATCCATTGTTCCACCTGGGTTCAATAAAGAATTTTTTTGTACTTATACAAACATGGTAGGCAATTGCACATTTTGAGCCCTGTGTGTTGAAAAGAAGACTGTCAAGTTCTCTACTTTCTCCGAAGTATCTTTCACAAAAGATCACAAACTAAGAAGCAGGGAAGAAAAGTAGAGACAGCAATATAAATAAACATGAACATTTTTCAAAGCTTTTTATAGCCGAGTGTTCAAAAATATTCCTTTTTTGGGTACGTACTGATCAAGAAGTGGCATAGTTTCTTGGATTTTCAGATACTTGTAGCACAGTATTTGCTGAAAGCAATGTAGTGAAGATCATCTATTGTTCCCACACTGTCATTGCTGGATATGATTATGTGTTAAGATAAAATATTTTCCTTTGTACTAAAAAAGTTTTGCCATTGCTTCACAGATGGCATTTCCTTTATCAGTCATCAGTAAAAATGACATACACCTTATTTTTGACATGTTCAGCAAATAATTTCAAAAAATAATTTCCTTTACAGGGTGTGAAGTTGATAGAGAACACCCTTTCTTGGATGTCAGAATTTTACAGACCTGGTACAAAGTATTCCCAGTTGTAGTACAGAAAGAACAGTGAGCCAATTGCCGCTCTGTTTTGTATACCTATTGTATTTAAATTGCTTTGTTGATGAACTGATCAGGAGGACATGAAAGATTAACAGCTATAGGGACAACAGAAAAAAAATCTGCAAAAAATTTTAGATCTCACAATTGAAAGCGCTTAGTTAGTAAGGATGACTATAAAATAAGACTGAAGAGAATTAAATGACTGCCTAGTTCAGCCCTACCTACATATGTAGAAAGGAGGAGGGTAATTGTACATGAGCTCAAAATATAATGTGTACTTATCAAAATTATTAAAGGGTTATAAAACTCTGCAGTCTAGAATTCAAATGAAAAAGATTAACATGGACACAGATGACTGTAAATATCCACAAGAGTCAAGTATTTAATTTGACAGTGAGAAACTTTTTGCTCTTTTATGTATTGCATAGAGTGACATGAATTCTGTGAACATGTATGTCACAATTTTGTTTCTTTTTATCTGAAATATAGCCCTACCATAATGACAAGTCCTTGAATTTTTTTCATTTTATTTGCTATGAAAAATATTTTCATAGATTTTTATGGTGTTCATTGTCAAAGAATCCAATATTTCTCAAACTTGCCACCAGTTTAATCTAAAATTATCCCACACTCAAATCAAAGCACACATGTATTGAGGCTGTGTCTCAAATAGAATCATGGTCCTAATGTGAGACACCCAGAATGTAATTTTTAAAATACTTAGTTCTTCTGCTGTTCATTGCACAGCTTCCATTTTTGCATCATAGGGAAGGGGAAGGGTATGCTTTGTGAACATTTCAGATGTGCTCAGTGTCACATAAGCACTTTCATCAGAGGCAGAAATGAATTCCAGTTTCCTGCCAGGAATCAGTAGGAAAATGAGAAGCTGAGCCTGTTCAGCTTTTTAATAGTTTCATAGACCAAAATGCACAACTGCACCTGGCAAGTCAGCGAGGTGTGTTTGACTCCTTTTGAATTGAGCCTAGGAACCAGGTCTTTTCCAACTTAGTGCTCTAATGACTACACGTTTGACAAAGGCTAGATCCTGGACTGCAGGAGCCTGAATCCTGATTGAACAGAGATGTTACTCTTTGACTCAAAAGTTTGTCCTTCAGTGTGTGGCAGTAGGCTACATAGCTAGACAGCAGTTACCACAAATTTCTGAGTATTCTTCTGATATGTAGAGCTCCATTTATTCATTATAAATTACTGTTTGGGTCCACTTTCTTCCCAATTTGATAATTTAGGAAATTAGTTCTCTTCCCTTCCCTAACATAAGATGTTGTGCCCCATGACTTGTAAGTGCCAGCCAATTCATTTTGTAATTTTTTGTAAGTACTGAAATCTCCATTCTGCGCAATCAGAATCAATTTCTGTAGACAAACACACAAACAAAAAAAATCACACTTCTTAAAATTCTTAAAAATCAGGACTGATTTTATTTTTAAGAAATCAAGAATTGTCAAGCTAACTATATTTGGTGTAATCTCTTTTTCCCAAAGCATGCTGATTGATAGTTCCCTGGTTGTGATTTTTACATTTTAAACAGCTCATTCATTCAGAATAGGTTCATAGGCATAAGTTAAATTACATTTTTTCCTGTGGCAGAGATCCAGCATATTTTACAACTGATTCACAATAAAAGCTCAGAACACATCTCATCCACATGCCACATTTCACACAGTGTTTACCTCATTAGTGCTGGTGGAAAAAGCCCAAGAGCCGAGGAATTTTCAATATACTATATTTCAATAACTTTACACAAACAGATTTTTGACTAGTATAACATGTAGAATTACTGCATGTTGATAGCCAAAATATATCATTAATGCTTTCCTAAGTGCTTCGTCCTTATTATCCTAATGAGCTAACTTCTAGGTTACTGAATTTCTTTGCCATCACACAAGCAACTCTGGCATCACAGATTTAAATGACTCCGTACCATGACAAGCTGATTCTGCTGATAGAAAGGGGGAAGAAAGATTAATCATGTACCAAAATATGTTGACAGAACTATTCCCACATGGTATGAAGGTTATTTGAAAAATATAACTTGTATATGTTGACTGAGTCAACCCTCTTGTTTTCAGTTGGTATTTGTAAAAGTCAAGACCAGTTCTGCTAAACACATGCTCTGCTTCTACTGACTTCAGTGTTCAGCATTTTTTCAGGACCAAAAGACAAGATAACAGAATTAAGTATTAAATCTAGCACAAAATTTCCTGCTTTGATTTTTCTTTCTATTTTTTTTTTCTTTATCTTTTTCTAGTTGTGGTTTTCAGCAAGGGTTAAAGTTTTCTTGAATCTATCTTTCATGCCATATATGTGCATGCTTTTATATTTATATATACAGACTTCCTAAATATGCATAGATAAGTCCTTTTAAATAATACACTGAAATTGAGCTAGCTGAGGAGACCAAGCAATAATATGTCACTTCTGATTTAGCAAATTATTTAAATAGACATTAAGGCAAAGTGAAAAATAATTTTCATTGTAAGGGACTGTAATATTTAAAATCATGTCTTCTGTGATACTATCAAGTTAATTTGTCTTTGCAGCTCATTCAAACTTTCAGTTGCGTTAAATAAGCATGCATCTCCAGCTAATTGACAATAACACTCATAGAAACTGGACAAATTGTTAAGAACACAAAGAAATATGGATTTCTTGGGAGTTTTTAGTTTTTTCTTGTTTTTTTCCTTGAGATATTTTATGAGTGTAGATATACTGAAAATGTGCCTTATAGGATAATACTTTTAGGATCTTACCTTTTACAGATGATCAAGTTTCCTTAGGTCTGTGATCTCTTTATGGATGAATTGGAAAATAGAAAGATTCACCACAGCAATGCAAAAAATGTATGGTTTCTGTTTAATTTAATCTGCAAATTATTTTTATTTATTTAGCTAACTTGCTTATAATACATTAAGTCAATTCATGGTACACAGTAAAATCAAGTTTGGGTGGCCTCCGGTTTAGATGTTACGTAGGTAAAAATAGGAAATGGAAAAAAAAATATATAATCCTCTCCAGAACAGTGAATGCCAGTCATGGATAAATTAAAAAGACTGCAAATTCCTCTGAGAAAAATGCAGGAACAGAACAGAGCATTTAGGAATGTTCTACATGAAATCATTACTAAATAATCACATCTAGTCAACAAACCTGGAAGCACATCTCAGAGATTTTAAATTCATGTACGAAAAATGCTTCTTTAAGCAGTTTTTATGGTAGAGGTGACTCAGAATTCCTGCGTCTGTTTTAATCCTTTTCACTTCTTATCTTCTAGTTTCAATATTTTCCAAACACCCTTACTTCCTTCATCCTTCCCATAAGATTTGCAAGGAAATTAGAAACAATTGAATATGACTCCAGTTTGTTAAGCAAGCCTTTGAATTGCCTCTTCAAAGGATAAATTTTCAAATAAGAGATGCTGACTACAGAGAATATTTAGTTTCATCTGATCTATGTTTCATATCAAAATTCAATGATGAAGAGCATGGGCAAAAGTTCTCCCATGAGCAAAAACAAGGTATTTTCAGAAAAGTCCATTCCGTCTTCTTTAGAAACACTTATTGCACCCATCATGAAACTTCACAGGTCACTGGGTTGAGTCAAGATATAAAGTCCTGAATTTTGTTCATATAAAGCACTGTGCAAAATTAATGCAAAAGGCATTAATTCTGCTCAATACCTGTCTCACTTCAATATAAAACAGGCATCTAATTTGTAGCTCCTGTACATAGTTTCTATTAACACTAATTCAAGGCTAAATTAATTTAAATAACTCTTTGTGGTTTTTTCTGAAATATTCAAAGTCACTATTTGGGTACAGAATGGCATGGTTATTTAAGTGGATTGAAATAATGAAATTAGTATCAGCTTATTACATTAGGGCAAATTTAAGAACTTAAATAAGATATCTTCTCTTATAGACGCTTGAAAGGATTTTTTCAAAGCAGTAATTTACATAATAATATACAAAATATTGAAATAACTATGACTCCTTAGAGAAGTCAGACATTCCTTTTATTCCAATTGTTATTGAAATTTATAGAATTAATTTCTAGTGTCACTTAAATATAAATTACTTTTAAGGACATATAAAGTATTATCATCTTTTTTCAGTGTTTCTCATAAGAACGGCAGCCAAAGAACCGTCATTCAGAGAATTATAAAAAGAAAACAGTTTTGATTTTAAAAAAAATCTTTAAAATTAAACAGATTGTTTGTGTGTGGTGTTCAGGAAGTGCTAAACTGTATTTTCAAAATATATCCTCTCTGCAAAGCTCTAAAGCTAGTGCGTCATATGGATCTGAGGACTTCACACAATTAATTGCACAAAACTGTGGAACTTTAAGGGGAGAGTTAAAAATGTCATCTAGATTCGCGTGAAGTGGTCTTTGCTGTATTAACTGTAGCATTTAATTAAATACAATTGCTCCTAAAAATCTGACTATATATTTTCTAACAAAGGTTTCAACTTTTTGGAATAAATCAACCCTGAGAAGCTTTCTTCTTTTCTCTTTATGTTCATATCTTTCTCTCCCTCTAGCTTATATTGCTAATATATTGTACTTTTTTACTTCAAATGTAGGATACTTCAGCAGTTCTTAAAAATGCCATGTCACAAAATAATGCTTAGAATTTTCCCAATATCCTATCCCAAACAGCATAGATGTGGAAAGAATACAAAAAAACTTGATAAAAATGGTTCCATTTTGTTGTCCTCCACCTTATAAAATCTTTTTTCTTTCTAGAAGTAAAAATTATTCCAGAGTTTTTCTTTTGCAAAATCCATTTTAAGCCCATCAATTTAACTTACTGACAGCTTTCTTCCTGATACATTTCTCTATATACTGAAGCTAATTCAAAATAAAATTATCCTTGTTTCAGAATCTTCATTGTTACTCACACAGATGCTATAAAGGCAAAACAATGTTAAAAATTAGGAAAACATTTACCATGCCTGTTGCATCTCTAGCACCTTTTTCTTTTTTTTGTCAGATGGGAGGGGACTTCTGTGGAAGTCCTGTGAGATATTATATTCCAGTTTCATAAAAGTCACCCAAGTGTAGTCACAAAAGTAGCTCCTAATAATGCTGTTCCATTGCAGATCTGATATTTGGGGTTGTTTTAAGCTACCCATCTCTTTAGCATTCCTTGTAGAAAGTAGTTATGAGTCATGAGAAAAACTGTTGCAAAAATTTTCTATATTTGGACTGAAATGTTAACATGATGCTACCATATATTACATTCTATATTGCATCCCCCAGGTCTATGAGTATCCACTTTTGGTCCTGGAGGTGTGAGAAAAAGCTTATCTGGACTGTGAAATTATTACAGTTTTCTAGGAGGGATGCAGCCCGCACATAATGGAATGTTCTGATCTTTGTGACTATTCCCGCTGCAGGAATACTTGAACACTTGAACTGGGAGAAAGCACAACTCACAGAGAAGGCTAAAAAAGAAAGGTAACTATAAAATCAACACAAAATTATATTTCATAACAGTGTTTCTAACCTTGCAATATCTGAAAATCTTAGACATGTAAGAAGTTGACACCGAGTGACACCTTAGTATATAAAATGCTAATAATTCCACTGACGAAAAAAAAATGGCATTACTATAACCACACAAGGCTTTAAACAATGTCTAGGTTCTCACCAGTTACAGTAATTATCTTTCAAAAATGTCATAAAATGCTTATTAAACATGGAATTTTTTTTTTTAACTGCAGAAAACAGCCATTTGAAAACTCAATGTTAATGGTCACACAAGTCAGCTGTGCATATTAGAAGATGTGGAAGTATTCAAAGGAAGGGCAGGCTGAAACAAAGCAAAGAAATGTGGATGTAAATGGGGAAATTTTACATATAGCTTTATGAGAAAATTTGATTCTGATGTGATTGGGGTTTTATGGAACTAGGAATTAGAGAAGGATTTTGTTATAATCAATAAAACTTTAGAAGGCTTTGTATATCAACACCTTATTAAAGTCAAGGATCCTCATGTGGGTTTTGTTGATATCATTAATCTTTCGAGAGTTATGAGTTCGGGGACAATGCAATCTCACTCTACCAAAGCTCTGCTGCCTTTTCAGTGGGACTGATGAATGAAATATTCATATGCTATAATTGTCTTCTTAGATAAAGTCCAAGAACGTTTCAATAAATTACACAATAAACAACTTATCATGTAATATTTTTGGGCATTCCATAGAATAGATATTTGCACAAGAAGCAGAATAGCAGTAAGTTTCTAGCCTGGCAATTGATCCACATTATTTTTGCTATCTTAATACTGCAGGTTATAGTTGAAACAATTCTATGTGAGCATCATTTTAGCATGCAGTGTATCACAGTTAAAATAAATCAAGTGTTCAAAAAATTAAAGAAATATTTACCTATTAACTAATGAGTTTATAACTGTGTATTAAGCTATATATTAAAACTGGAGTACATTACTACTGAAAACTTATCACTTTTTGTATTGGAGAACTTTAAAAAGCCAACAAACATATGAATTATAGAAAGAACTCAATCATAATTGGCCTGCTCATTTTTTGAAAGCTATACAGGCTTGACAGATTTGTTCTCCAGTCCCAACTGCCAACTGCATGGAAAAGTTTTAGCTGTTGGCTTTGCCTCAGGAAAAATAATTTAACTGATAACTCTGTCTGAAAATTCATACTTTTCAGTTTACCATGGACTATATATTTTCATGGTCAGATAGACAAAATCAAAACAAGATTCAGACACTTAATGGTTAATTTTATTTTATTTTATTTTTATTTTAAAAGTTATTTTCAAGCAGTAAATGAGCAGAAAGTTGTTGAAGTTTTTGCAATCCTCCTGGAATGATTGCAGTATGATTCTTGTTGAAGAGATATAAACACTGGGATCCAGCTACACAAACTTAGTATGTACAAAACTCTACAATGAGTGTCTGGATAGTTCTAATTAATTGTCATGAAACAATCATCTCTGTAATTTCCTTACATTACATTTTATATCTATTTTTAAAATTAGAAAGAAGGATTACCTTTCCATTGAGGATTATTTTATTCTTGAAGTAATCCAACTTGACTGGTGTTTGCCAAAATGACTTTTTCGTACAAGGAAAATATAAATTGGTACAACCACATAGAAAGGTGTACTCAATAATTTCTTGAAAACATGTAGCCCTTTTAAATTTTGTTGCATTTTCCTGAAATATCTGCATCTCTTAGTGCCCTATACTTAACTCTAAGTCATATGAGTATGCCTAATTTGTTGTACAAATTTTTGCAGAAAAAGCAATTTTAGATTGTGAAATCATTCAAGATTATTCCTTCTGAAAATAGTTAAAAAAGGAAAAATCAAAATGAAAAGCCAAGCCATGTATCTGTGGTTTCATTTGTTCATAATTGTACCACATTTTTTATAAGGCCAGTTTCCTTTACTAAAAGCCTCAAGGTCCTCATAATGTGCAGCTTGATGAATTTTTTCATGATATCTATCAACTATTCAGGCTCAGGGTGTCTTGTCCCAGTGTGTTGTCTCTTGTGGAAACAAATCTTCATCTTTTGTCTGCTACATCAATGGCAAAGTAATGATAGAGGCTTAGAAAAGATGGTGGCCATGTCACCAACACAACAAACTGTTTCAAAATAATTCTCACATGACTCACGCTCAGAGATCTCTTCTGGGCCTTCCAACAAGCCAAAAGCTTAAATCTGGAAACTCACTTCATCAAAACTGGCAATGAACAGCACCAGTGCTGCTCCTGTGAGCAGAGGTGCTCAGGCAGCACAAAAGTTATTATAAACATGTGCCTTGGCAATGTACCCAAGTGTACATAATGCAGAGGGGCCCTGAGTCCTACAAAATTAAAAAAAAAAAAATTTTAAATGTTTTTAAGTCTTACTGCAGCTAGAGAGCACACTGAATTGTATTCACAAAAATTACTTATCTCTAAAATTTACTTATCTCTAAGTACCTAAACTTTTTCTTCTAAAGAAGCACTTTAGGGTCAATGTCAAGTTCTGCTAAATCAGCAATACAAGCTTTTCTTTCTCTCCATTCTTGAAAAGAATGTGGAAGATTTGTCCTCCACCTCCTTCATATTCTTTCTGTTCAGCTCTTCAAATAGTTCTTAGAATAATATTTATTCCTTTATTCTGAGTCACGGCTAGTGTCCTCATTTTGCTGTTCCATAGACCATATAGAGAGATGGGATTAGCTATGGACAGGTGCTGTTAGACTCCCCTGTATAGGTGACATTTACCTTTTCTTCAGAATATGAATACGGAACTTGGGTTCAGAAGGATGTGGATGTCTTCGCAGAGCTGCACTTTTTCTGCAAACACAATCCACAGTAGCAGTTTTGATGAACTCTCATTTGAAACTGTGACTTTTTTTTTTCCCTTTCATATTTTCTTACAAATCAATAACCTCTTGAAGAAAACACAAAACTGAATCCCCATTGAGCTATGGCAGTCATGTAAATAAACCAGTAGTAAATCTTTAATAAATGTTCACATTTATTAAAGATTTATTTACCTGTATTTTGGCACAATATGAAACAATACAGAAAGGAAAAGAGCCTATAAATAATTTTTAAATAATAAAGTTAAAATAAATCTTAAAGTTAGAAATATATCTAAACCAAAAAGTTTAAATATTAAAATTAAATTTTAAAAATTAAAATTTAAAAGCAAGAAGATTTTACCAGATCATCAGAAGCTTTAATCTAGTGTAATTTCAGTACATTTGAAGAGGACTAGACTTATATACATTGAAAAAAACCCTATTTCTTTAGTTAAGCACTTCGCATAATAAAATGCAGTAATTTTCTTGGTATATATTCACTTAAGATGTGAGGATTTGTAATTAGAACACTATGTAATATAAAGAGGTCCTTCTTCCTCTGTGCTTCTTAAAGTAAGCACAAATTTTGGATGCCCTACCTATTTCATAACAATATGAGGATCCAGGTGCCAAGTCATGGAGGCATTCTGTCAGTAGCAACACACTTTCATTATTCAGAAGTTGTGTCAAAGACTCACTTTTCCATGTGTGTGTGTGCTCTAGACTAATAGGGGTGATATGGTTTGAATTTTACTCTGCTCAATCTATTTTCCTTAAAGAGAGCATAACTTTGGTTCCAAGAAAATACTCTACTTTTAAATGACCAAGAATCAATGATGCAAGCAAAATTTTCACTTCTTAACTTGGGAATGGTCCATGGCCAGAGGGTGCAGCTGGCAGTTGCACAATAGGGTAGAAAGCAATAATAGTTTATTTAGCTTTCTGATATTTAGCTTTCTGAAAACACTTCTAAGTGTGTACCAATAAAAATTATCATATAATCCTGGAAGTATTTGATTTGGAAGGGACTTTTAAAGATCATATAGTCCATATATCCATTTACTAGTTTTACCTTTGTTAATAAGAGTAACATCTTGTTTCATGTTACAGTAGCATATACTAAAACCAGGACTACATTCTTGCAATTTCACCTAAATAAAATGTGGAGATTCCTTCAGTGCATTTCTAGGTGAAGGTATTTCAGTACGGCATTTGAAAAATCTGAATAAGAAAGCTATTTAGAATTATATTTTATTTTAAACTTCATGGAGTAATCCTTGACAGAGATAAAATTGTGTTTGTATCACTATGGGCCAACACTTTATGATTACAACACAGGACAGAGAGATGCTTTTTATTTATTTAAACCTTTGGTTTTTTATTCATGTTTAAGATGAGGAATAATTTGCGGAAAAAAAATTTATGCATATTTTTTTGCATCATTCATTATTCTAAGGGGATTAAGAACTGTAATAAAATGCGAACCCTACCTCACTTCATTGCGTGTTGCTGCTAGGACTTCACAATCACATAAAAAAATTAACTATTGTTATACATATATTTGGTATGCTTGCTTCAGAACATCTATTGCATGCTGCAGTATAGTTCAGAAATTAGATGTTTAGAAACAAAATAAAAAGCAGCAACAGTAAAAGAGAAGCCACACATCACCATCTAACTGTTTTTCCAAACATCAGTAATACAGTAACACAAGTACCACAAGTAACTCACAATTCTACCTCAACAGAAAACCCCCTCCCTAGCAGCCCAAGGAATGAACTTTGAAGTACTAATAAGCTTTGTGAAGTTAAGAAGTCTCAGGATGAGAGACTAAAAAGGATCACAATGAAAACCCCTCCTGAGTACACACTGCTAGCATTCATTTCTCATTTAGGACAAAGTAGATATCTTGATGTTACTTCACGAAATTCAGAAAAATCTGCCTTTCTTTGTCATACTTACTTTAAATAAAAATAATAATTTAAAAAAAAAACCTAACAAAACGAAACCAAACAAAAAAAACCAAAAAAAAAAAAACAACAACAAAAAAAAGCCCCAAACCAAAACAACAAAAAAAAAACCAAACCAAAACCAAAAACAAAAACAAACCAACCAAACAAACAAACAAAAAAAAAAAAAAAACCAACCACACAATCCAGTCTCTCTTTCAATTGAAAACTCCAGTATGGAGAGAAAAAAAAAAAAAAAAAAGATAAAATAATCTATGCTTCCTGAACACTCACCACTCATTTGTCATGGTGAGGAAGCAACAAACAAGACATAAAATTGAAGCTTTCCAGAACACATTGTGATAGTAATTTCTACCACCCTGTTCTGCCTCTGTTATAGAGCCTCACCTGTCACAGACCATCACAGAGCTCCCAAATATTATGGTGAATATAGGGATCTCAGGGCATCTATGCTCTTTCCTCTCCTAGGCTAAATCATACTCACAGGCTGTCAGGGTTGCAAGAATTTTGACAGTTTGTTATTTGCGTTGCTCCACACTGCTGAATCTCAACTAATTTTTTTTGCAGTCTCCTTAAAATCTATGAGTGTCTACTTGGGATCTTTTTAATGTGCTTGACATGGGAATGAAAATAATTAACAATTCAATTTTGAGGATAGCAATGGGCCTGAGCTTGCATCAAACCAGATATTCCTTCCTGTGTATTGGGGATCCCAGCACTGTGGCAGTGAGCATGCTAGAAAGACCTATCATGGGAATCATATTGCTCTTAAGAGCGAATCATGTCCTGGAATTGCTATATTCTTTGAAGTGTAACTAATATCTACATTTCCCAATGTATTTTATGAAATTAGAAATCACTTGTAAAATCATGTGTCTTCAGGTAAGTAAATATGATATGAAATATTGCAACTTCAGCACACGAAATATCTAAAGTAAGGAGGCCAGAGAGTATTAGATTCTGATAGTGGCATATATCTAAGGGCTTCTTTCAACAGAATATGCACCCACTGGCTACATCCAACAATTTGAAAACTGCCCTGGGATATTCCAATACATATATGCCATTCCTTGAGCCCCTATATTAATCAGATGCCTACAGTTTATCACATTGTACTATGATCATGTTACAATTAACACTACTTGATCTTCCTTCCAAAAAAAGTGGTTAGACTAGCATGTGAGTTTAGTACCTTTACATGGCTTGTTCCTATTAAAGGTTTTTTCTTCTAAGAGTGTACTGGGAAGGTATAGCACATAATCTGATTTTTGCATTTTTATACTAAGGGAGAAAATTGAGAGTTACACCATAGAGGTACAAGTAGAGCGTCTGATTGATAAATCTTTCAAATTGGGTAGTTCCATACTCTTCTTTCTTGGAAAGGAATATAAAAAAATCACCCTAGGTGAAAGAGACCCCTCATATTAAGGAGTACTTACCAGACACACCTGTACAACACATGTCAAACAAAGATCACCCTGTTAATTTACCAAGTGATATAGCATTTTAATTTCATATTTTTCCCTCTTTGTACTTTAATTATAGCAGAACATCAGCAATAATATAATATCTATGCTTGAAATATTTATGTACAGCAGAGGGTGCCAGACAGTATTCAACATTTCCTCTGCTAATAATTTCTGCAAGTAATGATTTAAAGTGATGAAGAATAGAGGTTAATGTAAAAATATTTTTAGATTGTAACTGTGTTTCCTAGGCAAAACAGAAAATCAAGTCCTCTTTTTATATGTTTTAAATTGCTACATTTTACATCAGAGCACCATGCTAATAATACCAAGGTTGTGGGTTTGATCCTCTCATTGATTCTTTTCGATCTCTTCCAACTCAGAATAATCTGTGATTTATTTTTTCCAGATGTGTTAAATAATGTTTTATGTCTTTCTCTATTCTATCCTGTACAGTAAGTACGGTCATTAGGAGTAACACTTAATAATCTTACAACAATATTTTTTTTCCATGGAGAAAATACTGGATTCAAGGAGATTTTTACTGTAGACCCAACTGAGACCTACATTATCTTGTCATTCTTCCTGAGGATTTTAACTCACTGTGAGGTCACTGCACATTTTCAAGTAATTTTCTTGGAGATAATGGTATATTGAATGCTTGGAAATATCAAGGAGACCTGCTATATGCAAGTTAAATATCATTACTACCTTTGTATCTTTAGTGTTAGTATTATACTTATATGACTGTCAATTTCTCCATTAAAAGCAGGACTAATCCAATCATGCATGCTGAAAAAACATTATTAGTGTGTCCCATACTGGATTGATAAATCATCTAGACTTTCACAAACTTTAGCCTTGGTTTTGTAGTATTAAATGTGTATTTAAGACATTGGATAACAGCAAAGTCAAGGTCTGCACTTAATTCACATTTGATGCTAAGCAGATTGGAGAGCAATGTTCCATTCAAATGTTTCTTAATAAGTTTATGAAATTGCCATCAAGAAGAAAATTATATTCAACAAAAAATGCATCCTAATTGCATCCTCCAATCAAAGGAAAAAGAAGAAAGGTCACAGATTCTAAATCTTTATATGCATGAAGATTAATATATCAGTTTATATTCCACATGAGGCTTTGGCAAAATTGCGGTAGAAACTTTAAGCCATAACAAACAAGTGATGTAAGGAAAATCAAGAAGAGAAAAGGAAAAAAAAAACCCAACCAACCAGTACATCTGATCTCAAAGTGGTGCATCACAAAATAAACTCTCAAAAACCAATTAATCTCTTTGAAGCACTGTAAACAAATATTGATCTATAAAACCATACATGTAGTTTAACATATCTTCATTCAGAATTATCCACAAGAAAATTTTTAGATTTTACTTTAAAGAAATAGTTTCTAAACTCCAAAGAACTTTCATCAATGGGTAAAAGATATTATTTCCCTGTTCCAATATCCATTCCTTGTCAATCATGGTGCTGATGGAATGTTTGAAAAACAAATCAAGCTTTCTGTTTCATATGTTTTAAAAAAATAATAAAATGCTGGGCTTATTTTACTCTGTTCAATATTTACCATTATTGACTAATATTTTATTGAGACAAAGGTCAGTCTAAAACTGATACAGCTCCGGAGCCATCTGAAGAAATATTCACTGAAAAGTTAAATTGAGCATTATTTAACCTGTCTCCCAAATTCACAGGTTTGAAAAGTTTATTCTTCTGATGGCTAGTTTTATTTTTAAACAGCACTTAACAGAAACAGCACTTTTTTCATTGCATATTTATTCATTGTGTATACTTTCACATAACTGAGTACATTTCTTCATGTGTGAGTGACCTCCAAATATTACATAAATTAAGTCAAATATAATTCAAATATTTGTAATTTGAATTTACTTTGAACTAGTATTTTTTTTCTTATTGCCTCAAAAGTTTATAGTATTACTCATATTGCTAATGCAAATTAATAAGAGCTTCCTGCTGCTCCATAAAATGCAGTAAGTGTCTGTGCACATGCATTAATTAAGTGGTTAACATAATCATAAACAGGGCCAGTTCAATGTTATTTATCTTACAGGAAATAGTGATATCCCAATAGTGAATTGGAAATTGGTGAAAATTAACATTTTCACTCTCACTTTTTGAACTTACCTGTGTCTGCTATGGTGGGAAAAGTACTTTAAAACACCTGGAGGCATACTGAAAGTGTGCACATTTTGCTGCACAATTGTCAGGCAAAATATCACATTAATTTGTACCACATGAATTTTGCACTAGTGAATTAGCTAGATGCTATTAGTCACTGCAGGAACTGCTGTGCTATGGGTTACCCAAAGATCAGAGCAAAAGGCAGGGCAAAACCACACTGCTTCTAATGTGTCCTTTTGATTGCCATGCAGTCAGGCAGTCATTACTTGTCTGAAACCTGTTATCCAAAGTTCATTCACACACACACACTGTCATTCTCCCAAATGTTAGGAAAATGTTCTGTCACAACCAGCTCTAGCTCTTCTCTTGATCCACATTCTTTCTCTAAGCATTCACCTTTGTGATAATTTTTTTCTTTTTTTTTTCCCCAACATTTTAGACAAGTAACAGGCTTAAAATTAGAGAGGTAGTTCTCACAGGACATACTGAAATGTGGACATGCTTGTAGCAAAGTGTGAAACAAAAAGATTTTCAAGCCAGAGAGCTCCACAGAAAGTTATTTCTTCTTTAGGAGATGAATACTCTTGGCCACCATTGTAATACTAATAGGAACTGCATATATGCACCAATGAGTCTCAAATGAACTGAGCAAGGCAAGGAAGTAAAACCCAAAAAATCTATACTGCTTTTTGTTTCTCATGATTTTTAAAATAATTGGTAGGCACTACAGTAAGAATTCTAGACTTGCCAGGTTTGCTAGAGATATCTGAGACCTTAAAGAGAGCTTTATGAACAGGTCTGCTCCTTTACTGAAAACTTCAAGAAAAGAAAATGACAAGAAACTCAAAGTTTTATCCAAAAAAATCCAGGGAGTTAAGTTTCAGAATGTTAGCCTGTTGGCTATGGCAGCTGCATACCCGTGCAAGAGAAGCTTGAAAATAGAAGCAAGCTTTCAAGGAGAGAAGCACAGCATCCTGGTTCCCCAGCAAGCACAAAAAGGCTGTACCTATGAGTGAGAGCAATATTTTAACACTTAAATACAATTCCTACCTGACATGAAAGGATACACTAAGACTCTTGGTAAATCCCTTTGGAGAGGATTTAAGGAAGGCTTTCTTCTTTGAATGGAGAGAAAGACATTAAATTATACAAATGTATTAGAAATATTTGTGATGAAATAGTGCAAAAAACCCAGAGTGTGAAGTTACGTAGTCTGTTCTTACTTATTAGACTGAAGTTAACACAGCTTTTTGCAATGCTTTTGATGAAAACATATTCTTAATTCTTTGCTAAGTTCTACAAATAGAAAGACCTGAAAAATGATGAAGACTTTTATTGAAATTATGAGAGCTGCAGTGTGAAAGAACTAGTACCAACTAAACTCATAATTATCCTTCACACAATAGTGTGAATTGAATACTGTGTTCTGGCAGTAATGATAGATTTATTGCCACTTTAGTGAGCATTTTGTCTGAGAGAATTTGTCCTCCTAAGTCACCAAGCAGAAATGTTGCTCAGCCTTTCAGTTCCTTACAGACCAATATTATTTAGCAAATAACTGGACTCACATGCATGTCCAAGCATAATGACTGAATTCATTTTGAAAATCAACAAGCTGAAGAGAGGAAAATGTAATTTAAAAAAATAATATTACTCGTTATTATTCTTATGTAGGTAGGCAGAGTAGGAGAGGTGAGTTCGAACTAAAACATAGACACAATATCAGGTATGTACCAGAATTTCTTCCCGTTACCATAAAAGCTGAGGCAAAAATTTTGGGTTTGAACCATCTCTATTCAAAGAAAACAATTAACAGTAATCCTTGAACCTGAATGCTTTATTGCTAGATTTTGTTCCTCGATCTTGTACAGCCCCATACAACTGTGAGGTGTGAATGAGCTGGTTGAAAGGAGCAGAAATACTTGCCTGCTCATGCGCTGGACTGGGAACAGCAGCTTCTGTTGAAGGGATATTTGGCAGTTATGGCAGCTTAGGCTTTGAAAGGTCCTGTTTAAAAGTTATGTCTGGTGACTTGAGCACTACTCATCAAAAAGAGCACATTTTAAAGGAATTATCCTGGAATTAGAGAAAGTTTATCCAGAAACCCTATTATAAAGCTTTTTTTTGTACGTTATCAGAAATCTAAAATCCCTTGTGTAGATTAGGGAGGAAAAAATGCTCCTTTTCTGCAAAGTTTTGCCAGCTTCAAGCTTTAAACTGGATAGTCCCAACATCTTTTCTGTCCTTTGCTGAAGCTGTTAAAGTGGTAAAGCTAATTATTTAGAATATAAATTCACATTACTCCTAGGATTTTGTAAGGATTTCTTAGATTTTGGGTACAAATTAGATAAAAACTGCCTCCCTCCACTGAACTATTTATTTGAGAAGCATAAATAATAATTACTTTCTGTGGAAAAGATCTCTGACAATTCATTTTTTTTCATGTGATTTAATTTAATTGCAGAACATCATGATTTTTTTTCTCTGATCAACACAGGATATTCAAATTCAGATAACAGAAAAAAAGGAAGTGTTGATGGCCTTTGTTTTAAACCTAGTGACGTGCTATATGGTACTAAGTTTGGTCTGTGCCACTGTACCCAAGCAGTCCAGAAAAGTTTTTTAGCATGACAGCTGAAAAAAGCTACTTAACTAATTCTAAATCGGTAGTTAAAATATGGACAATTTGAGACAGTCTGTTACAACTTGCATTGAACAATTTTGGCCAAGAAAAATAATAACTAGTATTTCTAAACCAGGTATGCCTGCAAGATTTTCTTATTTTTGTAATATAAAGATATGTTTGACTGTATTTGTAAGTATATAAAAAGATTTTTGTGATGAAATAGTAACCATAGTAAACAGTAAGTGACAGAAGTACTGGGTTTTTTCAAAATTTCCTTCTACACAGCAAAAAGTCAGATTAATTCAATGAGTAGGCAAGTAATTAATTATTTAGAAATGTCTGAAAGGAAACAAAAATCTTTCATTTTTGAGAGTCAAATCTTTTAGTACACATTGGAATATGGCACGGAAATACTCTCATCTCTTGTGGAGTCAAAAATGAAGGTATATTCAACAAGAGTCACAAGAGACATTGTGTAATAAATAACATTATAAATTTAGAGCAAAGATGCAAACTTTTTTCTGACTACTTTGTGGAATTTATATTGTTTCCCGTTTTAAATAACATTGAATGATATATTGTCTACCTACAGCATAAATACCATTTGTTGTTCATAAAGCAGAATTAATAGCATGTGAATGAAAAAAATATTAGTGTCTGATGTGTTGTTTTATTCCTCAATCAATAAGACAACAACTAATGTGTCCTCAATAGATTTAGAACTTCTAAACAGTGCTGAAAATTAAATTAGTTATCACTGACTACACACAACACTGTGGTTTTCTCTAGTTTTAATGAATGATTAAGCTATTTAGTGCAATCACATGGCTCATTTAAACTATGCAGCTATATATATTCTAGAAAGTAGCTGAAAAATGTTTCTTCAGATTAAAGAGTCACATTAGATAAATACATATGTCAGATACAGTAATAAGCCTCCAAAATATGAGTGCTTAAGTGTTGAGTAGTAATGTACTAATCTTTGGTACGAGATTTGAATGTATAGTCTCCAGATAATGATAGAAAATCTATCTAACTGCAATGATTGTCAAAAAATTTCTCATTGTTCAAGCTCTGAGAAACATGAAACTTAAAAATCTTAAATTTAAGAATTTGTTCTTTTTATAATATTAGATAGTATTTACAATTAGGAAGAAAATGTTGCTGTTGTTTTCCTTTTAAGAGTGAGAAGTTGTCAAATTCTCAGTATCCCTTACAGTGAGACAATTGTGAGCAGCAAAAATCCAACTGACTTACACTAAACTATTCTGTATTCTGTGTTAACAAATACTAAAATTGTATTGCATCTCCTGGGTGGAAGATCATTACATTTCAGTGTTATCTTCCGTTTTTTAATCTCCTTTAGTCAGGAATATGTAATGAATCAATTATTCAGATTTAGGCTCTGTTATACAAGTATAAACCATAACCAGATGTAATGACACTGATGTGTTTGCCATTTGTTCATTCATATTTGTTGCCTAAGTCAGTGGCAGACCTGTTTTCTATTTGGGTCTGTTTTCACACAATTGCTTTTATCAATTTCACAGCTGGTCTGGCTGGGGAAACAGGAGGTCGAACATGTCAAAGCTTGCATCGTCTATCACTTAGTTAGGATTATAATTTGCACTGGGTAACTGGTTCCTCTGTGTTCGGCACTAAATGTTAGATAATGGGCACACAGATATTTTGAGATCCCTGAATATACTTATGGATTGTAACAGGAGAGTTTGGTACTAATTACTTTGCTACAATTTTACATTATATTACTTTGTGTCTTGTCTAATTCCATGTCTAATGAGCTGTAATTCCTGTGTATATTTTGTTTACACAATGTAGTCACATTAAAATTGAATGTAGTTACATTAAAAAATGTGGATCCAAATACAGAGATTGTATAAGTTATCTCCATTCATCAATTTCATGATTTGAGTTTTGAAAGGGTAAAAATTGGATATTTACTTAAGAATAAATGTCTCCCTACTTATCCCAGGAACTGCAATATCCTTGCTGATGTTGAGATATCTCTGTCCTTAATTTCTGATGCTTCAATAAACTCCTTATTGTATATGAATACAAAAGGAAAAACAAAGGCAGTTAGCAACTTAAACCTCAAAATAGGAGATGAAGGAGGTGTCCTTGACTTTTTGTTTTTACGTTCAGTTTATCTTTCCATGATCACTTTCTGAAAGCATACAGTTGTCCAGAGTTCACTGAGCATACATTTGGCTTGATTGCTTGAGTATTTGAGGAAAGTAAATTTTAAACTGAACATCTGATTATCAAATTTTTAGTTTGCCTTCATGCTGGGTTGGTTAGATACCATGATTCATATTATATCTGGATTTTGATTGCCTGGCATACATTGCTAACACCTATTATAATCAAACACAGTTGGAAATTCAAAGTGAAATGCTTAAGTTAGTCAAATACATGTGCTACTGCACCAAAGTTAGAGCACAAACTGATTGTAATATTCATAATTCACAATTAAAATGACTCACTAAGAATTATTTGCTAAAGGAATTACTGAATCATTCTGAATAATGAATAATTTTGAGAAATGAATCACTCTCAAAGAGAGAAAGGCAAAATCCATCAAATTATTTGTTCTGAATTACTTTTGATATTCAATGTTAAAACATCATGATAATGATATAGTTAAATCAAATAAAAGGTAAAATGTTGTCTTTATACTATATATGAAGATACTATTCAGAATACTCTAAAGGACAAGAGCAGAAGGCAGAGACTGGCAGCAGAACTACAGAAAATCATAAATATTTCTTTCTCTGAGCTACAATTCCAAAGTTTTAGTAATTATCCCCTGTACTCACCTTTTAGTGGGTGATTGACAACATTTTCTAGTCTTCCTAAAAGTTTTTATACTGATGTATGTATATTTCCTAAAATATTTTACATGTTATGTAATTGGTTAGAAATACATGCATTATGCATTTTTATTTGAGATCCTGTAATGAGCATGAAAAGATTCCTTTCCCAGAATTCTCTCTCATAGAGTGCAGATTAAAAGCACATTAATACTGTTACTACTTGTTACCCCTTGTAATACACTAGGTAGCAACCCTCCAGTACCTAAAGAAAGACTGCAAGAGAGCTGGACAGGGATTGATTACAAGGACATGTCACCACAGGACAAGGGGGAATGACTTTAGATTAAATTTGGATTCCATACCAGGAATAAATTCTTTACTGTGAAAGTAGTGGAACAGGTTGTCCAGAGAAGTTGTGGATGCCCCATCCTTGGAAGTGGTCAAGACCAGGTTGGATGTGGCTCCAGGAAATTTGGACTAGAGGAATGTATCCCTGTCCTGTGTTGGGGGGGTTGTAACTAGATGTTTCTCATTGTCCCTTACAACCCAAACAATTCAAGTATGTTTGGAAAATACCTAGTGTGAGAGAAGAGATCAGTTATGCATTGTATGATCCTCAATAAACTTTACTCTCTAACAGGCCCTAAATTAGACTCATTAACTCCACTGCCTTATACTTGTCCAAAAATCACTGCTGAATTAAAAACTGCATCTTTGCCATTGCTATCTTCAACAGAACTAGCTAAACTTTTATGATGGAACATCTGAACAACTGGCAACTCGGCCAGAGTCTGTAGAGACCTGTGGCTTTGTCAAGTTTATGGATAGAGCTGGAAGGGGGAAAAAATCTGAACATTAATCAACTAATTTTTAGCTGACAATGGGATGGTTAACCAAAAACATAATGTTGCAAAGAAACCCATGATGACTATTCAACTGAGCCTACACAAATGATAACTTCATCATCGATAAAAATTATGTACAGCATCCTGTAGAGTTATTCAGTCAACAATTTTTGGAGGTTGTCTGTGTTATAGACTATGAAAGATATGAGAATCCTTTCCTAGCATATTAGGTTTTATGGAGCAGCACCAGCACATTTACAAATATTTGGTATGAAAATGGTTTTCCTTCAAACACGTCAGGGAGCACATTCAGCACAACACACTGATATTTAGCTGTCTGATTCTCATTAATGTTAATAGGAGTTGTGTGGCTACATCCCAGCAGACTTAGTTGAATTTTTCCCCCTTCCAGTTCACATTCACACACCACATGCCTGTGCAGTGCATTCTGACTACTGGACTGGTTTTTCACAGATAATACAGTATCGGAGCACTAAATATCTGAATTGTGGTAGAAATTTCATGGAATTAAACTTTTAAAGAGTAATTAAGAAACAGAAGCCAAGGATAATGCAATGGAAGAGAGACATCCCCAACAAATTTGGACTGTTATACTTTCAAGAAAAGTCATTATTTGAGGCAGTGATTACAAATGGTATCTTGGCTACTGTCTAGAGAAGTAGGCTAGGATAATCTGCCCTAATGCTGTGCCACTTTGGATACATAATTTCACTTTCTCTGTTTTGGTTTCAATAATAGTGAAACAGAAATAGTTGAACTCACCTCTTTTTCATATTGTTTATCAGAAGACAATATAAAATAAGTATTATTTATCCCTAGCTCAACTGAATGTTTGAGTTCACTGATGTGGTAGCCTAAGATGAAAAAATCACATATATGTACATATCACATATATACAGAATCATTGCTCAGCTCTATCCAGATGTCAAACTTCTCTCAAATCAAGTTCATATACAGTGGACAGAGAGTTGGGTTTTAAAAGATAGTCAAAATAAACAGTATGAGCTAGATATAATTCTGATTGGTGAAGTGAACAGAACCTTACCCAGGATCTTTTATGTGATGCTAGAACTCTGTTATAGAAAAACTTCATTGATAGAGTAGCACTTTGACCAATCAGCTTTCATTATTCCTCCTTTGTTAAACTACTTCAACTTCTAACCTAATTTGCATAAAATTTTAAACGCTTCTGAAACTGCATGGATAGCTGTTGTTTACATGGGAAATTCACAACGATGAGGCAACTATACCCAAATTGTTCCTGGCAAGTCATATGATTGCCAAATGCTTTCTTTTCTTTTCTTTTTTTTTTTTTTCCAAAAACTGGATAGATTCAGAAATGTATATTTTATCTGATGTGGTGTTATTGATTCTTAAACAGGCAGAACAAGGTTTGTGGGATTTAGGATATAAAAGTTCATCAAAGTATACAGCATCACAATGCAAGCTTGAAAAAAATGGTAAACTTTGAGCACTGGATACTTCTGCAGGATCCATGACCCCAAACTTAGTTATTAGCATCTGGGTGCGACTTATGAGTCGAGTTATGTAGTTAGACAGGACTTATCAACATCCTTGTTATGAGTATGGAACTGTCTAGATGCTACTAAAGACACACTTCAATAAGGTATGTTGGCCTTATGAATGAATTTCCCTCTATCACCTTGCTGTCCAGAATTGACTGATAAACCTAAGCAGCTATGAAGTATTTTTCAAGGAGCAGAAGAATCTATTTGTATTTAAGTGTAGAGAAAGCTTCTCTTTCTCATATAACCCTGACTTCCCCACACACGCCCACATCAAACTTGGATATAATTCAAACTAAAACTACTCAGCTCAGCAATGTCATTTCAGGACTGAAATGATTTTGCTTCTTATGAAAAAATAGCTTTAGACTCCTAGAGAATCATAGATTTGAAAAGTAGCACTGAATTATATCTTATATTCGGTTGCCTACGTTCCACTTTCTATTTTTATTTTATTTTTATCTGGCATTAGTTATCAGAGTAAGGTCTCATTAAGATAGTCAGAATATGCTTAACCTTCCTGCTTTCAACTTGAAAACTCATTGCTAGGAAACTCTGTAATTTATTGTATTACACTTGATATTTAGTATCAAGTTTGGTGCATCATGTCTATCCTTTAATTGCATGTGGAATATGTTTTAAGAAACAAATTAAACACCTTGAAAAGGTGCTATCTTTACAGTAGTCTACCCATCACAGCCACCATTAATACAATAAAATGTGTTAAAGTAAATTTTGCAAATTTTTAGATATGTATGCATACCTCCTACTGTCCCACTAACCCAAAAATCAGTGAAGATAATTTGAACTATAAACCTCAGATACTAAATCAATTGACAATGAAATGTACTCACATTGTTAGACCCAAACTGTGAATTCTCAATAGGAGAGATAAAAAGAATATCCAAATACCTCTTCTATTGCATTTGAATGAAAACTCTGAATCCCAGTTCTATAAGAGAGTATGTAGGGAAATAAGAAATTATTTTGGCCCTGAGCTTGTGTACATCATGGTCTGATGTCGGTATAGCATTTTCCTACCATTTGAAAGATCTGATTACATTTTGAAGCCACATCTTCATTTAAGGTCAACAAAAAATCTCGAACATGTTAATCAACATGAATACTAATGGTCGTATCTCAGTTCTGACATTTAACAGAAACTTCATGCAAATGAGATATGTGACTGTATTACTAGAGAAGGCTATCAAATACTGAATGCAGAAAGAGAATTAAAGTCATTATATTGACTGAAGTCCTTCATGAACATCCTGTAAAGGGAAAATTAGACTTAGATTTGTAAACTTTGAAGCTTAGGAACCCTTGGGTATATGTTCCTTAGTGCATCCGGACATCTCTACTACATAAAAATTAAAAGTATGACATTAAACAAAATTTCCTGCTGTTGCATTTTCTGTTCTTGTAGACTCAGAAGAGAAGGGCTGACAAGTTGAACAAATTCCTCTGATAACCCTGAAGATTGCCTTTTAAAATAGAAAAAATCTACATTATTTTATGATGGGTTCCTTTTTAATATTTGGCTTTACTACTTTCCACTAATCTGATTTTATTAAAAAGTAATATATACTTTAAATCATAGGACACCTCTTTCAATAAATACTTAATTAAATATGAAAGCTAACTTTCCTATTTCAGGAATGACTATGTACTGAAAATGAAAAGTTATTTGTAGTAGACAAAAAAGGGCAACATTAATGAAGAGGTGTAGTGCTATACACGGATTAAATAACTTTACATTTTTGAGGAATACACACAGCACAGGTAGCTCAGTGCTCAACTGCAGCAAGGAGTGCAGATTGAGCTGCTGGGGATGGGAGCTGGAGGCAAGAGGCCATGAACTGATACCAACTCTGTACATAACCAAGGGCCTGGGGACCCAGCCAGGTAACCAGACACTGAGAGACACAGCAGGAGTCTCAAACTTGCACCTCCTTAGACTGTCAGGGTATAAAAGCTCAGGTTTTCACCCCCTCAGTAAGGGTAGAAAAGATAAGGTTTCAAGCACAGATTGTGGTCTGTCCTCAGAGACACCCAGCTCAAGCTGTTGTTTTTTGTTGAACCATAATTAATTTCAAGGATCAAAATATTTGGGACTCTGCTCTGGAAAACCTGAGGTTGAATCCATAATGAAACCTGGTCTGACAGTGAGTGTGGGGTGTGTGGGAGTTGTGAGACCCCAAAACTTGCTCTACAAGGCTGTTACTCTTTGTTATGTACTCTTGAGTTAGACACTCAGGAAAAACATTGACAAAATATTCTCAAGAGATCAAAACAACGAAATCTTTACTGACATCTTCAGGAAATCAGAGAACTTAGGCAGAAGTTTAGATCAGCATTCAAACATTTCACAAAGATTAATTTAGCCAATTCAGCTTAGCAAATCTAAAGCTCATCCAATTTTAAATTACTCAGAACTCTGACAAGAAGGAATTGGAAGAAGAAGAAAGAGTGAAAAAAATAAAGATAGGAACAAATTCTGGTGTTAGGGTAAAAAAGCAGCAATGACAGCACGTCTGCTCTTTGATAAGACTGACCAAATTTCTGCTGCTAAAAGTTTACAAAGTCCTGTATCTTCAGCAAGATGATTGATAATAATATTCCTGTATCCTTGTTTTGTCATCTAATCTTCCAGAAGACCACCTGATGAATTCTTGTCTCTCACAGGTGCCAGTGGTGATGAACAACATGCAACAGCTCATAGATATATACTCAATAGCAGAAATATTTCCCATGTCTAGAATCCAAACCAGTTTCAGATAGAAAAGAAAATAATATCAACCAAATAGGTACATGTTCTTGTTCAGGCACCTAATTGAAGGCTTTCATGAATTAAAATTCCTTAATAATCCTCATTTATCAGGCCAATATACTCATGCATCTACCTTTCCTTTGAGCACACAGCCTTCTCTTTAGTGCTGCATATGGGCCAAGGAACTACATTGGAAACTCCTACATAAAACAGTTAATTCAACTAAGACCTAAGTTCAAGTCTTTTTCACTTGTTACCTCTAATTATATAATTTTTTTTTTTTCTGAAGGTCTTTTCAACAGGTAACAACACAGGCGACTTTTTTCTCTAATTAAATTATGGTTAATCTACGTAAAATTCAATTTTTTTTAAGTATGACCATATTATCAGCAGTCAGTTACGCTAGGTTTTTGGCAATATTTAATTCTATTTAGGAACACTAGAAAATACATATTCAAATCACATTAGTATCAGTTGCTTAAGACCATTTACCATAAAATATTTTTCTATTTTCTTGAGATATAATAGTTTTTAAATTAGAAGCCTTTTACTCCTTCAGGACTACAAACTATTATTTCCTAAAAATATGGTTATAATGACTGGAATTGAAGCCAGCACACAATGGGAAGTTGACAGAAGCTGTGAACCTGTACGGCCATCATAAGTTTCTTACTTTATTGTTAACTCTTTCTTCAACTGGAGACTGTGAATGTGTATACAATGGATTTCAACTTAATCAAATTATATACATTTATTGGTAGTTGTTGAAACAAATGAATTAACTTGTGTTAATATATATTTAAAAAAGGACTCTTTTGCAAACATAACAAAACCTATTTACCAGTAGATTTACGCTTACATCTCAATACAGAATATATTACCATGGCTAGGATGACAGGAAGTTAACAAAGTTTTGTAAAGACATTGCATAAGAAAGAGAAATGTCACCAAAAAAAGAACCCCAGTATCATTAATAATAGATCTTTCTAGTAATGCAAGAGAAAAAAAAAATTATATTGAAAAATCTAAAGCAGTGGGGTTTTTTTCACTATTACAGAGTTTAATAGAAAATAAATGCTATTATAGTCCTAATTTTAAGACAAGAAAGATTTGTAGCAGGCAAAAACTAAAGTCCATCACTTAAAATATAAAAAAATAAATTCAGAAGCCAAGAATCTTTTTCCTCTGGGTGAAACTGATTTGCTCATCTGTAAATTTACAATTCAAAAATACTCCCTATAAATTTATATATTCAATAAAAGATGACCAGCAAATTCTAAGTGTGTTTATCTATTTTCCTATTCTTTTCAGACACAAAAGCTACAGATAAAACCATTACAGATATGATGGAGGAAGTTAATTTAGAAGACAGAATCACTGGCAGACACAGACTGAGGTTTAAGGCATTATTACACAGATGGCTAAATATTGTACCAGTATAGAAATGTTCTCACTAACTCTACAAATTGATGAATATATTTATCATATGATAGAAACGTGGGCCAATACTCCCATTTCACTCCATATTTGAAAGACATAAATTCCTGGCTCTATTTAAGTATCTGTTGTATTCCATCACTAGCACCCTTCTTTTAACTGCCAAAAGCTTCACATAACCTCAGTCATCATGATTTACAGTTTTAGAGGCTTTTTTTGGTAGATCACCATTCCGTGATTCTGTGAAAATTCTATATCTACAAAACAGATCATGATATTTCTTTTAATAAAGGCAAAAATATCGAATATTTTTATTTGAAGTTTTGTTCACAGTAGCTAGCATGGGACTATGTTTTGGATTTGTGCTGAAGAAGAGTGTTGATAAAGCAGGGATGTTTAATTATTGCTGAGCAGTGTGTACACAGAGCCAAGGCCTTTTCTACTTCTGGCAGCACCCATCAGTGAGAAGGCTGGGCATGCAAAAGAAGTGGGGACTGGCCATAATTGGGACAGCTGGCCCCACTGACCAAAGGGACATTCCAGACCACATGACATCATGCTCAGTAATAAAAGAAAAAAAAAAAAAAAAAAAAAAAAAAGGAGGAGAAGTGGGAATGATGTGATATGGCACAACACAATGCACACAACATTTAGAGATGTGGCGTTTTTCATCTCAAGTTATCATTTTCCTGCAGATGACTAAACACCTGTCTGAAAATAGTGAATGAATTCCTTATTTTGCTGTTTGTACATGTGGTATTTGCTTTACCTAATAAAATGTCTCTACCCCATAAGTTTTTTTGCATTTTCACCCTTTCAATTATCTCCCCAATTCCCCAGGCAGAGTAGCTGTGTTGTGCATAGTTGCCAACTGGGGTTAAAGTGGAATATCAGAAAAATTCTGAATTTGCTCACTCTTTTTTATACAATTGTCAATGTCAAGATGTAGTAGCAATAGTCATAAATATTAATAGCTTTGAATATAGCAAGCGGAAGGTCAGATTTAGTTCTATCAAATGGCAAAATCCTCATTTGATATTACTTAGAAAAAAATAAAATATTCCTGTAAGGAACCAAGCAACAACAAGACAGATCACAATCTATTAAACTGTACTATCCATGCACATAGTTGATAAAATGACATGTTGTGATATTTTATTGCTTCAATTTTTATATTTAGGCATGGAATCTGTACATTTTAATATGGAAACAACAGTTTCATATTTAAAAAATGATGAATCAAAATTATTGTATTCACTAGATACATAAAAGAATGGTTCTACAAAAAGACCTGACTGCAGCTGCACAGGTTTACAGTGTCTAATGAAGTGATTATATTAAAAAATGTGAAGAACCTTGGCAGTCAACTGTTACCCAAGAAGGTAAGATTTGGTAGAAAGAGGATCATGTTTGAAACTTTCTTGCTTTCATATTTCTTTCCTGCCTGGAAAGAAAATGATATTTCATCTGAGCAGCATATCTGACATAAATGCAATTTTACAACAATGATGAACAAGCTTGCTACGTAGCGAGCAAATAGACTTTTCTTAATTGCTAAAAGAGACATATGATATTCAACTCAAACTTATTCCAGGATAATTAGAAGAACTTAGAACTGGTTTAACTGATTCATAGGATCAGCAGATAAACATGGAGTGCCATGGGCTAAAGAGAATCATGAAGAACATCTAGTTTAAACTACTCTGCCATGGTCAGGGACACCTTCCATTAGACCAGGAGGTTCAAAGCCTCATCCACCTTGGCTTTGAATATTTCCAGGTTTGGATATCCACAGCTTTTCTGGGCAACATATTCCAGTGTCTGACCACCCTCACAGTAAAGGATTTCTTCATAGTATCCAAATAAAATCTCTCTCATTTTAAACCCATTCCCCCTCTCCTGTCACTACATGCCTTTGTAAATACTCTCTCACTGACCTTCTTGACTGCCTTTTTTAAGTACTGGAAGGCTGGAATTTATTCTTCCTGAAGCCTTCTCTTCCAATTCCGTTAGCCTTCCTTCATAGCAGAGATGTAGCAGAGCTTTGTGGCCCTCTTCTGGACTTCTTCCAACATATTAATGTTCTTCCTGTGCTGGGTACCCCAGGGCTGGATGCAGCACTCCAGGTGGGATCAGAAAAGTGGGGCAGAATCGTCTCTCTTGCCCTGTTGGCCACACCTCTTTTGATGCAGCCCAGGACATGTTTGGCCCGCACATTGCCTGCTCACATCCATTGCCTTCTCATCCACCAGCAACCTCAAGTACTTCTCAGCAGGGCTGCTCTCGATCTGTGCATCCTCCACCCTGTGTTGTCGCAGCCCAAATGCAGCACCTTGCACTTGGTCTTGTTAAACCACAAGTTCCCAAGTGCCCACTTCCCAAGTCCAGGTCTGTCCATCCTGTCCTTCAGGAGTGTCAACCACGCCACTGCAAACACAAAGAATAAGTTTCTCTCTAGAAGACTTTTTTGGTAGTAGGTAGCAGCTGTCCTTCATGATTAAAAAAAAAAAAAAAAAGCAAAAATGACAGACTTTATTAGATTTAATTAGTTGTGCATCATTGCTACTGTCATGTCATAATAAAATGACAATTTACACTATGACATGTCACTGGAAGTACACCATCAGCTTGATCAAATGCACTGCACAGAAAATTAAAAACAACATTGCATTACAAAATTCTTTAAAATTTTAAAACAAAGCATTCTGGAAATAAAAAGGGGATGACAAAAAGATAAAAAATTTCTGCACAAGTTTACAAAAGACATGAAGAATTTTAAATCTTGAAGAGTTTAATGAAAACAGAATTTTTCATTAGGAAAAATCCCTAACTTTCTGACACAAAAAAATCAAACTGCTCCGTTGAGAACTCCTCTAGGATTGACTCTACAATCAACAGAGTACATGTGTGTTACACAAGGTAACACACATTAATTAGCTGATGTAATATTACGACTAACAGATGGGATGCATAAAACAGTGCCAACAACACTTCAGCAGTTCTTATTTAACACATTCACCTTTAGGAAAATTATGAAGATTCAAGAATAATGTCACTACCTGTTCCTTTTATGCCTTCAAGTGCCCTGTTTGATACTGATGTTTAAGTGTGAGACTGATGTTATTCAGGGCATAGCCTTTTTTTCTTCAGTCTAGCTGGTAAATTATGACTGAAATATAAAATATTGGTTACTGAGAGCAAAAAAACACATTTTAATATAATACTGTAATTTAAACATACATTTCTAAGAACATTATTTTCCTTTTCACATAAAATATAAATGTTTGTAAAGACTTCAAATACAGAAGGGAGTCCTAAGTGTAAATCTTGAATAGATTGTGCGTAGCCTACTACCCCTTTAAAAAGTTTCTGATATTTTTTAAACAAAAAATGCCATGATTTTACTGGCACCTATTGCTGCATTACAGATGGCCAAGGATATATGTGGTTAAGACAGAATGAAATGAATTAACAGAAATGGACTAAAAGCTGTAATAACTACTGTTTTCAAAAGCTTTAGATAGAAAGTAAGCTCCATGGATGATTTCCAAACATGTTTGTTGCATTAAAATATTTAGTAGAATAGTTAATGCAAACATTTGAATTTTAGAAAATTACAACTCTGAAAAATGCCTGCAAAAGCCTTGCAAACTATAATCTTCCCTATTGACTACTAGGAAAATCAAATACATGAAATAAAACCAGGGGGTAAAGATTAGACTTCTCCTTCCAAACTGCCATCCACAACTGAAGTGCATCTTTTTTTCCTGGGCTGCATGTTCCAGCCTCAGTTGCCAAACTGACAGAGCAGGATCAGTGGAGTGCTCCTATCCTTTATTTTTGCTGACTCAAAAAATATAACAGTATCACCAACCTTTTGCATCCAAGCTACAGAATAGGCTGCTTGAATTACCACTGCATTGCATGCAGCCTTGCTATCAACATAACTAGTGCACTCTGTATGCAAGTCCTTGTATTCTAAATGAAGAATTCTTATTAGTTCCCTTGTTACAGCATTAATATTGATACTTTAAATTACACAGAGTTAAAATTATACAAAGGAAAACTTTCTAGTACCTACTTCTGGTGACCTCTTCCCCCTTGACTGCTCCACTGGGTTTTTTAAGGTAAATGACCAGTCTAGGGGAGAAAGGTGTATAGCTAGTCATCAACATCCTGGTTCCACAGGATTGTGTTCTGAAAGATGGAACTATATTTCTCCCACACAGAGTGTTTTATACATGTAGATGCCTTTGTTTCAGGAATACATTTTCAGCATATTCAGCAATTGTCCATTTTTTTCCTATCTCTTAAATATTGCTTTCAAGAAATTTGTTCTTGTTGAATCTACTCACAAATAGGTTCCTGTTCAAGACACAAGTGTTAGATTTTGTAGAAATCTGTTTACCTCATCTTGCAATTTAATCACAAGGTATAATCAATTGTAAAGATTGTGTCAGAATAATTTTTTATTGGTATCAACTTGCACAGTATTAATTTCCCAGGATTGCTGCAATTAATTCACAACTATCATTGTTCTACAAATGCTCTGTATTTTTACTCTTATGTTCCTTTAACATGATGAAACAATGCCGATTTAAAGTTTTATGTGTGCTTTATAAAATGGGGTTTTTTTATTAAGACATAATTGCAGGGATATAATAAATTTGTTATATTATGTTGATCCTGCACTCTGACTTCTGTGAAAAAAATGTAAGGGAATGAACATTTGAAATTATCACTACAGATTATAAACATATATGAAATGCTTTATAATTGGCTTTTTGAGTAATTCACCTTGTTTTTCAAATACAGGTAACCTATTTCAACCTAAGAATTGCATGAGTGGAAGAAACAGTATTCCATTTAGCTGAAGAGCCTCTTGAAATACCATTTAGAAATTTTAGACTAGGTAGAATTACATAAATTATGTTGAGTTAAACAACTGCTTTATCTATTGATTTGGGTTTCATCCCTTTGATGCTCATTCCATTAATGAGGATCAAATAGCAGAGAATTTAAAAGGGAAAAGGAGGGGGTACAGATACTACTTGTCCTTCTTAATGGTAAAAATATGTTTATTTTAAAATCTAAACTGTACTGTACAGCATTAATTTTGATTAATGATTTAGATTATCTTGAGCAAAATTAAGAAGCAAGGCATAAAATTAAGACACTTATTTAAGGCATATTTAATGTATTTTTCTTAATGAAAAAGTATATATAATTGGCTTAGAATGGAAGGCAATACAAATCAATAGGTATCATATATTCAATGAAAATCCCAGTTCAATTTTCTGTTATGACTCAATTCCATATGTTAAAGTCCCAAAGTCACAGATCATTACAGATAATCAAAATGTACAGGACTTTTCCCAATTCTGGCTAAAATGTATTTCTATTTGTGCAGGTTAGACTTTCAAAAACTATTTCTATATAAGGGCAGAATTTGTCAAGTTTTTGACAATTTCATTGGTTTCTGTGTGAAGAATTGGTATACACTTTATGCATTGACTCGAGGAAGAGAGCTTCAGGTGAACAAAACTATTGGAGTTTATAATACACAGGTATAAACAAAATTTGTGTCCCCTGTGCTTTTACCAGTGAATACTTAATTACCTAAAATTTTGATTCACAATCAAAATGATCACTTTACAGAATTCATATTAATTCCAGTTTTTTGCACATTTTTCTTGATTATTGCTCCTAAGTTTTTATTTTGTGTATTTCATTCCTTGCAGATGGTATTATATCTAAAAAATAGACATATCTTTTAGATACAAAAGATACAAAAGTATTTTCATTTTATAAATGCAAAAATTATGCACAGGAAAATTAACTAACTATATAAAGACACCTGGAAATATTTGGCAGACACATGGAAAACATTTCCCAGGTTTCCTGAGCATCCTGTTACCAAGGTAAAATGGTTACTGGATATACAAAATAGGCTAAGAGAAATCACCAGTTCCTCAAGGTCTAAACTTTAAATTCACAGAAAATATGAGGACCATATGTTTAGATCAGATAATTAATGAAGCTCCGATGCATTAGGATATAACTGTTTTAAACTGAATTTGAAGTTTGTAACAAGCACCCCTCCCTAAGTATATCTAAATCTGTAAGAATTTCCATTTTTCAAATGTCATGTATTTGCTTCAGAAAACATGTCAGTTTGCTGTGTTAGACGTATTCTATCACCAAGATCCCAGAATCAGACCTTTCTCTCTCAGAGCAGGAGGGAAAGCACAGTCCAAGGGGCAGTCAGTGAATGTTGGCCCTACATAAGCATGGCAGCTTCCAGGACACTTTCCCTCAGAAGGGCAAGTCCCAAGGGAGTTAATTTGTTTCTAAATCCATCCACTTCTTCCCCACAAGATGCCCTCATTTCTATCTTTGCTGCCCAATGAATCTGGATTTTATTTATCCGTTTGGGATTTTTTTTTTTGCAAAATTATTTAGTCCCAGCAGGAGGGGCTGACAATAACTGCCTGTCACCACTGGTGGTACTGGGAGGGGGCTGACGAGGGTGAGAGAAGCAGGTCTGGCTAAAGCACAAGAGCCCCTTTTTCACCCAAACTGCAGGAAATCACAGCCTTCTAACTTCGCCCAAGCACCATCACAGCACCAATCCACAGTGCACTGGGTACTTTGATGCTGTTCAAAAAGCCTAATTAAAATCTGATTTGTAATGAATACTTTGAAATACTTCATAAGTTGCTTTCTGTGGATTCCTGGCATTAGTAGTACTGCACAGCCATATCCATAAGAAACAGGAAAGTCTAATTCTAGATTTCCCAAATGTCTTTGTGTGCAAGAGCATGGGATTAGTTTCTCAGTCATGCTGGCTGAGGACTAGATAGTTCCCTTTCCTAATGGCTGCCCAAGTACACACATATTCTTAGCAGGAACAATTCAAGAACTCAATTCTGCAAGGTTAACTAACAGCACTGAAGAAAAGCTTTTTGCCTCAGAGATGCCCAAGACTTGGGATGATCCAGGCAGAGTAGCTGGGCAAGATATCAGGAGCGGCAGAAGGGTTGCTGCCCTCCAGGGTAGGCAGGCATGAGGCAGCTGGGCTGTCACCTCAGTCACTGACAGGGTCCCACAGATGCAGGCAGGCAGGCAAAGCACCCAGCTGGCAGCAGAGGTGTCAGCCAGCATTGGGAAGGATGGCAGGAAGCCACATGTGAGATCAGTGCAGGAAATCAACCTGCCCAAGGACAGGTTAGGGGCAGACAGCCCTGAGACATAGCTGGAGCAGGGACTGGAGCACCTGGCTGGGCTGAACCAGCATCCTGTGCCATGGAGCAGGCCCTGACCTATGCCAGGAAGGGCTATTACTGCACCGAAAACCCTGAAAAAAGGAAACAGTCTTGCACATATGCCACTGATGGTCCTAACAGAGGGTTTGAAGAAGATTCCAGGTCAAAGAATTGTGGAAGCAATTAATTCAACTGACAGGATTTCTCTCCGCCAGGTATATGCCTCTTTGACATAGATAATATTGTCAGTCAGACAACCCAGCTTCTTTTCTGTTTTGTTACTCAAAGACTACCTGCTGAAATAGGAACTTGCCTTGCTTGCAAATAAAAATCTTAGTTATTTTGAGAGAAATTTTCACTACAAGTACATAAATATATTTCCTTCACAATAGATTCTTAACTAGCACATTACTTATTTTTGTTTTATGCAGTTTAACAAGGTGTGGTAGGGCATCTGTTCTTGTGCCTGCTCTGTGATCTTGAGAGTTCTGATAATCCTTGACTCAACCAGCTGAGGAGTAAGGTGTCTCTTGACCATACCAGTGGTGCTCTTGCACAGTAAAGTAAGGTGAGAACCATAAAGTGGGAACCATTCTGGCTGTAACATGAACATCAGCTGCCTGACCAAGGTGGAGAATGAAGGATAACTGAATAACCACATTAAACTTGGTAAATAATTTTCCTGAATCATTACCCAAGTGAAATGGTACCATTGTCAGAGACCCTCTGAAAAAATTAATCTTAGCGAAGTGAAATGGTACCATTGTAACAGAATTTTGAGCAATTTCAGGAATTATTGACTTGAGATAGAGCCAGGATGAAGCTGATGACTAAAGGCAATCATCTTGCAACCCAATAAAGAGCAGGCCTAAGTGAGGCCCTTTGAGCTCTCCTGGACTGCGGTGGGCTGTGCCAAGACCTTCGAGTGGGGCACATATCTCAGAGCGTGAAAACTCTCAGGTCTGCAATGCTTGGAAGGCCATCAGTGATGACAAGGCCTAGGCTCATACCCAAACACATGCACTCTGCTCGAGGTGCAATCCATGCCTGCTGAGAAACACTAGGGGGTTTGATGTGAATATTTCACTGAACCCAAGGGGAACTTTTGGTATCTTTACACACATAGATGAAGATGCATACATCTCTGCCTCTCTGCGCGTGCATGAATTGTTGACGGTGTGGATGTTGCTATTGTGAATCTGTGATGAAGTCAATCAAAATTGTAGAAAATACTATTGAATCCATTTTGTATTTCTGGCGGACCAGTGTATCTTACAACAGTGTAGGAAGGGAGGGATTAAGCTCCAGTTTTCAATTCCCCCACAATTCTGTTTTGAAAATAAATGCAGAGCCTGCATTGCAGATTATTTCTACAAATTAGGAAAAATTATCATTCCTGAGAGAGCTGTTTAAAGGGCTGGCTCAGGATCTGTTGACTCTGAAGATACATGTTGCAGAGATTCCTGATTCATAGCTTTCACGGAGACTCCTAAAGCAAGCAGAATTTACATCTGCTATGAACTTAAACTGCTATCCTTACATTTTCCTCTACTGCAAACACAAATTAATAACCCTGCAAACAAAATTAATTATTTTCTCAAAGAAAAAAAATAGGAGTTTTCAAAGCAGGATATCAGGAAGTAAGACAAGTTTCCTGTTAAACCAGTCAGGTCTTTAAATACCATTTTCATTAGGGAATGTTTTAAATTAACAAAACTTATTTGACTGAAACTCAAAAGATTTTAATGTCTTACATTCCTATTAAAATGATAAGTGGCTAATTGTATTTCTTTTTGACAAGGCAAACCTTTAAACATATGTGTTCAAAGAAATTTATAATGAGTTTGAAAAATTAGTTACTCCAATTGGAAACCTCATTGGTAGCTATTTAAACCCGACTTTTACTTATACTGTAATTTCCACTATTAAATCCGTGATCTAGATTTACAAATATTCATTCCTGTGTTTGGCATATACATAATTTATATCCTCACTTGTTTCTGTCCTTAAGGTATGCCATGCTCCTCTCTTTATTATGGCCTGAAACACATGGCCTGACTTCAGTCTAAGCCATCTCACCCACCTGCAGAAACTGATGAAGCTTCTCCTTATATTAAGCTTTAAACTTTGATCCTGGTTTAACAGCTCAACGAAAAAAAAGCCAAAAACCTTTGTGCACCAGACTTGGAGGTATGATTCCATCCAGAAACTCTTAATGCCTTTCTAAATTCCTCACATTTATCTTCCTAGCTTCATATTTATATGTTGATAGACTATTTAAAATTGATGAATACTCTGATCACTACTGTGTTACTTCTGCATGTAAAAGTACTGCCTTACTGGTAATCAGATAAACTGCATGTGACACAATACAAAACTTTTAAAAATTAAGATGTTATTACATATAAATCCTGTAATAAAATTCTTTGTCACATATAAAATGTTTTTATCTTCTCACCTGAACTACTGTGTCATATCTGGAATCCTGTGTCCTGTCCTGGATTCCCAAGTACAAGAGAGAGATAGAGTTACTGGAGAGACTAACATAAGAGTGCACTAACATAAGAGACTGGACTAGCTCTCAAAATCAGAGAAAAACATTATATTGTACTGCTCTCACCCTTTGACAGCTCTATAGCTAAGAGTCTTTTATTGTCCTTAGTTCCGAACTCTGATTTGAAAAATAAATTATAATTCACAATAGGTTAAAAAGCTAACATTGAATTATTGCTACAAGAGAGAAATTATTTTTAAAAATGCAACCTTCTGTGTACTTTTAACACAATATAGAGGAGAGCAAGATGGTACCAGTGTATTTTTGACCCTAAACTATTTAGAAAATCTTACAAGAACACATATTTAATGTATAATGTAGCATTTATGTTATATAAAGCAAAATGTGCTATTATACATATTCTTTTATTTTTATTTTCTTATATCTTCAGAACCAAACAAGTAGGGTAGGGTGAACTATGGATCATGTTAAATGATAATAATCAGAACTGCAGAAGCAATTGTATATTTTACCTACTAAATGTGCACAGTTTTTACTCCATGTTTGCAATTTAGAATTTTTTTTAATTCCAGTACTGTGGCAATTGTTTTTCACATGCAGTGTATGTATATGTACTCATAGCTGAAAATGTTCCTTGTATTTATCCCTGTGGATAATTGTATAATTACATCAATGTGGAAAAGTTTACAAAAACAGACTACTCTTTATCTATATATATAATCGTCTAACTGCTTTTTAAAAGGAGAAATAATTTCCATATATTTAAGGAAAAAAGTAAGATACAGAAAAAAAGGTTGGCTAACATTCTTCATCAAAGGAACTAGAAACCTTATGAGGCCAGAAGACTGTTTCATTTACTTTTCTCAAATTTTTTCAGCAGAAGTCAGACTCAGAGGGGCTATGACTGCTTTTCTAAATACATCATTGAGTAACGACTTAGGAGGAAAAAGAGCTATAGAAGACAAAGCATATTGTTGGCATGAAAATAAATGTGTAAGCACTAACTAAGAAAAAAATTATGCTAGAAATAAGGGGAAAAAATCTCTAGTCATCAAGGAAGTGATTCTCTGGAACATTCCAAGAAAAATATCTGGTGACCCTGCAGAACACTCCTTATTCTCAGTCTTCATTTTTCATATGTTTAAAATATTGTGGGCTGCAGTCTCACAGCCCTCCCCAACAGCTGTGACTTCTTACTACATTAGCTAAATGTCATTTTAAAGAGTAAAGAAGGATACAAAAGGAAAAGAATTCATGCTGTAAAAAAGGGAAAATATATTTTTAGAATAACACTAAAGCTGAAAACTTCATTTTTATGGATTTCCAAACGCAGTTTTTCAAGGTTTTTAAGTATTTTGCCAGTTTGTCAAAAGTAATGCTGTCCTTGAGGATTTGCCCTGCAGTTTTATAGCTATGAGCTATTTCTCATTTACAACTGCGTTAAGCAGGTCACCTGGTAGTAGCATAAATGGGTATGAAGCAGTGGTGGTATTTAGTCATTCCTAATAAGAATGCCGACTAGGAGATATGTGTTGCAAGGGGTCAAGAGATGAATTGTGTTATGGAATACAGAGCATGGAAACCACAAGCTATCAATTAAATTCTCAGCATTTCAGTGGAAAGAATTGTGGATTATCAACAAGACTAATTATTCTGAAATGCTAATTTTGAAATCTCTGGCAGGCTATTAGGTGTTGTCAGTGTTACAGATGTATTTACTAGGACAAGGAATATGTTTGTGGATAAGAGAGCTGTTTACCCTCCACACTATCCCAGCTTCTGACAGGGCTGCATAGCTGTTTAAGCCTATGTATCAGTAGCTGACACACCAGTCTCCTCTTTATAAACAATATTTCTTTTATTGTAATCACCACTATTTTTCTTTGGTTGCTTGCTTTTATATTTCTATATAAAAGGACACATGAGCTCCAAGAGGATATGGAGAAGAAAATAATTGGAGTTTGCCTGAGCTAAGGCAGCTACATCACAAAAGCACTGCAACTTCTCATTCAGTCCCTCCATATAGGAAGGCACATCCAGAGGTCAGGAATGGAGTTATGGAGCCACTTGATGCAAAGCTCTAGTGTCCCTCAACTCTTCACTCTTGATCTAAGAAGGACAAAGGTTACATGAAAGCTCCTTTTTGTTCCACCCACACACATTCCTCTCAAGAAATATGAAAAGAAAGTTAGCATCACAGTTAGTTTCTTCTAATGTACAATATCTGCACATTTCATTCCCTGGGGTCATTTTCAAAGAATTCCGTTTCCCCACCACCACCACCTACTTATATTTTCAGATCTAGAAATGTGCAATAAGAACTGTAGTTACAATTCTTAACTTAATTGGCATTCTTTCAAGTGCAATTATATCTAAAAGATTGGCCTTTATTCTTGCCACACTGCTACTTAAAATAGCTGATTTTTTTTAATGCACTGACCATATTCACTCATTTTAAATATCACTCTGACAGGTCTATACAACAAAAATCACTGAGCTTGAGAGGTTCATTCAATTAATGGTTTTAACATTTAGAGTAATAAAAAGTAGATATTTTCACTATAAAAACTTTAATTGTTTGGTTCTTTTTCCTAATTAAGATGAAGTCAGAGAAAATAAAGAACTGAAAATATACTTCATTGTTTATCTAGCCCAGTTTTGAAAATAGATATTTTTCTTATGTTCAACTAACTTTAATTTACTCAAGCAAGATTACTAATTTCAGAGAACAGGGTTCCTGAGGAGGTCCCTTCCTTTTTTTCCAACTGGTGGAAACAAAGGAAAAATATTTCTACTACTCATAGTCTGGCAGTTGCTAGAAGTCTCTATACTTTGATCAGATTAAACCTAAATACACTATCTCTGTGCTTCTTGAGTAATTTTTGAATCAGACTGTTTCCTTTAAAAGGAAAATAAGAAGGAATCCTGAAGCTCTGATTTTTTTATTTTTTTCCTCTACCCTAGAAAATATATTTAATATAAAGAGGAATTTAAACTGGAAAACAATAGTTTTAATTAATTACATTACTTTAAATAAAGAAAATAAAAACTCAGTGGGAACATGAAAGTGAAGAATACCATTCCTAAACCATAACAGAAATCTCTGCTCAGAGAATCAAAGGGTCAAGAGGATAGGCTGCTGGACTTGCAAGTATCTCAATGCACACAGCTACATTTTTCTTGAATAGTTTTCCAGAAAGTATCAAAAAGAGCTTGTTTTAGAAAGTCGACTAGTCTAACACAATTTCACTCCTCTTAATTGTCTTTCATTCTTTAATTTTCTTGTTGACATGCCAACAAGAACAGACTTCACATCCTAGATGACATGATTCAAGTAGTCTGACATAATGCCTTCAAGGATTTAAGTTGTCATAGACTTCATAATCTCTGAAAGAACAGTTCAAATTTTCAATAGGCAACAGAGAAAACAGATAATGTTTTATTTATATGTAGTAGAAAAAATAAGATGCAAAGTGTTATATTTTTATTTTCCTTTAAAAACAAACAAGCACATCAATTGTGGTGACAAAAATGGATTAATTATTATAATGTGAAAAAGCATGCTGAGAACCAAAACAAAGAGACAATGTTGTCTGTGTAAGGCTTTTGCTTTCAAGTTTTATATTTGACATGTTTCATAAATGTTCAGATCCTGGGATCACACAATCATAAAAGTCTGTAGTTTTTAACTTCTTTATTTACTGTAAAATTAAGCTCTGAAGCTCTCATCATCATGAAAACAAGCTTGAAAAAGGGCACTATGAGGGAAATAGGATTTCTTTGAAAACAGAGGGCAAGTTAAAAGATCTAAACTTTTTTGTTGCTTGGAGTACCATGAAAATAAAATATTTTCAAGAATGTAAGGACTTTCCTTACTGTGTTCAGCACCAGTTTAGTGATGTTAAGGAAGTTTCCCTGTCCTGCCATCCAGAACCCACACTGTCAGACACTTGCACCACCTGAGCTGGGACAAAGGACCCTTCCCAGTTTCACATCCCACACTCACACAATCACACCAGATTCCCTTATTAACTCAACCCCAGGTTTCCCATAGCAGACATCCAAATCCTTAAAATAATTTAATCATAGTACAACAACTAGATCATGAAATAACAGCTCTAGCTGGTGCCTCTGAGGAGGGACCCAGAACAAAGGAATTCCTGGGGTTTTTAACCCTCACAGTCTAAGCCTCAGAGAAGTCTGGGATCCTGGGCTCCTGCCATGACTCCCAGTGTCCAGTCTCCTGGCTGGGCTACAGGTCCCTGTTCCCCTTTGTTATGCAAAGGGTCAGCAGTTCACAGCCCCTTGGCTCAGGCTTGGGTTCCTGGTCCCTAGAGCTCAGCCTGCAGCTCACACTGCAGCTGTTCCACCAGGCTACCTGCACTGAATGGATTCTCCAGCAATGTGAATACTGGGAAACTTCTCACCAAATGCCTCTTAGGGGCAGGTAGGCTTGAGGTTCTGTGGAGCTTCAAGGAAAAGAATCTATCTAAAATATATGGATCTTCAAACTATTTATCATCTCATCTCAGAGTCTCCTGGTCTAGTATTTAGCTTCTCTCTTTTTCTCTGTTTAGTGGCTAAGTTCAGCAGATCCAGGCAAAACTCAGAAGGTGAGGCTCTGCGAGGTTTTTCAGCAATCCTTCTCTATTTTGTGAAACTCCTGAATACAACTGCATGTAGTGAGCTGCTCTAGAGTACTGAAGAGATGCAAAAGTTTTCTGTACTGAAACTAGCTGGTTTAATGCACTAGAGTAGGAAGAAATTTTTCCTTTGCAATTTTTAACTACGAAAAAGGACACATCACATAATATGTGATGACTCCAAATATTTTTACTGAATAATGATGATGTTGATGTGGATAAAATGTCCTCAAAAGGGGCTTAATTTTGTATTATTTAGAAAGTACTGCAATTTTTCATAGAATAGCACATTCACTTCTAATTAAAAAATGTGATCAGCTTGGAAACCAAGCGCTTTTAATCTAATAGTGTCTTTGAGAACAAGAAAGGCATCACTGAATGTTTTTATTGTGAAAGTATTCAACCTGTCATATTTAAAAACATTCTAACTCCAGAGAACATTTTACATATGCAATAACTGCTGTCATTGCTTCTGTTACTATTCAATTGTCTTATCAAAAATCTTACATAATATTTAGTTAAAATGCCAGTCCAAAGGTTGCCCATAAAGCAGTGCAAGAGAATTTGCATAATAATTACTCTTCAATTCAACTGAAGAAATAATGGGTCTTTTAAAAACCTGAAAACTTTAATAAGGCTATAAATCCAACTTTGCTAACAATAGAGTTGTGTTTTTCTTCCAAGGGTGCTCAAAAATCCTTTTGGAAGTAATAGTTCAGTACACTCATAGAAAATAAATCAAATAATCATACTAGTTCCCGTCTTGGGAAATTCCTTTACTTAATTAATAATGGTAGTAATCCATGCTTCTGTATTTTTCCCTCTATTATTAATCATGTACTTCATGGGCATTATTAAATTAAATCTCCTAATACCCTGAGAGATGAGTAAATACTATTATACCAGATACAACATAGAGCAGAGAATTTAGGTATGGAAAGGCGAAATAACTTGCCTAACACAGTATGAATAAGGAGAACCATTAAGAAATTCAGAGTAATTTCCACTCCTAGAATTAGGATATATGTTTAAAATACTATGATTTATATTTCTCCATGGTATTTTTAGTTTGCTTTTATTTTCATGGATTTTGACCTTTGTTGTTTCAATAGTTCTTTTTAATGGTTGCTCTCTACTGCCATGGTGTCTAGCAAATTTTTTTTCTTAATCCAGACAAAATAAAACAAATTCGCACATCAGAACTCATCCCCAGTGGTCTAGACTTCAAGCAGAGCAGCAAGTTATTTATTGCTCAAACAAAAAGCCACAAAAAATCAAACAAAGAAAAAACTCCTAAAATAATCCAACACAGCAGAACTAAAATCAAATTATTATTCTAATGTTTTTTACTTGATTAAGTAAAAGTGAGCTTTTACATCCATACTCATGTGCCTTGACTACACAAACAACTTGACTTTTGCCAGCTAATTATATGCACTACGGTTTTTCTTGAGTTAACTGAAATTTAATAAAGCCTCAGAACAACTGAACACCCAGGTTATTTTTAAAGCATGTAATTAGAGGGTTCTGGGCTGAACTTCAGGCTCCAGTTTGAAAAATCTTAACCTATGTCTCCTGACTTTGACTCTTGGCTCTATGGAACATCTTTCTTCTTAACATTTTTATTTATATTGCACTTGTAACCATAGCAGATTAGGGCAAAATAAGTTCCACAATAATTCGCCAAAAACTGTGACTTCTGTTTTAAGATTAAGAGCAGGTAGTTCATTATAAAGTATTGCTGTTAACTACATAGTCTAGAAATTGATAAAATTATTTTAACAAATTAACACTTTTGACTATACAGTACAAGAACCATAACAAAAGGAGAAGGCAAATAAAAACTTTGCTTCCTGAAGCTGTAGATGCTTTGTACGACAATTGTTTAAATAGTCCTCCTTAATGGATTTCTTATTTCAAAATTTTCTATGTCTAATTAAATTCAATTTTCCCTTCTACAAAGTAAATAACACATGGAAGTTCAGTAGGTTCATGAAAACTCCTTTGGCAGAATTTCTCAGCTTTGCGATATTCTTTAGCCTCAATATTCTCTCCAACCTTACTATTGTAAGCTTATGTGAAACGAGGAGCAGATATCTTAATATTTTTGACCTCCAGCAGAAATTTGAATGGAAACTACTGAAGCTCAAGCCCAATTAAGCTCTAATATAATTGCCTTCATATAGCAGAAATAAGTTGTCCTTTCACTGCAATACTTCTATTTTATATTTGAGAGAAAGGACAAAAAGGGATAAGGAATGATTGCTTCAGTGATCATATAGATCAAATATGAACTTTAACATGCAGGTAAGCACATAACTAAAGGACTGTGCTCTTTGATTGACTCCTGGGCCTAGTACTGTCATAAATATAAGGTCAGTCACTTTTTCAGTGTCTGAACCAAACATTAATTTTTCCTTTATGAACTGTACACTTCATTTGTGTACTGCACAGATCTAAACCTCATTTTTTTCTTTGTTTCTCTGATAACGGCTCTGAATAATTGATACAGAGCTATTATCAAAGCAGAACCCTTTCACAAAAGGGTTTTCCAACTCAGGCCCTCCACATGTAATTTGACCTGCACTTGCAAAATAGTGAGATAATTTGCAAACCACCAGGGTCATTGTCCCCTTTAACATAAAATTGTTTAACGACAATATACTCCAGATGACAGCAGGAACATTTGGTAGAAAAAAAAAAAACTCCATATATTAGAAATAAGTATAATTCCTCAAAATCCATATTTTTGACTTGATTTTGTTTGGAAAAATATACTGCATGTAACAACAGTACAATGCAAAGTTCAATTCCCATAATCAGTATTTAAACAGACTTTACTTAGGGATTTCATCATTATCTTCTAGGGTTTGGCGGTGCGTTTTCCTTGCATTTTAGGAATTTTTTTGCAGGTGGGTAATATTCTGAAGCCATTTATATGCTTTTTGGATGCATTTCTCAGTGAGAATAGAGCTTTTTCTTTTTCTTTTTCTTTTTCTTTTTCTTTTTCTTTTTTCTTTTTTCTTTTCCTTTTTCTTCTGGTAGGGACTATGTGGCTGTGAATACCAAGCTGTATTAACTCAGATGTTTAGAGCATGGTTCTAATTGCATAAAGGTCATCAGTTTGACCCCTTTACGAGCCATTGACTTAAGAGTTAGACTCAATGAACATTGTGGGTCCCTTCCAACTCAGAATATTCTGGGATTCTGTGAAATTGAACTGAAAACTAAGAGGCTGTCAACAGGCAACCTTTCAAATAAATGGGGAGAAAGCACACCTGACTGAGTGAAACATTTATCATCCTGTTTTGATCTTTTGGTCATGTAATCTTTCCTTTGCATCATTCCATGTTCTGTTTTCACATTTTGCTTACATTTGAAGAACTATACTCTTCCTCCAAGCTTAGTGTTTTACCAAAAGGAATAATTAAATATCATTATACCCCCATTTTACAAAAAATACTAATTTCTCTGCAGAGGCCGCAAACAGGCCTTTGTGTAATGCTTTAATGTCACCATGCAACTTGCAAAATCACCTTCTACACAGGCATGGTTATGTAAGCCCTAAATGTCTTTCTAAGATACGCAGAGACATATTCTCCATAATGACCTCAGAAAACAGAATTAAGCAGTTTAACCTGTGTGAGTGATACCACAAGGGAAATTTTAAAACTGCAATATTTAAGTGTTTTTAAATGTCCCTAAACCATTTTCCAACTATCCCATGTTCTAACTAGCCATACTGATAAGAATTCAAATAACGATTTAGTTTTTTGCCATATATACATATATTTGTTTTTCTCATTTATGTTAAAGGTTCTGCAGTAAAAATTAATGTGTGGAAACGTAATACATAAAACAACATCAATAACTATAATTCTTATATTCTGCTAAAGGCCAAACCACTGTCAAAATGGGATTTCATATTTCGATTTCCTCTTCCTTCTGATAAAAGTACTATCCATTTCATTTCTGTAGCACATTTATTATCATTTGTTGCAGCTCTGCTGCAAGTGCTACTGGTGCTGTTTAAGCATTATCTATTATAAGACTAACCTCCCTCAGCTACAATGAGATATATGAGCACATACTTATAAACTATTTTGTTGTGATTTAGCTATGTTTTATTTTACCCAGAATAAAAGGAAAAAGTAGAATAAAGGATAATCTTACAGATGTATCAAGAAACTGAACTAGATTTTCCAAAAGCTTATACATTTCTAAGTGCTTTTACCTTAGGAAAAAAAAAAGCGGATTTATATATAGCATTATTTTCTCTGGGGGGCATAATATTTATTAATAATCATCAGTGTTTTTATCTTGGTGTAATGATTGGCACACATGATTCAATCAAATAAATACCATTGTACAAATATGCAGGAAAGACATATTACCATCTCATATAACTTCAAATTTCTGTTTAGAAACAGAAGCTGCAGAAAAGACAGTTTTGTTAAAAGAGCTAGTATATAATGAATACAGTTTGGATCAATTAATTATTGATTAATAATTTTCTATTGCATTTGGATTTTTTTTCTTTGCATAATATACCCATTTCTTTTGTTAATTCTGACCAAAACTGATAGGAAAAGAATGGTAATGGTAATAGCAGATAGGCATGACAATTTCAGATACTGTGAAAAGAAGGAGGAGAGAAGAAAGTCTGTCAGGAACTGGTTCATTGCTGTACCTCAGTCCAGTTGTAGTTTCTGTGCACTGTAATTTTTTCTACTTGTATTGCTATTGCTCTTCAGTGTTGCCAGAAAAACTGAAACTCGTTGAGATTCAGCTTTTTTTAATGTGGATAGATAAAGACAAAATCTGCTCACACTTCACCAGCTCTTACATTCCCCGTAGTCTTTGCACACAGACAAATAAAGTTACCTGCAAAAATGCATAAATAGCAAGAAGATATTTATCATAACTACCTACTATCATTATGGAAGAAATTTGATGTATTTAAGACTTCATATAAATTACAGACAGTTGTTTTGACATGTTTTTTGTGAAAAACACATCTCTTATTTTCACATACTGCTAACATTAAGAGAAATAGTCTTTATCTTCTTCCCTGTAATCAATATAAAAAATATTGCTGCATGTTTTTTCCTATGACCTACAGCAGATGCTCTTCACTCTGCAAACTTAATTAAGCTTGTCTCCAGTAGCAGAAAGCCAAAAGGCTGTCATGTAGATGTGTATATATATATATATATATATTTGATGTATATATGTGTAATATCTTACTTCTTTTAAAATCTTAAAATATTTTACAGTAGTAACTCTTGCGGCCAATTCTGTCACACAAAACAAGATATGCCAGGCAATCAAAGATCACATTTCATTACTAAAGCATGAACTGTAGAAATTAAGATAGGTTAATTAGGATGTCTGCACATGTTGACTTCTATGTATCGGGCATCTTGGAAACTTTCTGAGTGAGATTGTGTGATTCAAGAAATCAAATTATGTAAGAATAATATCTCAAGACTGTTATACTCTTCATTTTTTTTTTTCTGAATCATTCCTCTATAGTTTAGGAGCATTTCTCTGTCATGAAGACATGGTCAGTTAAAAACTAATCCACAAGCAAAGAAACTCCTGTTATCTTCTACCATGGCATTTTCAGAATATCTATCATGCTCACAAAAATCTTGTATGTCTTGACAAGAGTGATCTTTTCCAAGACATGGTAAATGTCCTGCACAAGCTCTACAATATCTGTCAACACCCTCTATCAATATGGACAATATAATTTACATATTAATGTCTCACATAATGGCTAGCTCATTACCTGTCTGAATTATCTACAAAGATAAAACAAACTGTCAGAGTTTCAACCCAAACATACTCAAATCAAGAATCATTCAAAATTAGCTCTTAAATGTGCCATCATCAAGAAATAGTTTCTCTAAACAAAGAACCACAGCTGGGAACATGAAGATAGATTTATAGTGTGACAGCATTATCATAAGTTCCCTAAATAGTTCAATATACTTCAGTACCAAAATTACTCTTTATGTAAGACACATAGATGACATTGTAACCATCTGAACTTAAAATCTGAAATTTCTCAATTCAACAGAAATTCAGTAATTATGATTCCTCTATGAAACTGTCTCTAGAAAACTAATGACCTTTCAAAATATACTGTGCCATATAAAAGTGGGAACCTAAAAATTTATATATACATCAAAAGCTTAGAATTACAGATGAAAGGCAAGATGAATGACATCAGGAAAAAGAGCACTGTACAGAGGAAAGTACTGCAGAATTGACTCTGAAGTAGCCTATGTGAATGTGAAAACATATTATGAATCACCATGAACAGTTCTTTCAAAATGTCACCTAACCACTTAGCAGTAAGCAGGAAATTTAGAAAGAATATCAGGAATTATCAGTAAATTCATACAGAACAAACCAGAAGATATAATCGCATTTTATACTAGTATAATAGAATTTGAAAATGCCTAGGCAAGCACAACAGAGATTATCAGAAGTGTTATTTTCTACAAACTCTCATGGACCTCACACTGATGGCTTGGATTTTGTGGGTTCACTTGGAGCTTATTGTTTTATCTAATTTTTCCATAATCAGCCAGCCTACCAGATGGCTACCTTTAAAGATGCAATACTAGTTCACAGAAACTTTTGACTATTCTCATGTTTTACCTTCCTTTTTCATTGTTAACAACATTTCAAATTGGAGGGTAAAACTCCATATTGAAGTGATGAAAAAATGACTGTGGTTTGTTTATAGAGATGTTAAGAATAAAAACAAAATCTCATAATATGCAAGCTTGAAATTATGGTTTTACAAATTATTAAAAATTAGTTTGGAAAGTTTGAACAAACACATATACTTACCTATCTGTTTCAAAATCTTACAGTCCATTCTGACAAAGCCTTAAACCTTTTTGAAAAAGGAAGATTGCTAAAATTATGAACGGTAACTCAAGTCTTTATTTTAAAAATTATATTTTATATGGTGATGTCTAAGAAATATGATAATTAGTATCTAGTATTCTTGTAACTAAACATTGCTGTGTAGCCACAAAAATATTAAAACATACTCATGTTTTTTGGTTATTTAGTTTCTGAACATATGCTGTAGTTAAGGCAGAACAGTACAACACCCATTTATTAACCTAAAACTTCCACAGCTGAACCCATTGAGATACATTGTTCATATTTGCCAGCATAATACCCCAAAATCCGCAGCTGAAAGCTGTTCAGTTTTATTTACTTGGTTTGTTAGATATTCCTTGACAAGAAGTTATCATGTATATGTTACGAAGTATTTAGGGAAATGGTTTTCAATTTGATCTTGATAATTTTAAATTTGTATAATTTCTGTCACCCAGTAAGGTTTGGCCTTTGACATGTAGGAAAGAATTAGAATTTCTTCTGTAGTAATGGGCTGTGGTATATAATAGCTGGAACTTGGTTTTGATTTGCTACAAATTCATGTCACAGTTTGAAATGTCCCTGTGTACATAGACATGACGTACTGGTCCTCCTCAGCCTCACCTGGAGCTGCCCCCCTCAGCCTCTGCCCCCTGCCAATGCACCAAGCACCCCATTTCAGCAGAGCCTGGGGGTGTCCTGCCTCCTCGGGGACCTCAGTCCTACATTGTGGGTACTCTTAGCCTGGATATCCTTGTCAGAAGCCTTTGGTCCTGCCCTGTCTTTGGCCCCACCGTCTTTTGCTCCTGGCTGGGCTCCCTGGATGCCCCATGGGCCTCGTGCACAATTCCCTGCACCAGGGTCTGGGCCAGCCTTGACTCCCAGTTGCCTTTTTTAACAAGCAGCCAGCCCTCACTGCTCCCTGGCACTGTCAGAAGACAGTCAAAAGACCTCAATGCTTATGTTGTCAGAATTCTTTTTCTAGGTGCTGACCCCAGTTATTGAAAAAATAATAAACCCATTTAAGAAGTATTTGTAATTTTGTTTTCAGTTTTGCTCTAGTTCAGCTTATAAAACTAATCTGGTGATTATTGAACTTCTCTCTTGATCTTAATTTGAATAACTAAACCACCACCAAATAAAGAGCCACCAGATTAGTCACAGATTTATGTTCATTTCTATGTGTTTACTTTCAGCACAGATTTTGCACTAATATGTACTTAATCATGCAGAATACACATGCGCTGAAAATATGCAAACTTATATTCAAATATTAAACTATCTGCAGTCCTTGAATAAAATGTTAAGCATGAGGTACTTCGAAGGGTTTTTTTGTGGAGCATAGTACACCTAGAAAACTATATTAGTAGAAAATCCTAATGTCAGCATTTTCTGGTTTTTGTCTAGAAAATTCAATTTTCAATTCCTTTTGCATTTTTAATTTTCTTCTGAAGGAATTTCTCTTAAGATTCTTTTTATTCTGTTTTTGTTTTACTAAGTCTTATAAATTCAACCACATCCTCTGCAGTTTATACCTACTGTTATAATTCTATACTTTACAAAAATCAATATAAAATTTATTTATTGCAGATACTGAAAGCACACAGTTGAGAGTATAGAGATGGAAAAATAGCTCTTCCAGCATGTTTTTTAGGTAGCTCAAGCTGTTTTCCAAAACACAGCATTTCTGCCTATTTTCAAAGTCAAATGTAAATAAAGCAGCTTTTACATTGTCTTTCATATGATTCAGGCTGTAGTCTCTGTTGCTAGGCAGGTAAGCCACTTTCCTCAACCTTTACCTGGTCTAATCCTACAGTAACAGTGGAATATTTTAACTCACCATTTTCATTACACGTAGCCTGATTTAGTCCCTTGTTCTTTCACTAATCTTTTCTTTGTATATCACATACTTATCACCATTAATATATCCAGAAAGATTTCCCATCCTTACAAAACACAAACAGAGTAAATTTGTCTCCAGTCTTCAGATAATGTCATGAACCCAATTAACCCTCCATGCAAAAAGGAGAGAAAAAAATAATTTTGGACATTAAGAATTATTTGAATATCTGTTTCTGGGTGGACAGAATAGTCTCATTATTTCAACTGGAAGGTTTTGTTTAGCTTTAATTGTGGAGATATCCAGTTTCCCTGGCAGCTACTATAGGACTGCTAAAAAATCCCCCACTATTTTAATTCCACAACAACTTCAGTTCAATGAAACAATTAATTATGCTCTTAAAATTGAAAGTTTCATAGATTAGAATATTCTTACACCATACCTCAAGCATTAAAATTTGTTAAACCATGAAAGTATAAAATCACATAGATGAAGAACAAATAAGGAAAAAATTGTTTTCAAAATTATTTTTCTATTTGAGATAAATTTCTGATTTCAGTGTAATACTTCAACTCAGAAAAAAAAATAAGCCACTTTTATTAAAATCAAATTCACTTTCTTAGAAGCTGATGTGAAGAATTGGTGACATTTCAGAGGAAAAAGTATTTGCTGCTCTCAGTTCACTGTCTTTTTACATGTTTTTGGTGTAGATTCTTGGCTTATTTTCACTTACAATGCACTATGCTAAATAAACAGGGGGTTTTGGTAGAGAAGCATCAGTGGAATCTCACTCGAATTGTGCAGGGACATGTGCTGGTCAGCATATTCATAAATTATCTAGGGAAGATGATGAATGGTGCTGTTAGCCTGCTGATGGTAGTAAATTAGTCCAGGTAGCGAAGATGAAACCTGAGTGCAATACTGCAGAGCATTGCGTGCTATTGCCTAACCCCGCAGGAAATCTGAAGCTGGTAAGTGATGGGCGTGTGGAGGAAGCTGAGCCCCCAGTCGTGTGTGTGGAAGATCAGAGGATTGTTCTGGTTGGCAGGTACCTCGGCAGGCATGTAGCTCAACCTCCTGCTCAGAGCAAGGTCTGCCCTGAGATCAGAGGTCAACTATGAGATCAGTTGCTTGGACTCACCACTGAGATCATCCAACCATTTTTCTTGCCTGTTAGATATTCAAGAGAGTATTCACCGTTCTCTTGCTCCCCTTGGGATTCCAGGAGTGTGCTTCCTTTATCAAAAAATGTTGTAATTCAAAACTAATGTGTTTGTTCTCTAGTCAAAAGGGTCTGACACAGGAGTGTTTAAAGCAGGTACACTGAAACTTTTCGAAATGTTATATAGGATCTACAGAATTTCATGCCACTATTTTACACTTCTATTTTGATACGAAGCAGGGTTCTGTCTTCTTTTTAATAAAATTTTAGTATTCAGTAATATAAAACACATATTTGCTATTTGCTTTATTTCTATGAAATATTGTTTATTAGCCCAAGCATTTCTTTTGCAAGTACATTTGAAACCAGTATGCATGCTGTCTAAATTTCTGTCAGGTCTCAAATATTGAGGTATTTTTAGGAAATCTTACCTGATGAAATATCTGTAAGTTAAGATTCATAAAAGTGGAAAAACTGAGCTTTGATATGACACAAAGTGAAACATTCTTGTTTTTGTTTTTAGCAAATAGATTGTCATTTCAGCAATGAAATCTATTCCAATTAATGATTGATAACCACTTGCATAAAGAATACATAAAATCAAAATTCACATCAGACTTAATATAAAACCAAGTGACTGATATATGTCAAATTTAAAAATACTTCAAAATGTGGACTAAATGTTGCTTGGCAACAGAATGTTTGACTAATGCTGGAGGTGTCTATTTATGCAGTTATTAAAACAGTGCTCCTTATAAGCAGGAGGGAAAGCACTGTAATAAAATATGAACACCTCAATAATCATAATTTCAAAGTCCCATACTCTTCTGTTGTTACTGAAAAAACCCAATAATTGTGAAAATGCAGCAGCCTTAAAAATTACAGTCTATTTCCATTGAGATACAACTGCATTTGTGTCAGGTATGAAGGTGGACATTTTAGGAATTTTCTTTTAGGCTTCAATTTAATTTGATAATTTAATTTACAAAACTACCTAAAATAACCCACAAATATTTTCTCAGCTCAGATGTAGTACATATAACTTGTCTTCCAAATTATCTCAAGATAAAGAAACTGAAAAAAACCAATATTTTTTGTCCAGCACTTAATGTAAGATATATTTTTAGACTCTACACCCACAATTTACATTTAATTTCAAGGCAGAAACTAAGAAATTAGGTCATTTGCACTGTTGGAATATTTACATTAATCTGAGAAGGTGCAGGATCACCAATAAGATAATAAATATAAACACTGGGTGAAGATCTGTTACAGGACCAAATTCAAAACAAAACATTTTGATGGGCAATTTAATTAATTTTAAATTGCCTTAGCTCAGAAAGCAGAAATGCTTCAGTACGCATTTTTGTTAGACATTTTACCTACTTTGCCTTCCAGAATTTAAGACAAAATTTTAGCCCTAGGGCACTGGGGTAGCTCCCTATGTAAAACTGCTAAAATTAGAATAGTTCTCCTAAAATGCATAACAAATTTACCTCCATAATACTGTCTGTGTATTTCTAGCTGACTTGTTGAAATTACTAAATATGATCCAATTAAAAAAGCTAAAAACATTTCCCTCCTTAGATTATTTTAATTTGAGTTAAAAAATATAAAAGCTTCCTTGGAAATGAGATTGTGTGTGATTTTAGAGTAACACTCTTCTATGGATTTGTAAGATACATCAAAAAGTAATATGTTCCCACAAATGGTGAAAAGATGCTCTGTATACCATGACATAAATTTCAGGGGGGCTATACTTGTACACTGTCACTATAATGGACTAAGGACTGATATTAGAGGTTATCTTTTTGAGTTTATGTTAGGAAATCTGGTTTGCACTTCTTCCTATTTCTTCAATATTTCATCATATTTGTTTTGTGTATATTTTAATTAGTATGGGGAAAAAAATAAATGCATTTCTGGAGAACTTAGCAGTTCATGGCTGAAATGGAAAAGCCAGTCTTATCTAATGCTACATCATAAACTCTTCTAGAGTGATACATACCTGAAGTAAAGTATTGCAGTACCTAGAAGCAGGGAGATCACTAAAAGTTGAAATTTTGATTTCTTCTCTGATCTTCCTTATTTCCTGTTATAGGCCTATATTAGCCAGTGCTCAGTATTATTTTGATGTATTGTAGGTATTTTTGGTGCTTCAGTTGTTAAGTGACCGTATGTAAGTGCATGTATATACAGCAGAACTATCCAGTCACAGATTACATACATCAGTCATTCCAATAGCTTCACTTCCAACATCAGGGGGAAATGAAACCATCACAGGGAAAAGCAATAATCTGAGGTTGCAGCAAATGTTTTGCTCTAAATACAGAACATTCTTGCCATGTACACTAATCTCTTCTTTGAAAGGAGGAGGAATATTTTGCCTTGGTGTGTTACCCTCCTCCACCCTTGGTCATTTTTCAGGTGTTTGTAACCCTGCACAAAGAGCATCTGCCAGCAAGATAGTTTAAAAGTATAATGCAGTTATTTATTGGCTGATGCATACAGAGATATCTAGGATTTAACAAGCTCCTAGACTAGGAACTAATATGCACTCTGGCATGATAAGACACCCAGAGTCTCCACTGGCCAGGCAGGCACCAGACTGGAGGGGAAGGGCCAGTTTCCACTGCCCCTGAAACAGATCCTTTTTCAATGACCCTGCTTTTTGCTCTAGGGTTTTATACCATTTCATGCTGATGTTCTTCCGCTTGAAAACTTGAGCTTCAAATCATCCACTCCCAACAATCCTACTCTATTCACAGTTTTGCCTTTATTATCTTGCATACCGCTACTCCTCAGAGTTCCTCTCAACTCAGAAGTTTCCTTGGAGGTCTGAGCCAAGGTTATGAAGCTACATATTATCTATTCTGGGTCTTCACAGGCAGCCAAATCCTGTGGAGAGTGAGGAGGCTGCTGCAGAAGGGATCACACAGAGGTGGGCATAGGTGCCATTCAGTGCATGAGCAAAGACAGCAGCAAAAGCAGGACTGACCCCAAAAAGCTGTTAAAACTGCACAGATTTCCAAAGTGACCCCAATTTCCTACTATCCAAATCTTCAAAACAGTCAACCCTACACAGCACTCCACCTTGCTATCATCCATCTCTGCACCCACACTGAATCTCATTCAGAGTCAGAGAAACAGCTTGCCCAAACCCTTGATTTTAGCATAATAGATCTCTTACTGGATTCTAATATTATTCTATTATTCTATAATATTCTATTATACACTGTTTCAAATAGTGTTATTTGCAGTACAGCACCAGAGATTAAAGTCTGTATGGGAAAACATGGCTTCATTCCTTTTACTTCAGAGAAAATACAGAGAAAATATTTTTGTTCCCTACCTCCCATATTGAAAAGAAAGCTAGTTTTGAGAGTGGTTACATATTTCATCTTTCCATCTTTTTTACCTCTGAGAGAAAGCAGGGACTGGAAAAAAGTGAAAATTCTTTTTTTTGGGTAGAGTTCTCAGTTATCTCTGAGACAACTTACATATCTGGAATTTCTGCAAGCAGCATAAACACGTCACTGTATTTCTGATTAAAAATATTCCAGATAGCAGTTTATTCTAGTTAGTTCTACGCTGCCCACCCTTGAAAACTCATTTAAGCCTGACCATGAGTTTAGTAGAGGGGAGGTGAATGGACCACATTTCCCAAATGAGTTTAAAACAATCATGTTAATTTCATTAGGTAATTTCCATGCTGATTCACCATGGCCAATACAGGTGAAAAATGAGCACTCCATCCCAGATGCACTTGTTTGTCTGAGTTTGAGAGTCAGAATGCTGTCCAGAGACTGAGAGAAATTCATGCAGCTATTGTGTAGTTAAATTATGCTCACTAGACAGGAAGCAATTTTGCTTGTTTGCAGGAGTATCTAAGACCCCAAATGAACCACTACAACAGACCAATTAATTTTCCATACCTTACGCTTTCCCAGCTTTAGCAAATGCCAGACACTTCAGACAAAGACAATTGTGCAGATAGTACTTTCCCACAGGAAGACAGCAACTTTAGTTCATGTGTTTAGTTCTTTTTATAGGCAATCAGATAATTATTGTATTACACTTTATTTTATGTACACTCAGTTAGGGTTGGTTTAGACATGAATAAGTGTTTATTGACTAAATCAATAGTCTTATCCATGTTACAGAGCACATAAAATAGTTACAAGAATAAAATCTGTTGTTACATTAACCACTTGCAAAGAATGCTCAGACCAAGCTTTAAATGAATATCGCCTCATTAGGTTGTATTCTAGAAATACAATATTTCTAGAAAAAAGATATATACAGGAACTCAAGGAAGGAAATTTTTTAGAAAAAATTAGTCTTCCATTTCCTTTCCACACTAGATTAATTAGAATTTACCATTAAAAGACCCAGACAGAACAATTAAGTTTTACAGCAACTATATTAAGCTTTTTAAAAATTGAGCTTTGACTTCCCCATAAATCCCAGGGGTACTTACAATCAAATTAACTTTGTCATCTGAAATAACAGAATGAGATACATAATATGGCACATACTCTCTGGAACAGGAATCCAGGTAATCAAGAGGGTCACCTAGCACATAGCTACTTCAAAAATACAGGAGCAGTACAGCACTACTCTATTTCCATATATCTGGAAACACCTCTCTACTGAGAATATACACCTATAAAAGTTATTTCATGTGCCTTCTCCTTGACATTGAGCTAGAGCCAAATCAACATTGCATGACAAATAAGGTATGGAATGGATTTTGTGTCTTGTCCCCTTCCAGTTGTAGCATGTCCATGAAATGGCCAAGTTTCTTCCAGGTGTATTAGGTGTTAAAGAGAATTTAAATACTTCCCCTCCTCTGATGTTCTATTGTGAACTCATTGCCAAAAGCCTGCATTGCATTTTCAGTTGGCAGCTCTGTTCTTCACGAACACAATTGTTATAATGCCACGGTATTTCACAGACAATATCCAAATTAATAACCACTAACAGAATTATTTTAGTAACTTAGAAAGTTATTTGCCTGAGCTATTTTTCTGAGAGTCTTTTGGTTAAACCCTGGGTTATTGACCAGACCAGATGAAAAAAGTATGTTTCATTGCTTCTGCTTAGTACGTATTGGGCTACAAGCTCTCTGAAATTAATTCATAAGGGTGCTGGAGTGTATACTGGCCTCTACAGCAGAAAATTCATTAATAATTTTCTTTAAGTGTCCATGAGAAAATTCATTAATCCAAAACAATGATTCCAAGGCAGTAAATAGGAAGCACTCTAAGTTCATGTGAAAGCCCACTCCTCTTTGGGAATTAGGTGACTTCATCTAGTGGTAAAAATCTTTGCATTTTCCTCCAAAAATAAAGAAAGCAAAATCAGATATTTAATTTAAAATATGACCACAAAAAGTTTGTGGGGATAGTATGGCCCCAAACAACATTCATCACTTCCAAACATGATAGCTAGAGCTGCTTCTTTGTCTGATAAGGAATTACACTCCTCACAGAAGAGTAATCTATTTTCCAGGTTAAATTATGTAGAATTAGAGAGTTTTGGGATGAATACTCTCCTGTTATTCAATTAATGTCTTCTATTGATTAAGCTATTCGGTTAATGTTAGCTTAGGCATAAAGAGGTGTGAATGTATATTTTGTTAGGCATGATATACTTGTGCTGACCTGCTCATCTCAAGCGACTGTGAGGCATGTCTCAGTATGCCCAGAAATAAAACTTTAAGCTTCTGGACAAGTGTACAAACATTGTAAAGTGACTCCTGCAGTGAGTTCTGCAACCTTGAAACAAAGCAACTGCTCTGGATTAGAAAAAGTAAACAGGGCTTCAGAGAGCCAGTCTGCATGTTGAACAATCTCCAAGAAAACAGTCAGTTGTTCTAAGTGCTATTTAGGTCCTATTTAAGCGTTTAAATTTTGATCTGGTTATCTGGTTGGTTTCTTGTCTTTGTTTTGTTTTGGGTTTTATTTTGAGAGGGGGAGTGGAGAACTGTTGGTTGTTTGCTGATTTATTTTTTTAATTACTGTACTACATGTATTCTTGTGACATTAGGCATGGAATTTTCTATCAAGCCAAGTTAATAATTTCAAAAATTTTGGCACTATGCGATGTCACATGTACCATGCTTTTGTCCAAACACCCCACTCATCTGTTTTTCCAGGTACTTTTCTTTTGTTTTCAGGTTATCAGAAAATAAGCATTCAAATCCTATATTCCTTGAACATTAGTTTGCTATACATGCTTCAGAAACAACTACTTATTGAAGTTGGTTTTGCTGCTACTGCAAAACAAATGATACCAGGGCACAGCAAATGCAGGTTAGTTGCCTAAAAGTTGCTAATGAAGATTTTTCAAAAAGTACTTATAAAAGGATGTTTTCTTGCAATTTGGATGCTAAATATTTTGGAGGCAGACTGTTGCAAAGAAACTTTTCTAGAGCTGATTGTGGATGAGTGACAAACTGGTGAAACATAGCAGAGATTCATTGCATTTTACTCCTCGCAATGACATTACTGTCCAGACCTATTCAGATACCTGACTGTGGTACACAGAAATATTTGCCCACTTCCATAATTTTGAGCACAGTTTGACCCAGGCAGCTCCCATTCTAACAAAACATCAGCAGCACACACTGATAATTGGTATTAAATTTTAAAGAGAAAAATGTACTGTAATTTCTGTTTTGACTAATAAAATATAGAATATATGCATACTTATTTTCATTCACATTAGTACGAGTACTTGACTCTTCACAGTTTGTGGACTGTTTTAGAAAGTTAATATCCATCACCCATGAAATTATATCTGTCTTACGGCCTCTGACACATTTTGCATCTTTGCAGTACCTTTTTTCATTTCTGTAGCATCTGCAATAGATGGAAATATGCTATCACCAATACTGCATCTTCAAAAGAACCATAAACAGGCACTTAGGAACTCAATGAAATATTATATCACTTTCTAGTGGACAGAATGCTTTACTCCATTAGTGTCACAGGATGATTAAATCTTCCTACATCACATTTCAAAGGCACTGCAACCAGTTATGATACTACCTTGTAGCTCAATAGATCTTTATTTTTCCACAGTCCTAAAGATTTGTAAAAAAAAAATTCTGAGGTAGCCTGTAGTGAAATGACTTATTGTTCTATAGTAATGCCTTACTCAGTTTTGTGAAAATAAAAGTGATTAAAACATATCCAATCAGGTGGGGGTTGTATAGAAAATAAATGTGAAACTAGTCTTGATTATAGACTTTACAAGTTTTTGCTGAACTACAGCAGGAAAGTGAGAGACTATGTGAACCAATGAATTGGAACTGAGAAAGGAATAAGATATTCATTTTCAGTCAGGTCCCTATTGTGGCAACATCTTGGTACTTTAATATTTCACCTGAATGATAATATCACCAAGCCGACACTGAAAAGGATGAATTTGATCCCTAGTGTGACATCTAGCTAGATCCATCTAGCCGGCACATTTCAAAACCATTTCTGATTATTTGGTTGTTCAGTTTATTTCCACATCTCTAATGTCACACAGATGCTACACTAGTATCACAGAAATTACTGAATGCTTTCAGCAGTATCTCCAGGATTTATCACATGCTTATACTGAATGTTAGTTATTACAGGTTCCTGACTGAAATGAAAAAGCAGATCACATCTGTACATACCGGACTGCAAAGGCAGAAAGTTTGCTGTTAAGAAAACCTAAGTTTTCTGACCAAACAAAAATCCACGAAAAAGCCACACTCTAAAACCTAAACAAAACAAAATGACACAACAACAACAACCTCCCCCCCCTCCAAAAAAAAAAAACAAACCAAAAACAAAAACAAAACCCAAACACAACAACAAAAAATTTTACATTCAATGCTTGCATTTTTATGGGGGATAGAAATGTTTAGTATATCCACTGTCTCTTTTCTCTTGCTGTCAGTGAAAGATCAGCTTCTAAGACATATCAAGACACTCTACACTCTGTCCTGCTCAAAACAGAAACAGACTAAATCCATTTCTGTTCTCAGACAGACTTCCATTAGCTTTGAGATCTTCCTCATAAGGTTACTGAAATAAACTGTGTGCAGGCTTTTCATTCACAAAGTTCTTTAATTTTATGTTGAGATGGACTGGATATTGTGTTGGTTAAAATGCTACTGCTTGATTCACATAAATACAGTTATTAGAATTTTGCTTATTATAAGTAAAAGTTTAATACTTGCCAAGTGTACTAGGTCTGGCTGGGATGTAGTTCTTTTTTTTTCATAGCAGTCCATATGGCACTTTTAATTTTAAATTTGTGACTATAACAGCCTTGATAACACCCCAAAGCCTTAGCTGTTGCAGGGCTAATATTGATTCTCACACAGCATCAAGGCCACCTGTTTCTCACCCTGCCCACACAAAGAGCAGGCTAGTGTTGGGGAAGAGGCTGGGTGGGGACAGAGCTGGAAGAGCTGAGCTAAATTGACCAAGAAGTTATTCCATGCTCTGTAATGTGTCATCCAGCAATGAAAAGGGGAACGTGAGCGAGACGCTGGTGGTTGCTTAGCTCTGACTTCGGTCAAACCCACTGCAAAAGGCTGAATCTTTGCCCTGTGTTACAAATCCTGTATTTCAGCAGAGATGTTTACTAGGAAGATCTTATCCTTTGATTACATTATACACTACCCAAAACTCTGAAATTCTCAATTATGTAGTGGTAGACATATCACTTTACACATTAAGACCAGAAATGAAAAAGACAGGGAAATAAACAGGAAGGTGAGATACACATGGATTAGATACCTAATACTGTCTAAGAGAAATTCTATCATCCCTAAAGCTAATGGGAATGTTCAAATGGAGTCAAAAGAAGCCAGCATTTCAGCTATGAAAATTCCCATCATTCTTATAATTCTATTCCAATACTATTAGAAGCAGACAAATAGGGTGGAAATGTCATGTGTATTAATGCTAATTCCTGTGTCCTGGAAAAGTGAGAGCAAGTAATTGTCTTGATTTCCAAGACGCATAGTAGCTTTGGAAATATTGGGATTTAGTAATATATTGCCTGACATATGAAAGGACACAGAAAGTATCTAATCAAGGCATCAGTATTCAAAACAGAACTAACAACAAAATAGGCCATTTTCATGTTGCATTTAAGTAGTATTATGTAAGTATTGTATAAGTAGGCCTTGGTGGCAGCTAAAATACTGGAAACAATTTTCTTTGTGGAGGTAGGGCTTCATTCAGCCCACCCATTTTCCCCATGATTTTTCTGGGTTTATAACTGGAGGTGCACAAATTACTGTGCTGCAAAGGTAGTGGCAAGATTGCTTTAGTTTATTATTTATAGTTTGCACTGTGGGCCAGGAGAGAGAAGGAAAAAGGGAACTTGCATACTAAAATCAATACAAATAATAATAGCCTCTTACAAGACAAGCCTCAGGGGCTGAATATCTTTGGGTTCCCTTTCTTACATAAATGATCTCAGTGGATTATTGTTTCAATGTTTTGTGCTGTCAGTCACAGTCAGCCACCAGCTCTCTTTTTTGGTCCCATGGAAATCTTCTAACTTCTGTGTGCCAAAATAAAATAAAATTACATAGCATCAGGTAGCCCATGGTGGCTTTCCTGAATGTCTTCAGCAGTAGCAGTAATCTGTGCTGTTCGTGGCTCTTTTTCAGACACACATCCTGTCAGTCACTGCTGAAGTGGCCAAATGTGTTTCCACATTATACCTAAAATTTCTCATTGCAGAGCAGCTTGGGGCTGGGGCTCAATTATTTGTCTTTTTTTATTTTCACTTATTTTTAGCAAGGAGAATACACTGCAAACTAGAAAATATTCATTTGTGTCACAAGAACATTCATATTTGATAACTTTGCTGTCAGTTTAATAGGAATGTGCACTAGGATTCTGCAAGATTGATATTAGATAAACCAAAGACATTCAGGTATCTCAGTATTTTCAATATGTGTGTACAAAAATACTTGGTGCCTATATTTTTCCATAAATTTCTTTTTCCAAAACAACCCACTTACTTCTGTTATTCTACTTATTATTGTATTATGTACTGAGAAAAACAGACAATTTTTCATAATTCTTTCAGCATCATCATAATAGTTTTTTCCTTATGAATCATCTTTTTGCATCTACATAAATATTCAGTGAAAATACATTTAAATTGTTTTAAATGTTTATAATTTTTATAATTGTGTCATTATTTTCAGACAGTACAATGTCTTCCATAAAATGAATTATATATTTTTTTAAAAATAGATTAATACGATCCTGTTTAATGAATTATTCAGCGGTTATAGAGAACATATTAAAGTCTCTGAATTTCTGCATTTTCATTTTACCATTTTACTAAAACAATATCATTTTTGTAACCATAGGCATATTTTTCCATTGGATACCTTTTGGGTTTTTTGTTCCCTTTTACACTCAGAAAATTTTTAAGATCATAGGAGGGAAATTAATTATGTCTGCATTTCCTGGATCTTAGAAAGAAGATGAGCAATTGGCATTTGACTCATTTTTGACAAGTAAAAAGGTTTTTTCTCTCCAGGGATCTTTTCCTGGTAAGAATTCAGCCTATTGCGATATTTGGGGTCATATGAAACAGTGACAGTTTTACAAAACTGTCTAAAAAGGAATGGACAGAAAGTAGAAATTAGACCAACATGAGAAAGATTGCTGAAAGACAATTAAAAAACCCCAGCCTGAGTGTATCACCCACCTGTTTGTACCCATACAATATGAATTTTTTAAGGCTACATCAGCTGGAGAAGTGCTGGAATATGCTTTCAGAACCTACATAGTGAAACTAAAAAGTAGGCAATGGACCAGCATCTCAAAGACAATTTGGTACTTTTGCCTAGCTCCTCAAAGGTAAATTAATGCCAATGGAATTTGCAAGAAGTACTTAAAAATAAAACCAAAAGTATTAAAGCAACAGAGATCCTGAACATGTTTCAGGCACAAAGGATAGGAAAACATGAGTTCTAGCCCTTAATGTTGGAGTATTTAAATATCACTCTTTTCCTTTCTTTAAGACAGTCTCATATAGTGCTAGGAAATGAGAAGAAATTTTAGAAGAGAACCTTCGTATGATAGCGTTGTGGCCGAATCTCTGCTGATTGATGTTTAAGTCCAGCATCTGATTTGCAGAAATGCATTTGACTTTGGAAACACATGATGCTTTTTCTGCCCTCATTAATGCCATAACTCTTTATGCAAAGTTTATTTTTCCTTGGTATTTAGTGTCTCTTCCATTTACTGAAATGTTTTTTCTTGTACACAGTGTTCTAAGCTACATTTGTTAGTCTTGTCAGACTTTGTACATTGTTTATTCTAATCACAATTACTGATGTCACAAACCTTTTCTCTGCAGCGCAGTTTGTATTTTATGATTATACATTATGTCATATTAACACTATGTATTTCTTTGCATTTATGAGAGATCTGGTTTGTGATGCACTGCACAATATTATGGAACTTGTAAGCACAGTCCAGTTGAAGGCAAATGCTGTTTTTCTCTGACTTAATGGTAATTTTAAGAGCAGAAAAAATGGCATTAATTCTGTGATATATTCAGCCAAGCTAAAACTAATTAATGTTTCTCTAACTTAATTGAAGTGTGAGTTAATTGCCTTTTTTTCATTTAAAACTTCTACTTACATCTTTGCTATAATAAAAATTTTATTCCAGTGTTTTTTAGTCTTCAAACAAAAATTAATATTAAATTATCTTGTCCAAGTATCAGAATACAGAATGTCAAAATCTTTTCTATTACAATAGTATTGCTGTTATTTTCATACTTACTTTAATTTTTAATTTTGTTTATACTCTCACCAGTAAATTGGTATAATTATGTCTTCTCACATTGTCATCTCATTTTCTAAATGTGTTACACTTCAAACTTTGTCAGATGGCAATTTAGGAACAAGACAGGCACAAGAACAGATCCACCCCACTGACTGAGAAGTCCTTTCCAAGCATGGTGAAGCTGAAGTTTCTAATTTTCCACACGCACAGATGTTTACACACACGATCCACACAGAAACACACTCCCCCTAGTCAAGGCCTCCACTCTATGCCCAACACCATGGATGTGGGGAGCACCTGTAGATGTATCTCAGAACACCCAGAGTTATTTGAATTACATATTCTTTTCAGCTGGCCCTGTTGGTCATATGACCCCAAGAGAGTACCTCCCATGTTTAAAGCCAATTTGCTGTTGTTAGGTTGGTATCACCTTCTGGATTCCTGCCTCAAATGAATCATAGGGAAGCAGATGTTAAAGGTTCACCTGTCCTTCTTTCCCCCTCACTGTATATAACTAAGCCACTAGAATTGAGCAGGTGTAGTTGAGGGCTTTTGGACAATCCTCCCCCATGAACACAGTATTTGGGCTGTTTTCCCAGAGTGTACCATAAGAATCACTTAATGAGTGAAGAGGTGAAGTTTTCCCTATGGAAAGGATCTTGCTAAAGCAGGAACCAATCTGAATTATTTGAATTTATATAACTATCTGCCATGGGATTAACAGTTTTGTATTCTTCAACGCCAAGAGCAATACATCCCCTCTTCACCAATGATTGGTAACTTTGGCAAATGAGGTAAAGTTGGAAATGTTTTACCCCCACTTTGGCAGAGCATCTTGCTACAGGAGGAAAGAAACTCTTTAATTGAAACATGATCTATTTTCTATATCAACATTTTTTCCAATTTCAGCAGTCAAAGAATGTAAAACACTTGTATCTAGGACCTATCATACTCTTGGTGACAATACAAAAGATAAACCTCGACCAATGTACGTTCAACAAGAGGAAAGGGGCAAATTTTCTTTTTTCAGAGATAGCATATTTAAATGCAAAAGTATGCAAAGTATGTATACGTAAAGTAGAGTACAAAATATTTTTATTGTCTCCTCTTGAAGAATTTTAGAATTGAGTATTTCCAATTTTTCAGAGGCAGATAAATAGTTGGAGTGGAATATTTTAAATGAGGCCTCTCAGGAATCTCATGCATCTAGTTCTCTTATATTATTTTTACACAGTTTACACATCCATGGAACTGAAAATGGAAGCTCTTCAGCCCCGCTTTTTCCTGAGATCTGAAACACTAAGATCCTTACCACTAATAGAGTGAGTAGCATTTTCATTTAGTCAGTACTACCTGTTTAGAAAAGTAAACAAATATTAGACAAACTGCCTCTATTAGGTTGTGCCTTTTAACAGGCCTGCCTGCATGTTTTCCCCTTGGCTCACTATCTCTTTCATACTTTTTCTCAGTGAATTATTTCATATAAGATAATAAACACGTAAAGAATTTATCTTGATTCCACAACACATCTAATACAATTAATCTCTAACCCTAAATATGGCTTTTTAATATTATTTATACGTAAAACAATAGCTTTAAATTTATGAATTGAGTTTAACTAACCAAAGCAGCACTCTATCTGTATAGAGCATCTCTTTATTTTCACTCATTTTTCAAAATCCTTAAAGCAAGTCTTACAGTGTGTGGGAGCAGAGTTAAAAATGAAGAAAAAGTAATGAAAGAAATCTCACCTGAGTTACCCTAAGTTGACATTTTTCATGATAGTTACCTGTGATTATAAAGAGCTTTCTGTAAAAAGACAGTATAGTGTTACTGTAAGTTCCATTATGAATGCAATTCTAACCTAGTATTTGGATCCTGTGTGCTGAAGGAAACTCTTTGTACCTCAGAGCCGACAGAGTCTGGCCCCAGGTCTGATTGACACTTCTGAGCTGTGGCATATGAGAATTTTATACTGTCCACCTTGGGTTTTTTAAACACTCTACCTCCAAAACACATTTTTCTTTAAGATTGTCTCTTAATATTTACTTTCATATTAAAACGTTGTACCCCAGACACAAAAAATTATACTTAAAAATGTATAAACAAGGAAAACCTTTGTCTAATCATTATATTATATTAATAATTTAATATAAATATATGTATTTTCCATTAAGAAATTAAAATGTATATTGAATAAGTAATACAATAAGCTCTTTTGATCTGAGTTAAAAAAAACAAAAAAAAAAAACAAAAAAAACCCCCAAAAAACCCAGAAGCCTTAGAATATGGCTGTAAGGTGGAAAGACTGGATGTCTCCCCATAAGAATGTTTCCCTAGTTTTGCTATTTTTGAGATGGAAACAATTAACAGCATATAAAGAGCTTCGTTTTCTTGCTGCACCACCTTATCTCCAAGTGCCAATGGTACCCATATCTACTCTGAGCCTGTGTGAAAAGCTACATACCAAATTCTTTCTAAATGATAAAATGTCACTTATCATGACTTGGAACACCGCTAACAAACAAATGTATAACAATTATTTCTCATGTATCTCTCAGCCTTTGTGAGCTGCTAAATGCACAAGAAGATGAATGTTAGAAACAGGAGCTGGAATTTACAACTCTTAAAATAATAATGATGAAAAAAATGCTAACTCAGCCATTGAAACTGCTGTTTTCTGTTTCTGTGCAGTGTGTCTCTCAGCCTTGCAAATTTTGAAGTTCATCCATGATCATGTTAGAAAGCTGCAGACGTGCTATTGACAATTGCTTTTTAAATTCCTACCAAGAATTCCTTAGCGCACTTTTATGACGTCCTGTGTAACACATGGAACTTAGGGAAGATAAATTGAAATAATGAACCACTTTATTTCCCATGTGCATTTTTTCCTGTACTGCTATTTTTTCCCCTTTAGCACTGTGTATTTGCTGTAAGAAGTGTAGTCTTATTTGAGCATATTCTATTTTATGAAAAAAAGAATAAATAAGCACATATAAATCATATAAAGCACATTCTATTTCATTCTAAAAATTGAAAAAACAATAATTTGTTGGGAAAATCTTATAATTTATTAGCTGTTACTTCATTGTTATAGTTTCTAAGCAATTGTGATCTAAAATATGTCTTTGAATTGTAATTCAGAACATGCAAAATATTCTAACAAATCACATTTAGCAAAATCTTTATGGTTTATTAAGCCATAGTCTTAAGATTAACAGTCTTTGTGCCTAACCTTCATTTGGGAGTATTGTTTCTGTGATCCTCACCCCTTCTAGCATTCAAATTACAACCAGCAATATTTAGGGGTGTGTGTGTGTGCAGCTTTCCCTGAGGTTTAAAATATTATGAAATTCTAAAAAAATACTCTGGTATAAATAACATGGCAGGAGTCTGTTACAGACCACCTAGACAGGACAAAGAAGAAGATGAAATTTTCTATAAGCAGCTGGAACCTCTAGGCCTTGATCTCATGGGAAATTTCAACTTACCAGGTGTCTGCTGGAAATACAATATGGCAGAAAGGAAAGAGTCTAGAAGGTTTCTGGCGCATGTGGAAGAGAACTGCCTGACACAGCTGGTGAGGGAACCAACCAGGCAAGGTGCCCACTGGACCTGCGGTTTGTCAGCAGAAAAGGGCTGGAGGGACATGTGGTGGTTTGAGAACCTGATGGACATGGAATGATACAGCTTTTGATCTTTGGAGAAGGGGCCCAGCAGCCTTGGACTGCCAGGGAACAGACTTTGGACTATTTAGGACACTGGTTGACAGAATCCTTTGGGAGGTATTCCTGATGGGCAAAGGAGTCCAGGAAGGCTGGGCCCCTTTCAAGAGGGAAATCTTATAGGCACAGGATCAGGCCTTTCCCACATGCAGAAAGACAAGCCAGTCAGGAAGGTCAGTCCGGCAGAACAGAGAGCTTTGGCTGGAACCTGGGGGAAGAAAGGACAGCTTATATTCTTTGGAAGAAGTGATGGGTAACTCCAGAGGACTACAGGAATGTCACAAGGTTATACAGAGAAAAGTAGAGATGGGTTGCTACATGTTCAGTATAAAAACATGTGAGATCTTAGAAGGAAAAAAGATTTTTTCAAAAGAATAGCGAAATGACAATGAAATTTGTTTATAAACCACCCTAACGAGCATATTATAAAAATTATATTAGACAAATTAAATATGGACTAAAATATGTCATTGTTCAAATGTTACATTAATTGGGATTTTATGGCTTGAACTTCCAACTTACATTAAATGTTTTGAGTACTCTTATAACAAGAGGTCATTCAGCTGGATAATCAACCAGTAACAATCTTTAAGCATTCTCTTGTCATAATAGTCTGCAGGCCTATTAAGTCAGAAATTCTATTTTCTCATTGAAATTTAGTCCATTTCTATGGCCCCCAGGGGCAGAAGCCCAGCGGGGAGGCCGGTTGTCCAGGATAGCTCACGGAGGGTCCAGGATCGCCCAGCGGGGGTTCAGGCAGCCCAGGCAGCTATAGTGATTTGCAGCTCAGCTCTTTAGTGATTTCAGCTCTTTCAGCATGCCTGGGGCCGTCACCCTGGGTATAGCCGCAGCAGACGCAGAGAGAGAGGAGCAGCGCTGTATGGGTTCCGCAGGGTTCTTTATTGGGGTCCCCGCGAAGGTTCCAGGGACAGCTCTCCTCTGCCGAACCGGGCAGAGCTAGGGGTTTTTATACCTTATAGGGGGATTGAAAACTGTCCAATAGTAAGGGTCAGGGGAAAAAGTGGCCTATGGATCTACAGAGAGATAACAGGGTCCGAAAGGCGGAAGAGGGGTCTTCTAAACCCTTAGTCATGCTGACTTTGGTATTTCCTAGCTCAGGCTTCTGTTCTCCAAGGCCTTGCAGGCCCTGTGCCTGCTACAACTCCACTTTCTGTATTTAGAAAAAAGGCGTTCCCTATGGTTCTTTTAAAACAGTGGACAAGGCATGAGAACATAAGTAACACGATGACAATTACAAGAAAAATCCACAACATTCCCTTAACCAAAGATGCAGCCCATCCCGTTAATCCCCATTGACCGAAGAGGTCATTGACCCAGTCTGGGGTCTGTTCTACTTTTAAGTCCTTCACAAGTCCCTTCAGTTTCTGGATGTTGGCGTGGATGGATTCCGAGCGTGAAGAGAGATTGAAGCAGCACATCCCTTCGAAGTCCTCGCAGCCATGTCCGTGGGCAAGCAGCAGGAAGTCAATCGCTGCTCGATTTTGGAGTGAGGCGTGTCTTGTGGTTTCTTCTTCCTTTAAGAGATCGCTCAGGGCAGCAGAAGTAGCGTTAGCTTGCTTACTGAGCCAGCACCCAAGGTGATTTATGTCACCCAGGGCCTTAGCTGCAGCTACCCATGGTAGGAATATAGAGACCGCTATCTTTTTAGGTTTGTTCCAATCGTATAATTTGGGATCGCAATTTTCATCAAATGCTGTGTAGGATCTTTTGTGGCGTTTTAACTCGCTCTCTTTTTTCCAATTGTGCAACAAGGTGATATTTGGAGTAAGGGTAGACAGCTTTCCTAGGGTACAGGGACCTCCCTGGAGTCGGGAGGGGATCCCAGCCCATACTCTGTCACCACAGATGAGAAACGTTCCCTTGGGTAGGATTTTGGGATGGAGAGAGGACACAGAGATCACACGAGCAGTGTAATTACACCAATCGTGAGGGTTGTAGGCTTTGTTAATTGGTGATATGTCTTTTCGGTATGTGTTTTTGTTCAGATCAATTTCAGGCAAATTATTCTTTGGACGTCTAAAGTAAAATTTGACACAGAATGTGGCCTTAGAGGATCCCAATAGATCCAATTCTTGAGGTTCCTCAAGAGCATTGGGCAGTATTTTTGTCCACTCGTCCCAAGTTTCTACCTGGTGGGGTCTCTTACCTGTGGTGCGGAGAAGCTCTGAATTATAGGCGGGCCAATCATCGGCTACATAAGGAATTCCTACTAGACATGTGGAAAGTGGGTTATCAACGCTCCCCATGGATAAGCACATGTTATCCTGTTTTAATGTTCTTGCTAAGGTTACCCAGACATTATGGCTCGGCTGTGGGCCGATCCAACCGACGGCACATGGCACGGTGAGGAACATCCAGGCAGCAGTGAGGACAGCGCCAACGGAGATATTTTTCATCTTTGGGCAGGAATGGGGCTTCTGATAGGGAATATAAGCAAAATTTGTTATTTTTATGGTAGGAGGGGAGGGTTAGGGTTCCTTTCTTGTTCCTTTCCTCTGTTCCTTCCACCTCCCCCCTTTTATTTTTAGGTTTTTTACTGTTTTTTTGTTTGTTTTTTTTCTATTGCGCTAAGGGTGGGGGAGTGGGTAAAAGTTAGAGGCTTTTGGTAAGGGTAGATAAAAGGGATAATAGGGTTTCTTAGGGTAAAAAGGGTAATAACATCTAATTCAGAGAACAGTTTTGTTTTCAGGCTGTGCCTGGCCTAGGGCTTGATGCCACAGAATGTTGTTCAGCTTTCTGGTTTGTCTGCTGCTGTGTGATGGGACAGTCGTCTCCTCCACTTGTGGATGTTTGGCGACGTCTTCGTCTCCAGGCCGAGCTGGTCTGGTTTTGAGGAGGTCTTGTGTTTGACTCAGGAGGATTCTTGTCACTGCTTGTGGAAGTGGTATTTGCAGTGCCTAGGTATGGTTTTATGTTTTTCCCTGGGTACCATCTTGGACCAGATGGTAGCAGAACACACGCGTATCCTCTTCCCCACGTGATGAGATCGAAAGGTCCAGAGACTTTATGTGTTTCTGGATCCTTCACCAGCACAGGTGGTTTCTCTGTGAGCTTTGCTTGGGTGGTATTTGCAAAGTGGCGAAGTATTGGTGGATCAGGCTCTGAGGTTGTACAGTTCAGGAAGTTGATGACATAGAGAGCCTTGCAAAGTCTTTCAACTGGAGAAGTGATTTTTGTTCCTCTCTGTTGCTGATTGAGGACTCTTTTGAGAGTTTGGTGTGTCCTTTCCACGATGGATTGTCCTGTGGGGTTTGCAGGTATACCTGTCTTGTGTTGTATTCCCCACTCACTGAAGAACTCTTTTAACTTACGAGAGGTATAGGCAGGTCCATTGTCTGTTTTGATCTCCTTTGGTACTCCCAGGGTTGCAAATGCGAGGAGAAAATGTTTTATGGTGTGCTGCGCAGTTTCTCCTGTATGTGTTGATGCAAATACTGCTCCTGAGAATGTATCAACCGATACATGCACGTACTTTGACCTTCCAAAAGGTGCAAAGTGGGTTACATCTGTCTGCCACAGCTGGCAGCTGTTTAAACCTCGGGGATTGACTCCCGTCCCCATAGATGGTATCTGGTAGTTTTGACAGTTCGGGCATGTGGCAACAATAGCTTTTGCCTGATCTTTTGAAAGCTTGAACATTCTGATAAGGGCAGGCACATTTTGATGAAAAAATGAGTGTGACAACTTTGCCTGGGCAAAGATGTCAGGGACATTAGCAGTCTCTATTGCCATGGCTAAGGTGTCTGCTTTCCTGTTCCCTTCTGCAATGAAACCTGGGAGGTCAGTGTGTGACCTCACATGCATTATATAGTAAGGTTGTTTTCTGTGGGAAATTAAGCGTGTTAATGTGGAAATCAATTGGTATAACTTTGGATTGGAAACCTCTTTGAGAAGAGCATGTTCTGCTCTCATAGCTATGCCAGCAACATAAGCTGAATCTGTGACCAGATTAAAAGGTTCGTCTTTGAATTTCTCAAAGGCTCTGACAACAGCTGCTAACTCCGCAATCTGTGGAGATCCCTCCACTATTTTTATGTCAGATTCCCAATTTTGGGTTTTAGGGTCCCTCCATGTCATTACCGACTTGTGGGATGACCCTGAGCCATCTGTAAAGACGGTTAGAGCTTTGAGAGGTGTCCTACTTTGGACTAATTTTGGAGTCAGATGAAATGTCACATCACGATTAAAAAGCTTATGTTTTGGGATATGCACTGAAATTTGGCCTGTATAGCTATCTAAGGCATACTGGAGACTCTCATTGGTCTGGAGCAAATGTTCCAGATCCCCAGTGGTCATTGGCAAATATATGCATGTGAACTCACACCCTGCAAGGGAACGGAGGCGAGTTCTAGCCTTTTTTATTAAATGTGCCATAATTTCTTGGAAGGTGGTAATGGTTTTTGTGGGTTGGTTATTTGTAAAGATCCACTCCAGGATTAGTAAAGGGTCTCGAAGTTGAGTGTCCCATTGGAAAATCAGTCCATAGAACCTAGGTGCTTTTCCCAGAATGACGAACTGGAAAGGCAGGCTGGGCTCAAAGCGATGGGCTTTGCGTGAAGACAGGGCTTCCTGGACCTTGGTGATGGCATCTCGGGCCTCTGGTGTTAGAGTGCATGGAGAGTCCAGATTCTCCTTGCCCCGGAGAAGGCTGAACAGTGGAGCGAGGTCCTCTGTTGTAATTCCTAGCAGTGGACGTACCCAGTTGATGGATCCGCACAGACTGTGTAAGTCTCTCAGGGTTTTTGGGTCGTCTCGGATGGCGAGCTGCTGGGGTACGATGGTCCGTTCCCGGATCTGGAGTCCAAGGTAAGTCCATGGGTTGGTGTACTGTATCTTGTCCTCACGGATCTCAAATCCTGCCTTTTCTATGGTTTCAATAGTCCTTTTAACTGCTTTGTCCAAGTACGTTTTTTCTGGTGCACAGACCAGAATATCGTCCATATAGTGATGGATGATCGCATTTGGGAATAGGTTCCGAACAGGAGACAGGATGTGAGCAACATACCACTGGCATATACTTGGACTGCACTTTAGTCCTTGTGGAAGAAAACACCAATGATATCTCTTGAGTGGAGCCTCTCTGTTAAGAGAGGGAACGGAGAAGGCAAACCGTGGAGCGTCCTGGGGATGCAGCGGGATGCTGAAGAAACAGTCTTTAATATCAATGATAGCAAGTGTCCAGTCTCTAGGCAGCATCGATGGTGAGGGCAGGCCAGGCTGAAGGGGACCCATGTCCTCGATGACCTCGTTGATTTTTCGAAGATCGTGGAGGAGCCTCCACCTGTCCGTTCCAGGCTTTTGTAGTACGAAGACTGGAGAATTCCAAGGGCTGGTGGTCTCTACGATGTGGCCTTTGGCGAGCTGTTCATCCACAAGGGCATGTAGTGCGCGCAGTTTGACTTTAGAGAGGGGCCACTGCTCGATCCAGATCGGGTTATGGCATTTCCAGGTGAGACGAGGAGTGTCTGGCAGTGCGCGCTCCTCAGTGGCCCCAATTAGAAATCCGGACTGGGAATACGTAGGGAGGCTCCCCACTGACATAAAATGTCCCGTCCATACAAGGTGATGGGGGCCCTTACCACAAATGGGCGGATGGTAGCCAACTTGCCTTCAGGCCCTTCGACGAGGATGTTGTTCTTGCTCCGCATGGAAACTGTAGCTCCACCGATCCCTGTGATCATGCCTGCCACAGGTTGTAGCTCCCAGTGAGCTGGCCATTCAGAGCGGGCGATGATGGTCACGTCTGCACCGGTGTCCAGCATCCCTGGTAGGTGGAACTTCTCTCCTCTGCAGGTAAGACCGCACTCGATGACAGGCTTACTCGGTCCCACAACTTGTATCCACATTGCTGTGGGGTTGAGAGGAAGCTGTTCCCTGTGATTCTTAGGGAGTAGAAAGGCCTGTGCAAATGAGGTACCCTTTGGAAGAAAATATGGTAAGTCTGTGCAGTACACCTGGACAAAGATTTCTTGTCCCGGGTGCACTGTTTGTACTTCTGGAACAACAAATATTTCCTTTGGGGTATGGAGAGAATCACCTAGAATTAGGATGTTAGAAGGACCTCCTTTTGGCCCACGTTTGCCTGTGGGAACACGATAAACATTGTTATTTTTAAAGTCAATGGACAGTGCAGTTACCAGCTGACGGCGCGTTCCCTTTGGTATTGCTCCGTGTGTTGGATCCTCCTCATGTGGTCTGGAATCTCCTGGGATGGTGCGTGACTGGGTCTGGATGGCCTTTGATTTGGTGTCCTTGCGTGGGGCCCCACCACGCTCCGATGGAAGTTTCCCGGACACGGCTGACAGTACTGCTGATTCTGGGGCCTTTGGTAGAAATTGCGAGGGTACCTGGGAGGTGACCTCTCTGGACAGTCCTTTATAAAATGTCCAAAATCTCCGCAGTGGTAGCAGCGGACCTGATCTTTAGAAGCTATTACTGCATATGCACTAGAAACTCCTTCTGCAACACCCTTAGTCACTGCTTGGGCCACTGTGTCTTCAGTGGACAGGTGGCGTGTGCAGCTTTCCAGCATCTGCTCTATGGTAGGCTCTGTGTCCAAGGGTAAGGCCCTCAGAATTACTTTACATTTTTCATTCGCGTTACTCATGGCAAGTTTACACAACAGTTCTTTTCTTGCCTCTGTGCTCTCTATTTGTTTTTCCAGAGCATCCTTAATTCTATCCACAAATTTGATAAAGCTTTCATCTATTCCTTGTTTGATAGTAGAAAAATATTGGGTGGGGGTAGAATCATCTGGGGTGAGAAATAAAGAGGTTTTTGCTGCTATAGCCACGTCTTGTAATGTTGCCTTAGGTAAAGTATCAGCTTGGTCAGAGGGTTTCTGCAAATCCCCTTCACCAGCCAGCTGTTCGAGTGTAAAATTTGGCTTATCAGCATCTGCAGCATAGTTATCTGATAATGTTTTTAATTGCTTTTTCCAATGCCTTTCCCAAAGCATGTACTCGGCGGGAGAAAGGAGGCACTGGGCAATATTTTTAATATCGTGGGGTACCAGAACATGTGCTGAGAACGTAGCTTCTAGGAAATTTCTAAAAATATGTGAACTTCTACCATGTTCTGTGGCTGTATTTCTTAATTGCACAAGTTCTTTATTTGTAATAGGTTCCCATGTCTTTCTATTAGTGGCACCTCCTTTTTTCCCCTTCTTATATTCTACTGGAAAGGCAGTAATTCTCTGAGCTAATTGCCAGTCCCCTGCCTGTGTGGCTTCCATTTTTATTTTTGCCCAAGGATCAACATATTCTATTTCCAAATCAGAATCGCTGTCACTGCTGTCATCAGATGACGGCAAGTGAGGGCTATCAGGCCTTGCCTTATGTTTCTTATAGCTGGCTGGAGCTGCATTTGGCAGAGGGGCATGTGGCTGGACAGGGTATAAGGCAGCACATGGCAGGACGTGGCTACACGTGGCACATGGCGGGGTGGCCGTGCAATGCGTGATACAGCAGGCACAGGACTGGGGGGCGTGGGGAGGGGGGGCAGAACTGAGGGAAGTCTGGGGGGTCCCGACCGGGGGCTGCGGAGCGTGGGTATGGGGTTGCGCAGCGAGGGTATGGGGGCAGGGGGGGTGCGGGATGGAAGGGGCGGCGGGACTGAGGGAGGGTGCGGCGGGCACGATTCCGGCGGCAGGCAAAAGCGCGGTGGTGGGGGGGGGGCGCGGGTACCCAGGCGGGCTGATCCCGTGCCGCAGCAGGGACGGTGCCGGGGGCAGGGAAAGACGCGATGGTAGCGGGGGGGGCGAGGGCGGGGGAGGGAGTGGGGGCGGGCGCGGCAGGGAGAGGAGGGACGGCAAGGGGGGTGGGGGTGGCCCCAGCAGGGTCGGGGGGAGCAGGGGGAGGGGTGGGGTTTGGGTCAGTCCCGGCGGGAACTGGCGCAGATGCTCTCGGAGATAACACAGAGCAAGGAGGCGCGCAGGATGTGGCTCCCGAGGGGAAGGCGGGGGGGAAGAGGGGGTGGGCAGGGGCCGTGGGCGCCCTGGGGTCGGGGGGTTGCGGAGCAGATGGCAGGACCCTAGGACCCAGCGGAGTGCTGGAATCCAGGGTGGAGGGGCTGTTATCTCCTCCATTAGCATTTGAAATAGGCGCTTCTGTTAAGTGAGATAAGAACTTTTCGTTTCGTTCGACAGAAGTTAGCCCTGAAGCTAAAATCTTTTTGTTAGTTTTTTCTACAGCTTTAGTGATAGCGTGGAACATCGGTAAAAACTGAGTTACAGAAAAGTCTTGGTTAGTTTGAAACTTATATATCGTGGTCCCAATTGTATCCCAAAAGGAGTCTAAGGTAATAGTCTGTGTATTAGTATCTGGGAAGTGGCAGAGAATCCATTTTATAAAACGTTTCAGGTTAGTTTTTGAAAGGTTACCTTTAGAAAAAGAAAAGTTGTTAGAAGATAGGATTTCTAGGATTAGGGAATATAAATCTCTCTCGTTCTGGGATCGTTTACTAAGCTTTGATCCCATTTTTCAGTTCCCGCCAGCAGAAAAAAGAGAAAAAAAAAGAAAAAACCCAAAAAAAAGGACCCAAGGAAAAAATATTTTGCGCGCAAGAGAGGCTGTGTTAAACTTACACTTTTCAGCCTGTTGTGGGTCAAAGTTCTGCTGGGGGTCGTCTGCTCGTCAGCCTCCGCGAACACTCGCGTGCCCAGGTGTCGTTGTTGCGGGTCGGCTGACCTCCTGTTCAGAAGAGTCCTTCTAAAACGAAGAGCTTCTCCTTCCAGGATCTCTGGCGAGCGGAGGCAGTGACAATTTCACGAGGAAATGCTGCTCCTCTGAAATGCCAGGTCCGGCATTCAGTTCCGCGGCCAGGCTATCACGGCGGTTCAGATGTCGGCCCAGGGGCCCCCCGCTGTTCGGGCGTCGGCTCTGTTCGGAGCGCCAGCTATGGCCCCCAGGGGCAGAAGCCCAGCGGGGAGGCCGGTTGTCCAGGATAGCTCACGGAGGGTCCAGGATCGCCCAGCGGGGGTTCAGGCAGCCCAGGCAGCTATAGTGATTTGCAGCTCAGCTCTTTAGTGATTTCAGCTCTTTCAGCATGCCTGGGGCCGTCACCCTGGGTATAGCCGCAGCAGACGCAGAGAGAGAGGAGCAGCGCTGTATGGGTTCCGCAGGGTTCTTTATTGGGGTCCCCGCGAAGGTTCCAGGGACAGCTCTCCTCTGCCGAACCGGGCAGAGCTAGGGGTTTTTATACCTTATAGGGGGATTGAAAACTGTCCAATAGTAAGGGTCAGGGGAAAAAGTGGCCTATGGATCTACAGAGAGATAACAGGGTCCGAAAGGCGGAAGAGGGGTCTTCTAAACCCTTAGTCATGCTGACTTTGGTATTTCCTAGCTCAGGCTTCTGTTCTCCAAGGCCTTGCAGGCCCTGTGCCTGCTACACATTTCCTTAAATGCTGTTCTTCTCTTACTTCTTTTCCTTCTGTTTTCTTACATTTATAAGCATCAGTTTGTTTATCCTACAGTTTCTCATTTGCAGAACAAAAACTGTTGTCCATACTCTGTCCATTGTGCCATTTCTGCCTATTACTTAGATATGCAAAATAAAGATAAATTGTTCCCATTTCAGAATGGCTTGAGTTTTAAGAGCTTAGCTGTTTTTTGTTAGAAATTTAACTTTTGATCATTAATTATTAATAAAATTCTGTAAACAGCCTACAAATTATAAATGTGATCAATAAACATTTACAGGTATTTTAGGAGAAAAGTTGAACTTCCCTTTATGAGAGTAAAACTTTGGGAGTACTTGTATCCTCTATTAGACAGGGAGTACAAAATGATCTTGGTCAGAGCACTTAAATTGTTTTTCGATGGTATTTTTACTAAAGAGTTAGCACTTTGAAAGTTTATGGCAAGTAAGATTGCTTAGCATGTCAAGACCCTGTTTATCCTTAATACATTCATGGAGACTACTTGAAGGACACTTTCAGTTCATGGCCCTGTATACATAGTACAGCCTTTTACTGTTGACAGAGTCCAGAGCCCTGTGAGTATTTTTATAGTACATTATTTTTTAGAGCCAATAAATTACTCATCTGAACTATCCAAATATAAACATGATGACTTTTTTTTAGGCTTGACTATGATGCTATTACAATGAATTATGGATTTCAGTGGTTATCTGGCTTTGATGTGTTGCAATAAATCATGATCATTTATGATTGGTTCTGAACTTCATTCAATATTTTTTTCATAAAATCAGTCCTACACTTGTAGGTTCCTCAGAGTTATACTTTTAAAGGTCCCAGACAATTTCAAGATAGCATTAGACTGATTTAAAATTCTTTTAATAAATTTAAATATATTTTCAGACCTCTTTTCTATTCCATATACAATTATAACAGCTTCACAAATAAAGAGTAAGCTCAAAATTCCTAAGTATTTGTTAAAGGACAGAAGACACATATTTAAAACTTTTTTTTAATAAGAGAATATGCTCCAGTTACGCAGACTAAATTAACAGCTATTAGCAGATGATTCATCTAACAGCAGCTTCCAGATTAAAAAAAAAAAAGAAAAACCACAAACACAAAAACCATGAAAAAAAACCAAAACAAAAAAAGGCAAGATATCTTTAGGCCATATGTGAGGTATGTGAGTGCAGGTATACTCCATACCACAAACATACCCCAGAGGTAGGAAAAAAAATCCTCTTAATCTCACCTTCCTTAATGCAGTCTGTCATGTTTTCTATATCCTCTGTTATCTAGAAATGGCATTTCTGCATTAGGAATTCAGCCAGTTCCTCAGTGGAACTAAGATTTTACCCTATCTCCCTTTTACTGTGATTAATTATTCTCCCATTCTATTATCTAACTCTGAATTTCTAATTGTTTACTTTTTTTTCCTCCTGATCATATATATTACTTCTGTCTGACATGATGTATCTTTCTTCACTCTTATTTCTTCTTAATTTCTCTACATTCTCCTATATCATACTGTGGTTCATGATGTATTGTGCATTACTACTGGCTATCCACTTCCCTCACCAGAACATCAAATTTACATTTAAGGGATATATGTGGTCAGTACATTTGATGAAAGAAGAAAATTTTTTTATATTAGTTCAACACTTAAGTGTTTATAATAAAAATAATAAAAAGCATTAAGTAATTTTTTCAAAGAACTAGAAGAAAATTGATTTTCCATACCTCCAGACTGAGCAAATTCTTGAATGCATTTGAAGTTCTGTAGGACACTTAGTCCCTAGGGAAGCCTTTGTACAGGCACATAACAAAACAGCTTTCTCCTTGTCTGTCATCCCAGAATTTGCAATAAGAATCACTTTTTCTCAGAACCATCTAGTATCCATCTCAGATGTTTTGATACCCTTCTTGTCAGAGGGTACTGGGTGACTCATTTGACATGATAGTGTTGTTGCATGCATCTGTGTTCAACACAGGTAATGCACTGAGCACAGATTTAGCAGTTTCTCAGCTGCAGTTTACACTGCTTTACTTCTGTTACACATTCATGTAAGGTTGTAGCAAGTTAGGGGTCAGGTTTTTCCTAAGCAAAAAATTATAGGACAAGAAAGTGGCCTTAAGCTGATCAAGGAGTTCCTTCCAGTTTGATTATTAAGAAAAATTTCTTCACCAAAAGGGTTGTTAAGCAGTGGAGCAGGATGCCTAGGGAAGTGGGAAAGTCACCATAGCTGGAGGTATTTAAAGCACATATAGATGTAGCACTTGGGCACATAGTTTAGTCTGAAGATGGAAGTGTTAGGTTAATAGTTGGATTCAGTGATCTTAGAAGTCTTTTTCAACCTTGATGATTCTAAGAGTCTGTGATTCCTAACTCGGTGAATCTAAACTTCTTACGTTTCCTTAATATGACTGCCCTAACAATCAGAGTCAGGTTTTACTCTCCAGAAAATGTGTAGGTTGTAGATATGCCTGGATTCTACAGAAAAGGTGCAGAAGGGAAATATAATTCTCCTAAATGCTTTAAGTATACATAGAGGCTTTTTTTTTTCCTCTACTACTAAGTTTGGTTCAAAATTTCATGTTGGTATCATTCTGAATTTTTAATTGTACTGTAATTTAAAGTTTCATTTAATGTATTGTTTCACAGTAGCAGAAGTAGCAATCCACAGTTCTCAACTTTTTTTAGTCCTCCTATCCTTAAATTATTCACTAAGCATTATTTCAAAAGGTTTATTTTATTAAAGAATCTCAAGGAAAACCAGGAATTACTTTAAAGTTTGTCTGAAAGACCCAGCTAGGTCAGAAATAGATACTGAACAATAAACGCCTGTTTGTCTTAGCTACACATTAGCCGTTTTTCTTTAATATTCTGTCATATAATAGGAATGCTCCTCTATATTGCCTCTAACCTTAACTTTGTAAGGTAGTGACACTGCTTGACCACTTCCCCCTGAAACCAAGAAAAGGATGACTCTTACCAGAATGGAGCAGAACAGCATCAGTCCTGCTACACACCATTCTCAGGTGGGAGTGAGAATCAGTATGAGGAAAATAAGCATGTGCAGAGCTCACACCCATTTGAGCTGTGATGTAGAAATTTAAAAGATCATTTTCTACCTGGAGCATATTTCCTGGCAGCATAGGAAGGGTACCAGCACAATTAAGCAATTACATTCTCTATTTTGACACACTCCACTGCTGAATACCTAGCAAAAAACCCCAAGAAAACAAAACATACTGGAAGGAAAACTCATCCAAGCAGACCCCAATCTCAGCAGAAAGACAGTCAATATGATCACTGCCTCCAACCTGCAACTGCTGCCTGACTGCAGTGTTTGTGATGTTAAACCATCTGGCTGCAGGGAATAAGCTCTTCTGAGAGACGGTGAAAGCTGTGAGCTTCTACTTCCTAGTCAGCCTGGTGTTTGCTCCTTCCCAGCTGGAACACAATACTCGCCAGAGACCCAGCTGTGACATATCAGACACAGGCTAAGAAGCCAAGTCAAACACACTCAGTGGGAGTGGATGAATCTACTGTAATTATTGGCAAACTATTCAGCCTTTCACCTATGTAGGCTTGAAGTCTGTCCATGGTTCAAGCCTGAGGAATTTAGTGTTTCTTCTAAAGTTGTAAGTGCATGAACAGTTATTGAACAGTTTAAGTGTGGTTTAGATTATTCTGTGATATTTTCTCTTACAGAATCTGCAAAATCTAATTTTACTAGCTTGTGTAGGACCAAATTGGACCATTCTTTAAATGATAGTTCTTCATTGTATTTCCTTAATGTAGATTAATTCTGCTTCTGTCTATTTTAAGAGTCTCCAGAATTTAACTCTGCATTGTCAGGCAGATATACCAAGCAGATGATTAGAAATGTTTGGGATATTTATAAAGAATAAAACTCACATTTTTATTCTCTTCATGAGCCATCACACTAATTGTAATTTCTTGTCATAAACCAATCGGTTTGCAAAGAATTAGCTTCCCAAAAATCCAAATCTAAAAAGGTGTTTGGCTTCCAAATTTAATTTAAAAAATACTCTTAAACAGTTTACAGTCCCTCTGTTTCTTCATCCATAAACTACAAACACTCCAACTATTTCCCCAAAGTATCATTCAAGCATGTGACTTGCTGTGGCTCATTATTTTGTTACATAGAGTATTTAAAGCTGACAATAATCTACTGTCAATAATTTCTTAGAAAGTGGAGATTTTATACAGTGGTTTGTATTACGAAGACCTCTGTTTTCTAGCATGAGCCTTCCTGATATTTGTTGCCAAATAGGACAGCATCTGTACCTTTAACACACTCCAACATATCTTTCCATCAAAAATTGCTTGCAGCTCACATTTGAGATCCAGTATGCATTAAGAAAAAACTAAAAAATTTTTTCTAGCATTCTGTTGGCACTTGCTAAATATAACACATGTAAATCATAATACTCCCTTTGGACAAACACATGTAAGTTATTTCAGTTTTTGGCAACAATTGCAATACCTCAAGTGAGAGTTTAGTACTGGAAATGCTCATGCCTATGAGCTCCCGCTTCACACAGTCCTAGAAGATGTTTGCTGCCTACTGAATAAATACAGATAATGAGATTTGTATAGTATGTACCTTTTCAATGGTGCTTTGAATATCTTGAGTGCTCTTGTTTGTTAGCAGGTAGCCTAAGGAATGTGAGTGTGCCAGGTCTACTTCACCTCCAGCTGCTGCATGCTTTAACCAGATTTTCTTTTTCTCTGACCAGAAATTTAAAAAAAAAATCAACACATTAATCCCACGCAAAGCTATAGAATGCATCATGATGTTTACATAGTTATGGCATGCATGCAAAGAAATTAAATAATCTATTACTAAATTAATTAGTAGGTCAATGTATCTTAAGGTCAGTAAGGGCCCTCTATGGTACTAGAGATTCACATTGAGAGCCAAGATTTTATCTCCTTTATGTGCCTTCAAAAACTAATAACAGTGTGAAAAGATTGGTTTTCCTACACTTAAAAAAGGTTTGCTCTTGTTTTTGGAAAAATGTCAAAACCTGAAAGCACACCTAAGCAGAGAAGCACAAACATGAGCCAGAACAGAAGCAGACTTACCTTCTGAGGATCTGTTAGATGTCAATTCAAGTCTGTAACGTATGGCCATTTGTTCAGTGGGCCAGGCTGATCTCAGAAATGTGTATACATTCCCAATTGTGCCTGATGTGGAAGTTGAATTTTTTTTCAGACTGCTGCCTAAAGGTAAGCTCATTTTATGTGTAGTAAAAAGATTATATCACATACATCCTGGAAAAGATAAAGTGAAAAATATACAATATGGTATAGATAATAAAATCTACTATTTTGTGTTGCTTTTGTATTTGTAAAAGGCAAGAGTGATACTGTTTATACATAACACATATCAATTACATATGTATAAAAGGTTTATACCTGAACAAGCTCTAAACAATATTTCAGAAATGTAGATATAATAAAAAACCTTTACTAAACCTCTAGAAGGAGTTTAAAAGAAGTCTGAAAACTCAGACATTGCTGAAGACATTAATTCCAGTTAAAGTCATTGCCCTGAGTCTCTGGGTGAAGTCTTTCCAACTCACTAGTCCATACCTGTCACTACACAGACAAACAGCTTCTTGATGATATGTTCTGAAGTGCTAAAGCTAATAAATAGCATATGCTCTTTTCAAACCTTTATAGCTGAGACTTTCTTGCTTAGTTTATACTCATCTCTTTTAATGGCTTCCATGGAAATTAGTTCAAGTAGGGTGAGTAAAGACCAGATAACAATTTCAGAATAAATAAAAGCTCTCGATACTGAATAGCAATGATACATTATGAACAAAAGCACATGCTCCTTGACCCTGAGTCCTTCAGTGGTTCATGAAATAGAAAATATTTTGCAAATGAGCAGAGAACAACAGGTGCAAGCAGAGGAAGAAATATAAAAGTACTGTGTTAGAAAGCAAGGGACACTTTACAGTATACCAGAAGCCCAGCAAGCGAAATGATGTAATTCTTCTTATTTTCTGTTACCAATACCAAGATGTATCAGAACATGATTCTGCTTTCAAGCTATTCTTCATAAGCAGAAAACATTTCAAGAAGGTTGGTGTTTTTTTTTTTTTCTACCAATGACAGACAAAATCATAGAGATACTGCAAACATTGAATTCTCAGGGGTCAAGTTATCTGCCTGTCTTTAACACTTTGCACACATCTTCATACAGGAAAAAATCAGTAATGGCTTCTACATTTGCAGCCATTTTTCTTCAAGAAAAAAATTTATAAAAACTCATCCTAAAATAAGTAAAGTATGATCCTACATTAGATCTTAGTCATTTACTAAAGTTTTTTAATCTGTCCATTACTTCCATATCATGAATCCACTGTGTGCAACTAACCATATATTTTAGTTGAGAGCTGTTGTATTTAGTAAAACTTGCTTGTGATTCATATTCTTAAACACACTCAGAGATAAATTTCAATGAAGCTCAAAGATTCATCTGAATGGCCGCTGAAACGACATTTCATAGTACAGAAGAGTGCTGAACACGTTTAGATTAATTGGATTCTATGCTATTATAATGCTCTTAAAAAGACTTCTAAGAATTACTTATGCAACATTGTAAACCAACATAATTTTCTTCAGAGGAAAAGTTAAAAGCCAGTGTATGACAGATCAAACTGATTTGCTGCAGTATCTGACTAAAAAACCACAGAGGGCTGGTAAGATGTTCAAGAACCCCAAATTGTAAGAAGCACCTTATCAATCAGAATTAGAAAGTGATAGGAAGGAAGCAATTCCTGTGAAACAAAATAAGATCTCTATATTCAGTGCTGACAGTGTGAAGTGGTGCGAAGAACTTAATATTATTGTTTCACCTGTTTTGTCTTTTTCAAGGCCTTTCTGTGTATGAAATATCTGGCTTTAGTCAGTAATTTCTGTGTGAGATCTGCAACAGTACCATGTATGTACAGAGTGGTATCTCAATATTCTGCCAATGGAAGCCTCTAGAGAAATATAATTCTGTTCCTGTTCCCATGTTTATCATGCTTAAAGGATAATAATTTTAAGATCTCTGCAAAGGACTGCACACTTTTTATTTTTTTAACATTCATAGGCCTCCGGTTTATAATATGCTCAATAATTTCTTCAATACCTAGGATAATCTCTGTGTGTGCTCTCCAAACATGCATGTCTGACCTCACTTATAAATATAAAAGTTTTATCTTCTGTCATCATAAATATGGATGAGCATATGACTCAGTTCAATCTTTGAACAAATGTCTTCATTATTGCTTCCTGCATCTGTGGATGAATCATGGCCCTCTCTCTTCCTTTGCATTGGACAATGAAGACTGGGAATAGCATTTAGCCTGGTTAATGGTCCAAGAATAAGGAAAGACTTAACTTTTGCAGAATCATGGATTTGAAATTTGCTGAATCGTTACCTTGAATAGCGTAAGGAAACACGAGCAATGCATGCAATGGCAGCCTGGAGGCAACAGCGTAAGAAATCACAGTATGCATTTTATGCAGATTTCTGTATCTAGGTAGTTTTAATAGTATTATCTAATAGTTACATATAACAAAATAACAATAAGTGATATAATATCTGTCTTCTTAATGTTATTGGCATGACTCAACCGTGCAACTCAAGAAGACAAATACTTCAGTCACTTTATACTTGAAATACTTTGTCTTTTACAAGTTAGTTTGGAAATATTCCTGTTTGAAAGTTGTATGGACAGACTGGGTTTGATCCAAACTTCTTCTGAAGTTTGATCTGCTATAGCAGACTATTTTCAGCACTCTGTAAACCCAGTCTTTACCAAGATGTTACCCAACAATAACTGTATGAGAACTGTTTGTGTATGTAATTGGTACATGCCTGTCTATAATGGTATTTCTGTTATAAGCACAAGTCAGCAGAAGAGTTAAAGTGTTTCTAAATATTTCACAGAGAATTGTGTTCTTTGTCTATTGGAAATCTATTCCACGTGATTTCCTTAGTGCCATTCACTCCCTGCTTGTTCTTAGATAACTGTCCTCTGCCTGTGGCGCAAGAGAAGTATTTTAATTGAGTTTAAAATGCATCTGTTGGCTGATAATCTAAATTCCCACATATATGGCCTAAAGAAGCAATATCAGGTGAATACTTGTACTGAGAAAACCAGTTTTATGCTGCTTCAGATCCCGTCTTTCAGATTATTAAAAAAAAAAGTAAAATAAACCTGTGATTGACATGGATTCATGAATGAACCAACTTGGAATTACTTTGAAAATAATTCTGTTTATAATCAATTGAAAGTTCAGTGTACAGAGGAATGCTGTGAAACCCAGCTCCCTAAGTTCAATATATTACCATTAATCAACACTAGATCATATGCTTCAGAGAATGGAACATATTTCTAGGAAGATAAGGTCTGTCAAGTAATGATGAAATTGTAGGTGGATATAATATTAACTAGGTATTTCAGAACAAAATTTTTATTTATATTGTTAAAAAGTGCACAGAGTCATTAATCTGCATTAGCTCTGGGTTACTGCAATACCTGTTCTCCTGTTCCACGATTAGAAAAGGGGGGATTTTTGCCAGTTATCTCTAATGTCACACATGACAATTCATTGTCTAGCTCCACACAATTTAATTATGAATATACCTTAATTTCTGAAGTCATAATAAGGTCAATTGATAATCATAGCCTAGTCATAATTATTTCTAAATAATTCTCATTTAAATTAAAAATTCATTAAGCTGATATAGGTAGGCACTTTGTGCGAAGTACTTTTGCTTAATAATGAATTAAATCCTTGGATTTTGAGAAAACCCAACAATTATTTCAGAAATTACATGTTTCCTTGTACAGAATATGTTATGAAAACCAAATTGTCAGCAAAGTGGTAGGTATTAAGAACCTCAAGTAAACATTTACAGAAAATGTACCTGTGATTTTTTTTTGAGAGAGGAGAATGGAAAACAGAAATAAATCTAGTTTTTCTTTGGTCCCCAATCTATGTTTAAGCACTATCCCTAACATAAGGACAATCATTAAAAGCATATAATTGAAAACATTTTTGATATTACATTATGTTGCATTTAATTACTTTGCCTTACATTATACTACATGCTTACCATGCCCCATAGAGCAGCATTTATTTCTTTAAACTTGAGACAAAGGCATAACCTTTCAACTAAAGAAGTTATCAAAAATACATATGTTTTGTTGGCATAGGGATATTTCTTAATGGAAGTGTCTGCTCACATAAACAGATGTAGCAGTGAAGAAACTATTACAGAAAGAGCTTCTAGTCAAACAAATAATTCAGCAATCAAAACATCTAAATATGTTGAAGGGCAACTCGATTTCTGGAACTAGGTAGGAAAATGTACAGATAGATTATGTTGGTTTAGAAATTAAATTGCCTGAAGAACTTCTGGAAGGTCTCTAATGAGTGAGAAAGTATTGCATGCTATTTGATTTAATTCAAGCAGGCAGAAGTAGCTATGTGTAAGTGTTTATAGAGAATATTATTACTATATGCTCTGGAGACAGACTGAAAGTACAAGGATCAATTCCGTATTGATGTATTCAAAGAATGTCTAGTAACTACCCTTTTTTTCAATGGCAACATAATTATTTCCTTGTGTTGAGAATACTATTTCTCTTAATCTTATCATGAAACTTGGTCTGAGAATGAGATTATAAATCTGGCTGCATGTGATTTAGAACATTATAATGTCATTTATAAATTCACAGAAGAAAAAGTTGAGCTTAGACAGAAGCCTTTCAGAGGGAGTAGATTTTGGGCAGGAAATGTCTTTTCCTGCTTCTGAGAATTTCTGGAGGTAAAAAGAAATCCTATAAATTTAAACTGAAAAAATCAAAGAAATATTTCAATAAGAATAGTAAAATTAAAGACCCCTTTCAATAAAATACTCTTTGAATCAATTTGAATCTCAATGTATAAATTCTGGACAGTTACCACAAAATATCCAATAAACTGTAGATCTTAAAATATTAACTTTCGTCTAGGTTCTGTGTTTTTAAGACACATTGGATTTACTTTGAACTTATACATAAATCACTAATAATAGAAGTAAAAATAATGGTAACAGGGAAATGAGAATGGATTGAAGACCGAAAAGGTCCAGATAAAATGATAATGCAGATAGTGATTAATCATTTCTCCTTTCCAAATTGGTAATGCTCTCTCTTTTTCTAAAAGCACTGTTGCCTGAATGAGACCCTTTGTTCATAGACTTGCAGAATGGTCAAGTTTGGGAGGAAGTTCTGGAGCTCATGCGGTCTGAACTCCTCTCTCAAGCCATCCAGAAAAAGCTACCCTGACCATGTCCAGATGTTCTTATAGACTCTCCAGGGATGGAGATTCCACAGTCTCTCAACCCAGGGCCAGTGGTCTGTCATCCTTACAATAAAAAGTGTTTCTTAAGGTTCCTTCTGTGTTTCAGTCTGTGTCCATTTCCTTTGACCCCGTCACTGAGCACCACTGAAAGGAGCCTAGCTGTTCTCTCAAAACCTTTCCTTCTGGTATTTATATACACTGATGAGATTCCTCCAAGCCTTCCCTTCTCCATGATGAACAGTCCTAATTCTCTCAGCCTTCCTCATAGATTGGATACTCCAGGAACATTTTTAATGGGAGTTCACTGGATTTTGTCTGATATGTCTTTTTTTTTTTTCTGGAGAGGCCAGAACTGGATGCAGTAGTCCAGGTGCAAAGTCAGCCATTTCACTTTCACAGTCACAAATGCTACAGGAGGAGAACATATGGTTGTGTTTGAGGGTCCCAGGACTAGGGAAGAGATGAGAATCTTGACTCCATGTTTCAGAAGGCTGATTTGTTATATTATGACACATTATATTAAAATGCTATACTAAAACTATACTAAAAAGAATAGAGAGAAAGGATCTATCAGAAAGCTGGAAAGGAAAGGAAGGAATGATAAATCTTGTGACTACTCACAGGTGGCTGTCATTGGTCATCAAGTAAAAACAATTTCACATGCTGGGTAAGCAATTCTCCAAATCACATTCCAAAGCAGCAAAACATGGAGAAGCTGAAGCTTCCCAGCTTCTCAGGAGAAAAGATCCTGGCAAAAGGATTTTTCATAAAATATATCTGTGACAGAGAACATATCTGACAGAAGTTTCAGACCTTCTACCATTAACAGCTCATGCTTTCTCTCAACAGCCACAGGTTTGTACCATCCCACCTTCTTCTGTTCAGAAATGAAATGGACATGAAGCATTGGAAGAGGAGTGGTGAAGCATCCAGTGGTGGACATGTATGCTAGAGGAGAAATTTCAGATTTGGTACATTAATAGTCTCATAATCCACCTGACCAGCACAGGAAATCTTGCATTGTCCTCTGCTGCTGAGCCTGGCTAACTGCACATCTGGATCTGAAAACATTTTATAGTTGGAAAGGTCACAAAGATATTTTCATAGTCTATTACATTGACCTGAACAAAATTTAAAAGTATATTGATTCAAGCAGTTAAGGGGACTAATCCTTTAAAATCGAAAGATGTAAGTGCCTTTGGTTTACTAGGACAAAGAAGCAAAGTTTTTCTTCTATGTTAATGAGAAAGATGAAAAGAAATAATTAGAAACAATGGAAATTTGTCAGGAATCAAGATCATCAAATCCAGCCCCTGTTCCTGTTTGAAAATATGCAAAACAATTATTTCAGAAACTTACTTCTTTTTAAGGTTAAACGTCTTAGTTTTCTTGCATTAGAAGATAATAGTAGAAAAAATTTCAACTTATTTATCATTAGCTTTAGCTATTGCTTCATAAAAAGAAACTCATAGATTTCCTTAACTTAAAGAGCTGTCTTGTCCCCAATTACTCCTACAGTATACTTTGTGAATCTAGTTGCTATATAAGTTCTGTTCTTCTTCTCAACCTAGCAACATCTATTGCACGTTTAGCTCATCTTTCTTGAGCATCAGTGATCACAATTTATACATGATATTGAAATTAATAGAAATAGACAAGCCTGAAACTGGAATTTTATGGGGAGAAATTCTGAATAAAGCTCTTAGTATACATGTAAGAATAGATCAATTATTCTTTTACAATAAAAAGCTTTTACAATAACAGGATTGTGTCATTATTTCTTCTCTCTTCAGCTATAGAGAGTATATGGAATAACTGTGACTAAGACCTAAGCAATTACTGAGAGGCAAATTAGATGGCAGAAAGGTATCAAAAGAAGATCATGGTTGTAATAAAACCAGCTTCTATAAGTTTAATAATGCAGAAGTGTATCACATGATCATAAGAATGGTGAGGACATTGGCACAGGATGGCACAGAGTCTGTCAATAGCTCTTAACAAGCTCAGTACAGGTGCTGTTAAGTTGCACATTGTTACAATAAAAAAAAGATACTTAAAACTATTTAACTTTTTGACATTCAAGCTGTTAAAGATGATTAAATATAATGTAGCAATAGCTATAGGGCATGTAGAGATCATAAAAAGATGAAAGAGGCATAGCGTGATGACCCAACAGTGCATCAGCAGTAATGGCAGAACAGTAATAGTCTACATATTCTTCATGCAGCTCCCATGCTGCTCAAAACCCTCTCTGTCATGGACTAGATTAATGAAACTGAGAAGAACTTTATAAAGGTAGGACTTTGCTGCTAAAAACTGTTAACTATCTAATCTTTCTGTGGCAATAATGCTACCTTTTTGCACTGTAAATTCTTTCTTAGAATTCTTAATTTTCTGTGTACTTAGAGACCTTGTTTATTATAAATTACTTGTGCTCTATACCTGGAAATTTTGTTTAAACCCAACTACTTATTTTGCTGTAAAGTGACACAGAAAAAAAACACATACAAAACAAACCAATCTGTATAGGTTCATAGACTCTACCATGAGCAGTTCTAATGACAACAGTAAATTTACTAGTATGAAGGCACTCAAGAATCTACGTTTTTGCAGTCCTGGCTGTAAATACTTGTAATACTAAATCTCACTAAATACAGAAGGCATTTAAGGGATTGACCTTAAGAATAAAAATAGAGAGCCAGAATTGTCTTCCGTGAAGAACTGTATGTCAGCATTTTGTTTTCACTTAATTCTCACCTAGAGTCAGCATCTTTTCAACCATTTTTTTTTAATGGAGATCATATCTGATAGAAGATTCTTCATTTCATGTTCTCTGTCCAACTTCTCTATTCCAGCGTTTCACTTTCCTATAAAAGCCCTGTTTACATACATATTTTCTTAGGGAAACAAGTATCTTGGTTCTTTATGAGGACTCACATCTATTGTACATTACTGGCAATTTCAGCAAGAGATGCAGGAAGAACTGTGATTCATGGACCCTTGAAACTCTGAAGGGATTGCAGTCTTCTACTAATTTGTCTCTTACCACATATTCTTTCTTCCACAATATCATCTTTTTTTCAGCACCTAATGGTACTTTTATGAAAGTGCTTTATTTTGTCAAGAAATGTAAGCACTACCTTCCACAGTGCTACTGGAGCAAGAGAGACTGTCTTGTAGTTTCTGCCTTACAACTCTATCAAATTCAGTATGATGAACATAAATTACTGAATGCTTCATTCAAATTTTAGGTACAATGAGTATTTCAGGTTCAAAAATACTTAGTAAACAGATTCTGAAAAAATATTCTCAGAATTTCTTCTCAAAGGCAAAGGCCACTAAGAAAAATTATCTCTTGCAATAGCATTGTAACAGATTTAGCAGTAATATTCCTCAACACAAGACCCCCACTGAGACTTTTGCAAACTCACATACTTCCTCTCTTTCCTCCCTTCCACCTTCCCACTCCAGGGGTGGAGTTGAGAATTTGAGGCACAAAAGTGAAAATCGTAGGTTGAGATAACAATCTAATGGAAACAGCAATGAGGTAAGAAAACAAACAGCAACCATATTAACAGCAAAAATTATGAGACAAAGGGATGATTTCCACAGAAAGTAAAAAAAATACTGGACCATTTTGCTCACCATGCTTTCTCCCCTGACCAAAAATGGGAGAGTCCCTTACTACCACCCTGGCAAGTGAGGTGGGATGGTAATGAGTAACATCAGGGTCTGTCTGTGCCCACTGCCCACTTGGCACTGCAGCCCCGAACTCCTAGGCTGAGGTGATCCAGCAGGTTCTGCCTCCCCAGTAGCTGGGACTACAGGGATGCACCGCTGTGCCTGGATACTTCAAAAATAATACCTCTGTCCTGGCCGGGACTGGGACAAATGAGTAACTGACTGTCAGCCTGCACTTAGGAGTTTTGAGGCTGATAAAAACAGCTACACAGGAAGAAGAGTGTCCAAAGAATATAGCAAAACAGCAACAGGGGAAACGAAAGAGCAGTATGATACATTGCACAATGATACATTACCTAAGGATAAACAGGTGTACAAAATTTAAGCATATTCCTTTGGATAAAAAGTCAGAGTGTATTATTCAGCTTTTTTTATTTATTATTTCCATCTTTTTTTTTTTTTTTTTTTACTGTTTCCATATTTTTTTTTCTTTGTTTCAGACACACATCACTGAGTGCCCACTTTTTTACTGTAGCTGAAACAACTGGATATGATTCTGAGAAGTGGAAATGTGTGAAGGCATTAAAGGAAGACAGTTAAAGATTCTTGTCAGACAGGCCCCTTGATCGAGCCATGTCAGCCAGTACTGACAGAACAGGGTACCTCATTCAAATACCCTAATTAGAATGTACTCTAAAGTCAGTGTGTACAAATAGCAAATGCATTTTAGTTTCCAGGCCTAACTGTACACACTTGGAGCGGTTATTGATGTCCGGCTTTTACGAGAAATTAAGTTTTCCACAAATGTTTGTATGAGTGTTGTACATGTTTGATCAGGTAAATTTTAAAGCTTCTGTGTAAAAAGGAATAGCACAACAGCATCATGTTTTGGTGCCTGAAATCAAAGGATCTGGCTGCAATTTGGCAGGTTATCAAAGTTTTGGTCTGTGTTCCAAATTCTCTAAACTGGGGATCCTTTTGGATTTGAGGAAAGTCTTATTCAATAGGTTACTGAAGAATGGATTATGGTTTAGGGTGGGGGCACAAAGGGTATAAATATTTAAAAAAAACCAATTGTTTTTATTTTGCATTAGAATAAAAAAAATTAGGGGAAGTTCTTCAGGAAAAAAAAAATCAAAAAATTGGTTTTGTGGAGTTTTATCCCCCAAAATCTCTTTTGTCCTTTTTTTCCCCCCAGACACTATTTGAATTTAGAAGAATTTAGAAGTTTAGAAATATTTTGAATTTAGAAGAAATGAGTTTTGAAACACATGTGAGGACAAGGTCCACAAGCATGATTGTATATTAATCATTATTCATGCAAGTGAAGTTGTCATAATTACCATCAGACTTGATTACTGCTCCTAGAAATCCACTTTTTGATATGGAAAAGGACAGGAACTTCATTACTTTTTAGTCCATTCCTAATACTGTTGGAGTGTTTTGGGGTTGCCCTAAAATCCTTTCAATGTGCCATGACTAAAATATTACGGAAGGATGGATCACGCCTGGAGAATTCTGTGTTGAAGGCTAAGATGAGTTTTAGGCTCAAGAAACTACACAAGGATTTTCTTTACTAAGTCGCGAACAAAACGTGTCCTTCAAACGTTACTAATTTTATACTTGTACATAAGAATTTTGGCTGACAAGTTACAAAAGAAGCCAATTATTTATTCTGAGTTACTGTAAATTTAATATATTCAGGTATTATTTGGAATAATTTCTCAGCACCTGCTGATCTTTATAATAGAATTGCCCCAGAATTCAAAATGAATGCTTATTGAAAGTCTGTATTATGACAACATCTGTTTCCTTCCTTCTCTCTTCCCCCATCTCTCTGTGTTTTTATATTATAATTACTACTAATCCAGGCTTTATTCTGAGTGATAGTTTTAGATGGCAAACTGTGAAAAAAAAATTACAGTTTTGTATTGTTTTTCCAGTATTGATCAAAAAAAACCAGGTTAGGAATTCACAGAGATTTATTCTTTCTTACGAGCACAATTATTTAAAACCAGTTGGAAACAAAGTTATGATTTTTAGCTGAGACTGGAACCTCAACTTCTGGAGTTATCAGTATTTTACATTGCTTCATTTTGCATTCCCCTCTATATTTCATGTAGAAATTTTTATTGTGAAGTAAACTGCCAAATAAGTTTTACTTTAGTAAAAATAATTTCTGACTTTGCCAAGGTAAATGTTATCAGCTGAAGAACACAGAGACTGGCCAGAACTGAACAATAACTTTTTCATGTCAAAGTCATAATGCCACTCTCTTTTGCCTACAGTTCCAAAGGTACCTCTTTTTTACATTTACATTTTTATTAACTTTTTACATGAAAACCTGAAGTTTATTATCCTTTCTACAAACAATTGAAGCAGTAGGTTGACCAGCTAAAGAGATAAACAGAAGCTTATTTTGACAGTGCAAGTTTTACTATTGGTGTTGTGCTAAATTTACTTTGTTGTATTTTCATGTTAGAAGGCTATCAGTGTGTAGCCCTGAGATACTGTCCTGCATTTCAAATAGATACACTGTGTGGAATAAATCTGTATTATGTACAGAAAGCCAGCCTCTAAGATTGGAACTACTTTTAGTCTGTGTGTTCAAGAACAAATGTGCATATAATATAAAAAATTCAGAACAGAGTGTTACTATTTCATCAGCTGCCTCAATAGTAAATTATTACAGATATTTCATTCAGGAGGACATGCTGCTGGTCTGTGAAAACTTCTGATTACAGTGAATTCAGTGAATTCTGTTTGGTTTTTTTGGAGCATAAGAGCATTTTTTGTGACACAGTAGCTGTGTCTGTTTTCATCTGAGATGGTGACTAATTATTACCATGCAAGAGGAAAACTACATTGTTATTACACAATGGGGATGGGGGGTCTAGGGGGAGAGAGGGTTAGGAGAAATAAACTGCCATGAGATGTGAAGACTTTGAAGAATATATGTTGCAGCTTCATTTGACAAGGGGCATTTGTCAAACTGTCAATTGTACTGATTAACCAAACAACCACTCAGTGTAATTTTTTAATTTTCTGTTTAGTAAAAAATTTTTAAGTAACATTTTTAACCAATTCCTGCTGTTAAAGGGTTTGCATTGAAGTAAATGAAAACAAAATAAACTAGCCAACCCAGGTATTATTCAAGGTCTGTTTACACACATTCCTGGATGTTATTTTTCTTCAGGATTAAGAACAGCTTCAGTTTGCACTCAAACTGCAGCAAGCACACTCAGGCTGGCATACTGCACAATTTAAATATGAGATATAGAAACATATAGAAAGGTGGTGTTTTCAAAATGGAAAACAGATGACATAGATGTTATTTACATTATGTAATTATGAATCTTATTGCCTCTTCCTGTTCATGCCCCATTGGCTGTCCATAAAGAATATAGGTAGGTACTGTATTTTCAGAGTTGCCAGTTTGTTATCAGGCTTAATGTCAAGATAAATAGAGTCTAAACAAGGAATGCTGTACTTCAACTGATCAATAATTTTTTCCCATTAGATTTCAACACACTTATGCAAAAAATAGCTCTTTATTCCATTACTTGGGCTGCTGTCACTTACCTCTGTGACAAAGCTGTTGGACAATTACAATTCCAATGAGCCAGCAGCTTCTACTAACAGCCAGCTAACAAATACACTTATGCCTGCACTAACTAGTAATCCAACAAACCACATTCCATAGCCCTTTTAGGAATTTTTAACACCTATATTTAGAGACAAAGCAGTGACAGAGAATACAGGTAATTTCAGAAAGCAAGTCTGAAGTCATCTGGATAGTATTTTAAAATCTGTTGATCTCAAAGCCCATGGGTATTTCAGAACTAAAGTCAGCATTTATTTTCATTCGGTGTCTGTGCTGATACACAGGAGCATTTCCTGCAGGCTGAGATATCTACCCTGATACAAATTTTATAGCGTGTCTGATGGGTCATCACAATTGTGACAACTATAATGTGCAGCCACCCTTTGGTAACCCATGCACCCCTCCAGCAACAACAGCAATAATGAGAAAAATGTACAGGAAGGAGTCACTTTTATAAAGTCCCCAAAAGTTTTGACTTCTAGTGTCGTTAAAGGGCTTAAAACCAGGCAGATATACATAAAATAGAAGCCTCAGGTCATGAGCATGCAACTAGTACAGACATCTAACTAGTGTTCATGACAAATGGAGTTAGCTGACAAAAACAAACATCTGGGAAAATATTAGCTGTTACTGTTGTGAGCTACTTGAACTACGATAGTTTATGAAGAGTCACTCTTGAGAGGCACATCAGGTCTGTGGATTAGAGAAATGAGAATTAGCACAACTCTAAGCAGCTCAAATTTATCCCATCCTAAACTTATTCAAAGCTGTAAGAATATTTTCTCATCCAGCGTACTACAGAAGAAATCAATCATAAAATTACTTAAAAGCTTATAGCTTTAAGGGGTTTCTCAGCCTCAAGGCCCCTTTGTGTCAAGGCAACAGAATGTCTTCTAGTAAATATTTAACTAGCGCACTACGTGAAGTTTTATTTTTTGTCATGAACAAAGCATAACCTTAATTTCTCAAAAGGAATCATAATTCTCTTGTTTACATTTCTGTCACTCAAATAAAAAAAAGTTTTGCCTTCCTGCTCCATTTTGTGTTAAGAACAAATTATAATAAATACAATTCCCCACTGATTTTTTTCCCCCTTTTCCCCAGTTCTTGCTTAAAATGCCTGTCAGTACTTTTAACAGTTCCTTGTATCTCCAACAAGACTGGCCTTAGGCTGTAGCTTGACAGAGACACCCAGGGTACCTCTGTCATTTCATAGGTGGCAGCTGTCACCATCCCAATACTCCTTTTGCTAGGAAATGTATGTTGTTACTTGGACTTCCTCTAGCTGTTGTAAAGGCATACAAGCAAGGATGTCTCAACATAGTGCCGTTACATGATCCAGCTTTTTCACAGCTTAGAAATAACATGAAGAGTTGGTCCTACAGTTACAGCAAATTTGGTACTTCGGTTTATGGTGCTTTTTATAAAAATATTGAGATTTTACTATGCAGTCGTTAACACAGGATAAAATAGAAAAAGGATGCAAAATATTGTGTTTAAGAGGAAATGGAAAATTCCATGCATACTACCTCATTTTCCTCACAGCCACCTTTACCTATATATCTATATTCCTGGAATGACTCACTATGTCACCAAACTTCACAAAATATTAATAAGGATTTTTTGAAGACAATCTAGGCACCTACTCCAGGATTAAGAATTGCAAAAACATACATGCTACACTACAGCAATTTCTCTAAGACAATGATCAATAATGTCCCATCAATGATTTAAGCAAGGAACCTCTCTGGAAAAAAAATTAAAAATTTACAGAAAAAAATAACCTTCCTAAATCAGTTCTCTGTATCAAAGCAAGGGAGGTAATTTGGGAAGAGACTATAGACTTTAAATTTTTCACACTATTTGCGACAAAAGCAAAGCTGGCAGTGCTGGGAGATTGGATGTTGCCTTTATAACAATGTGACATAACGAGTCACTATTTGCTTACTTTCCCACCAAAGAAATTAACTATGGGGATTTTAAATAGTGTAAGTCTTTGGGATACACATCAAATTTAAAACTATGACAGCATTAATGATCCTTAGACTCTGTTCAGAGCTGTTTTATGGAAGAAATTTTAAAATTTCAATACTATCAGTAATTTTATGACTGCTTATGTTTCAACATGACACATTCTTTTTTTTTTTTTTATTGCACAAGTTTATATTTGTCAACACCAATTCTAAAGGCAAGTCTGTTATTAACAAAGGGATGGCTTAAGGTCCTTGAGATGTCTTCAATTTCCTGAGGGTCTTCCAAAGAACCTAATACCTTCTTGTCCGTATTACTCTGTAATATAAAAATTCTTACTGTCTCAGTTTAACTGGGTTACAAATTCTAATAACCTACTCTTATTTTAAATAAAGATTTTTAAAATCTTATTTTAATTGAAAAATAAGACTGAAGCCCAGATCTCTGAGCCCTTCTGAGATGAGACTGGATACAAAGGCTCTTGCCTCCATTACAGCTCTTTTGCATTCAGGCTCAGTATACAGTTACATTTTCCACTCTTTCTTTATTTAGGAACATTGAGATATTATTTAAGAGCCAATAAAATCCACAATGAAAAATCCATATTTGTCCATCCATGCATTTGGTAAGCACAATGACAAACTAGTTGATTTGATACCATGGGACAAGAGTAAAGTCAAAGACTTGCCAGTGGGACATTTGCACATAACAGATTACACTAATTACCTTGTAGGGACAAATTTAAATTCTAAGTATTAACTCTTGTTAATCCCAGGTGGGAAAGAGAAAACATTTCTATAAAGAAAGAAGCAAGAGTAAGTAGGTTGCACAGAGAAGCATTGGATTTTAACACTTATTATATATGTTTACAGATCTGTATCCTCCAGGGCCGTATATCCCTATGTAACTGAAATAATTGTTCAATGACCTCATTCTATGGGTAATGGCTCTCAAAAGACAGCTGGTACTTCTGTGGATGTCATTGTGGTGTGATGCCACAGACATCGTGTGGGTGCTGCAAAATCATCCTCTCAGTTTTAATGAAGGCCTTAGAAAATCACACCACTGTACAGTTTCAGGCCCCCTGCCTCCCAGCTTCACAACCCACAATGAGTTATAAACTATTTGGAGGTTAAAAATCTTTATTCAAAAAAGAAAAGAACACTATGACCTGAGCTATCATGTATTCTCAATTCCATCATGCTACTCAGATTTTAAACATAAGCAAGCAGACACAATAGCAGGCAGAATCTCAGGACCAGATCTTTGGCCTTCAGCTATAAGAAAGACTAATTAAACCCACAACAGTTTAGAGCATCTCAAGCTTTGGCTCACTGCCATTTTCTGAGTCAAGAAACAAAAGTTAATGCCTTATGGCTTCCGTCTTCTTTCTCCAGTTCCTGTGTCTGCCAAAGACTTGGATCATCTTAATTTACTATCTTGCTTGTGTTGGCTTTTTCCTTTAAGCCTTTAACTGGCTTTTGTCTTGAGACCTTGCAAAGCACTTTAAAATCTGTTCTGTAAGCCCTCTTTTTAGGTGTTTGGAAAAAGAAAAAGAGTTTTAGTTTGGTAGGATCATGCAGTGGACTGAGCAACTAAATGTGGCTTTCTTTGTAGCAATACTAGTAGAATGGAAAGAAGAGACCAAGGAGGGCAAGAGAAAAGAATACTAAGTTAGGAAATAAGAGAAAAGAGAACTGAGAAAAATGTTTAGCTAAAAGAATGAGGAATTTTACAAGGCATATTTATGGACTTGCAATATTATGCATCTATATACTCCTCATTTACTCTACTCCTTTCAGCTGGCCTTGTTTGACCTATGACTTTCATTTCTCATGCAATCTGTATAATTTCTTTAATTAGATACACTGAGGTCAAAGGCTTAGGCTTTTAAAGGATTAGACGCTTATATAGATACTGATAACAACCGAAGTTGCATTAGGTAAGATTAATCACTTTTTCTGAAGAGACATAAGCTTCATATTTTATGGAACAAGTGAAGTTCAATTGAAAGAACAATAAAACTTCCCAAAAGGCAAATCGCTTCATAATTCTTCAATAAGGGATTCTTTCACTTTCTTTAAAGTATGATGTTAGATTGCATTGCAGATAAAATACCAGACTCAATGGATCTTAAATGTTTGATCCTATATTCCAAAAACAAATAAGGACTACTTTGACTAATACTAACTTGTTTTAGTACTTGATCTCCCAAAACCTTGTGATTTCTTTTTTTTTCCTGCACTACAGCTAATTAAGGGTTTAAGACTCATTGCCAGAAGTCTATTACTGTTTCATTGCCTAACACTGTTAAACTGGTAGTAATAACTAAAAAGTACAAGCATGATATTAAAGCCCATAGATGGTAAGTCTACTCATAAACTCAGGTGTATAATGTGAGTTTTTAAATATATTTACCTTTAGTAATAGGTATTAATAACAATTTTAGTGCATTTAAAGTGGGATTAATATACATGTTAATTATGTTAGTCAGGCCAATTTTTGAAAAAATATTAAAAGTCACCTAATTTTTCTCCATCTACCTCTTCCTAAAAACTTCATTTTGCCAGCATGTCTTCAGGCACAGCATTGCCAGCTGGTCAAGGGAGGGAAGGGATTGTTCCTCTCTGCTCTGCACTGGTGCAGCCTCACCTTGAATATTGTGTGCAGTTTTGGCAATACAAGAAAGACATTAAACTATTAGATGGGCTACAAAGATGGTGGAGGACCTTGAAGGAAAACCATGTAAGGAGGAGCTAAGTTCACTTGATCTGTTCAGTCTGGAGAAGAGGAGGCTGAGGGGAGACCTCATTGCAGTTACAGCTTCCTCTTGAGGAGAAGAGGAGGGGCAGATACTGATCTCCTCCCTGTGGCAACCAGTGACAGGACCTGAGAGAATGCCCTGAAGTTGTGTCAGGGGAGGCTTAGATTGGATATTAGAAAACAGTTCTTCACCCAAAGGGTGGTTGGGCACTGGAACAGGCTCCCCAGGGAAGTGGTCACAGCACCAAACCTCAGAGAGCTCAAGAAGTATTTGAACAATACTCTCAGGCACAGAGTGTGACTCTTGGGGATGGTGCTGTGCAGGATCAGGAGTTTGACTTGAAGATCTTTGTCTGTCCCTTCTAACTCAGCATATTCTGTCATTTCTGTGATCATCTGTTATGTAGTTCCTTGCTGCACTGTTCAGATTTTATTGTTCCTTAGTGCTTACCATGGCTTTCTCAACTAATATTTTTGGAATGAATTGCAACTATAAAGCATAGGAGAAAAGATCAGTTTATAAATCTGTGCCAATCCCAGCACAGATTTTTTCTCCCAAATTTCGGGTACATTGCCATGACTTGGTCAACAGTTTATGTCTCAAAGATTTTATGTGCACAGTCAATCGCTTATATTACTTACTAAGATATTAAAGTTTAACACCAAGAATTGGCTGTGGCAAGAAATCTCTCAAGCTCTAAGAGTAATCTTGGGAGGCATCCCTGCTCAAGGGGAGGGCCTAGTGTGCAGCCCATTACCATGCCAGAGAGCTCAGTGGGTCCTGGGCTGTCTGCTGTTTATGGAGTAAAATGATTGACTTAGAGTCATATTTGAATACCAGTACGGCATCTGAGTCACTGCTGCTGGCAGCTCTTGGCTACCGTGTTGCCATCTGTCCCCCAAATTCCAGAGTAAACTGGACGAGGTCACCACTGCCCCCACTGGTGGTTATGGCTCATGGACAGGGGAGGGTGTGCTACCTAACAAGGCTGATCTTGCTACACTCAACTCCCAGCAACCCTTCCCTCTGGAGCAGCCTGACTTTACTGCTCCCTGGCCCCTAGGTGAAAAAAAAATCCACAAGATTGCATAGTCAGAGAGGTTTGGGGCAATGTCTTCACAACGAAGTTGTAGATTCCTCTCTCAAACTGAGTTAACACTTAACCTAAAATCTGCAAACCTTAACCAAAGAAAAAATAAAACTTAGTTTCCCTTTCTATGCAATTGTACTTCCCACTGGTTAGCAAGCAATTCACCATTTTTCTCCTTGTCTTTTGTATACCAGTAAATATTTGACTATTCTCTGTTAAGTAAAATTAACAGGGTGGTTTCAGTGGTTTCAGCGAGCAAGACTAAGGGAGTCTTCTAACTTCATTATTACAGGAGTTAGAATTGACATGCAAGATAGGATTGGTAAATTCAGAACCCTTCAGACAGGTATGAGAGAGTACAAATGAATTATCTACCTACCTTTAGCTAAAATGGAAAGCCATTCCTTCTGTCTCTTGGGGTTAGTCTATTAGATGTTCTTTAAAACATCTGTTTGAGTTTTCAGACAGGAAGCCCAAAGCTCTACTTCTACTTATTATATTCCTAGTAAAATGTATTTTAATAAAGTCTGATAATGTTTCAGGTTTACATCGTCATAGGCATGCACAGGGACAGAATTTCACTGGTTAGGAAATTTTATCATTAAAAAAATACACAATAATAGGCTTACAGCATCTCCAGGATCAGACAGTAACTGAAAAGGACTTTTAGATATTTCATATGTGGGTTTACATTTCTAGAGGAATAGAGAATTTCATTATTATCCTTATATTTATGATACACTTCACAAAATTGCATGAATTAGCTGCTGAGATTTTAGAAAAAACTGCACAAGGTAAATTTTTACCTTTAGAATTATTTCAGGGTCTTATGAATTTTCTTGCCAATACCAATGAATGAAAATATATCAAGTGGTGTCCCCTAAGTCACAAGTTTAAATTAAAATATTCAAATGTATATGAGAGCATTAACTGTTATAATGAGAATTCTTTTTTTTTCCTACTGTCTTCAAACTTTTCTCTGTATTTGTGTTACTCCATGGAGATACCAGGACATAAACCTACATTTGAAAAAAGTCACTTAAGTTTTTGACAAGTGGCAAAATTAATAATGCAAGACTTATGATTTAAAAACCCAGTAAGTTGGAGATATTAAACTCTGATCATAAAAACTAATCACATTTCTAAAAGGCAGGATGTAAAAGTATTTTATGTATTTTTGGTAACTAAGATGAAGGGTAGTATTATTGAAATTGCAAGGTCATATTTTAGATAGTTAGAATTTTATTATTGAAGTGGAGGTTTTGTCAATTAAGCATACTTTGTACAGATGCTAGTTACATCATGCATCAAAGCTTCTTATCCAACTTGTTCCTGCCAAAAGATTTCTGGTCCTGCAGGGCATATGCTTCATGCAGCACAGACTAGATATTTCTGTTCACAGTGGGAAAGAGAGGTTTTAGGAAACTAAAGTTTCTTAGCCAAAAAAGAAAAGAAAGAAAAAAAAGAAAAAAAAAAGTTTATCTCTCTCCCTATGCCTTTTACATCCCATAGGAATTCTACAAATCTTGGGTATGTTCTTTTGTCTTTCCATAGTAGTATATTCTTCCTGCTGCTTTTCTTTTCCCTGCAGCCTATGATCCAGCATATCCAGACCAGCAACATCTGTTTGTTTTTTTTTTTTTCTAACTAGTATCACCAGGGTTCTAAAATGAAGAGGAATGGCCATGAGCACGAACGTGCATTGAGTTTTGCTGTACATTTGCTTGCTTCAGTGCAAAAGGCTGGGCTTGAGGTTTGAGGAGATTGCATACAATCAATCTCAAACTAAGGCCATAAGGCTACCAGCTAGTGAGTTTGAGGAAAGATTGGCAGACTGAATGAAAGAAGGGATTAAATCAGCTTCTCAGTAAAAGTGAATTGCTACTTTGTGTTGAATAGTTAAGTAATACAGGAGTGGGAAAGAAGACAAGAAAAAGGTGAGCCCGGAGTTCAAAGATCATCCAGAGTGAGGGTCTCCCTTTCTCTCTACTGATAGAAATACATTGTCTCTGGTAAGTAGAGAATTCAGACTCTTACCAGACATGAATACAGTCAAAATTGGGAAACAAAAGTTGACTTTTCTCACACGGGAACAATCAAAAGCTCTGTCACAGACAGGTTTCCCATTTTCCAAAGAACTTACTTCCCCAGAAAATTGAATAAAGAGAGACTAGAAATTGAAAAGAACTTATCAGATTCCCAGGTAAATACCTTTCATCCTTTCCTGCTCCATACCATGCAATATCCTAGGGGTTCCCTGTGAAAAAGAACTGCCTGTCCTTGACACTTCTACCAGCAAAATCTTTTTATGCTCTGTAGAATATTTTTCTGATTATGCTTCTGCATTTCAGAGTGATAACAGCTCAGTAAACAGAGAACAGATTTCTGTTAGCAACTTCACACACATGCACACAAACACACAAGTCTTTTGTGTCAGGATCCTGCCATCCTTCAAATATGTTGTTAAGAAAACCAAACCAAATTTCAGGGGAGTCTGATGCTTGAAAGTGTCAGGAATTCTGGTTTGGATTTCATACAAATCCAAAGCTTTTAACAAGTCTTTGCATGTTAGTCTATCAAGGGACCTCATTTGCAGCACTTTGAAGAATGATTTGCATCTATCAAGTCAGTAGTACTTTCTTCAGCTACATCAATTGTCTTGAAGACCACCTACTCAACTAGCAATGAGATCTGCATATTCAGTGTAACAGAGACAGTAAAATAATATGTATCAGCCAACAAGATCTACTCTCCTAATAGGTAGCCAGTTTTATCCAACCAACTTTTTGCAGTCCCACTGTGATCAGTTCTGCTCTATTGATTGGCTACAACTGATCATCCAATTTATTTATGGAAGCCCACTGAAGAAAATAGTTTCCCAGGCATAAATACAATGTGTTTACAGAGATACAGGAATTCTAGGATGGCTTCATAATTGAAATTGTGACAAAACTGAGGAGCAAAAAAAGCAACAACTCACATTCAATTTAACAAATTTTTAAGCAAGACTTGATACAGTCTTCAATAAATGTTCTATATTATTACATTATCAAAAAACGCAGAGCTACTGTATGATTATTTTAAATATAATGTTATAAAATAATTTTTTTAAAGACTCCTACCAAGCAACATTTTCCACATGCTCCTTCTGAAGAACAGTCTGCCCTGAGTGAGTTAAATGCATTGGGCTGCACTGGTGTGAAACTCAGTGTTATAAATCACTGTTTAAAAATTGCTGCTGTGTTTATATGTTTAGCTGCAAGATATTTCTTTATAAATATATGCATACACACATAAAAATAATTATAATAAAAATGAGATAGAATCCTTTTATAAATAATATTCTAGAGAAAAGAAGACTGTGTGACTGGCTAAGAAGAAAAATAGAAACTAACCATACTTTAGTATTTAATAAAAGTTGTACTTTTTTTATTTCCCTCTTCTACTTTACAAGACTGACATACTTCTGTCTAGAAAAAAAAGAAAAAAACAAACCAAAAAACCCCCCAAACTTGTCTGTAAGTCCTCTTCAATGAAATCTTTCAGGGATGAACACAGAGGATCCAATTATCTTTAACTGAACATACATGTTGTTACAACCAGAAAAAAACAACAGTGATAAAAAACCAGAAACTTTGCAGAGTCAAGTTTCAATAAACAAAAAATAGTTGTGCAGTGTATGTTCACTGTTGATCCTAGGCTTGTGCCTCCTCCACATATGCCCTGTGATCGGGCACATGTGGAGAACAGGGAGAACAGCCAAACACTGGCTGTTCTGTCTGTCACAATGATTAGGTGATTTGGACCCCAATGGGAACACAGGACTGTGACACAGTCTATGTGTAACCACATTCATGGGTACTTTTTTCCTCCAGGATAACTATTTAAGTAATTTCAAAGGGCGGACATTTTTTATCACCCTGCCCCTTCCATTCCTGATAATTTCGAATTTCTTTTAATGCCTAGGTTAATTTAAAACTCCTGTATTGGGTTTTCATGCCAGGGGTTTTGCAGCAGGGAGACTTCAGGGGTGGGTTCAGAAGGAAGCCTCTAGAAGCTTTCTCTGTGTCCATTGCAGCCAATGCCAGACAGCTCCAAGACAGACCCGTCACTGGCAAAGGCTGGGCCCATCAGCATCAGTGGCAATGCCTCTCTTTTTTAGAAGAGGGAAAAAGAAAATTGCAGCAGAACAGCAGCCTGAGTGAGGAATTAGAATTTGTGTGAGAAACAGCTCTGCAGACACCAAGGTCAGTGCAGAAGCAGAGGTGAGGGAGGTCCTCCAGGCACAAGAGCTGAGATTCCCCGGCAGCCTGAGGTGAAGATCATGGGTACACAGCTATACCCGTACAGCCCGTGGAGGATCCCATGCCAGAGCAGGTGGATGGATGACTGAAAGAGGTTGTGACACTGTGGAAACTCTGTGGTGCAGCTGGTTCTAGGCCAGTGGGGAAGAAGAAGCAGAGAAAATCGGGAGTGAAATGGTTCCTGAGAGGATGGGAGGGGAAGGGGAAAGGTATTTGAAAATTGGGTTTACTTATCATTATCCTACTCTGATACTCTTGGTAATAAATTAAAATAATTTCCTCAAGTCAAGATTTTACCTATGATGGAAATCTGTAAGTGATGGCTCCCTGTTCTTATCTTGATCCACAAGCCTTTTCCTGTTTTCTCTCACCTGTCCAGCTGAGTGATAGAGCATCTTTAGTGGGCACCTGGTGTCCAGCCAGGGTCAACCCACTACACCTCCCATTATTGTTCTGTTCCAAGTGCTGCCTTCACTCTCTCTTTCTGTCCTGCCCATGTATTTTTGCCCCAATTGTTTTTCTTTTTTATTCACTTATACCCTTAGCTTTCACTCCTCACTGCCCTATTTTCACCTAGCAGAGACAGTCTTATAAACACCTGCAATTCTCCACCTCATTTTAGTCCCAATCCCGTTGCCAAAATGGTCTCCCAGTAGCTAGCAGAAGGAGCATTCTTTACCTCTTTTTCCTTTTGTTGCTTATTTCTTGCATATGTTTGGTACAGAGATAATCCTAATTGAATTTAGCATATCAGAGTACTCTGATGCACTGAGATTCAGATAAGAGCTTGTTTTCTTGAGGGTGGAGAAAGACACCATATATGATGCAAAATGTGTATATAATGGATGTTGTAAAGAGTCATGACAAAACAGTTCTCAATTTAATTTCTATTTGAAATCTAGTTAAACCAACATTTCCCTATGGTCTCTGGAATCAAAAGATTTGTAATTTTGGCAAATGAGGATGATCTGTATGGATGATTTTCCACATAATTTCACCTTTATAGACTTTTATTGTCACCATGTGAATTTTTCAGACCAAACGTGCCAGATACTGCAGAAAAACAAGCAATGGAAACCATATTCTTATAAGGGTATGCTAAGAAGCAACCTTGAAAGTAATCAATAAATGATTCTTCATTCACCTTTAGTATGTGTGGAGAATTTCCATGCTGAAGACAGGCTGGTCCATCTCTCCAGATCTTCTCTAATCCTTCATCGGATTGTCTCTTTTGTGTAATTTACACTATTAATTTCATGCCAATAAAAATCCGTAGATCGCACCATAACTTTGTTGTCTGTATATTGATAGAATGATAGCAATTGGCAGGCCTTAGCATTTTCACTACAATACTCCTTATTTCTGTCATAAACCCCTAACATGTGTTTTTCATCCACATATCCCTGTGTAAACTAATAATCCTGAACATTTTTCTTCATATTTGTCCTGGTTTAGGGCAAGTTTGGGACATAACCCCTAAAGGGGCTTCTCTACAAAAGCAGATTCAATTGCTCCTCCCCCCTGCAACCGGTTCGGGAGAAAATATCTCCTTGGAGAAAAAGTGATATTATTCATGAGCATGAAAGAATCTGAAACAGTGAGTCTTTTCACCTCCAGTGAAAATGAATTGCCATGAACATCCGGAAGCCCAGGAAAAAAGGCTCCATCTGGAAAGAAAAATACTTTGCCATTTAGTTAAAAACAACCACTTATATTAACACGATAGCTGGAATTGTGTCCTGGTGCAGTTGATGGATCCCAAGACAAATATCTTTCCTACTGATGTTGACGATCATACAGCTCCAGAGGAGGGACACTGAGTTGGTCAGAGGGATGAAGCATCTCTCCTGTGAGGAAAGGCTGAAAGAACTGTGATTCTTCAGCCCAGAAAAGAGAAGGCTTTAGGATGACCTAATTGTGGCTTTCCAGAACCTGAAGAGATCTTACAGGAAAGATGGGACAGGAGCAGGTGGTGACAGGGGAGAATGGATTCAAACTGAAAGAGAGTAGATTTAGATTAGGTATTAGGAGAAAATTATTTATGGGGATTAAGGTGAGGCACTGAGCAGGTTGCTCAGGAATGTTGTGAATGCTGCATCCCTGGAGGTGCTCAAGGCCAGGCTGGATGGAGCAGCCCGGTTTAGTGGAAGGTGTCCTTGTCCATGACTGGAGGTTGGAATGAGATGATCGTCAAGGTCTCTTTTCAACCCAAACCACAAAAAATTATAAAACAGAACTAATGCTAATTTTCACCAGACAACAAGTGATCTTCCACAATATTTTATCTTCAGAATAAAAAAGCCTTCATATCTAAGTACACGTCTTCAAAAATAGAAAAAATAGTAATTGAAAAAACATATATTGAAAATTGCTTGCCTGAATAGTATTCTCAAATTCTTACTGATGGAATAAAAAGCTAATTTAATTACTCTATTAGTCATTTTTTTCCCATTTCCACTTTCGTGGTGGTAATTTGAATTTTCACAGATACTTTAAAAAAACAGGAACAAAGAAAAACAAAATTCAAATTATAGTTTTTTTTGCATTGATTAGCAGTTTTTTCTGTTCTTTTAACTGCTTCAGCATTTTTCCAGTAATGACTAAATGAAATAATATGTAGTAGGCATTGTGATATTAATTGACACATTGCAAAAAAGCATTTAAGTGAGATTTCACTGGTTATATTTGAAAGAGTCCTCTGAAGTCAACAGCAAAACTTTTGTTGATTTTAATAGAAACAGAACTGATCCCATGCTCAGTGACTTGCATCAGAAAATTATCAAGATTGTACCACAACACTGCTACCTTGTGGCATGACATGGAGCAAAATCATTATTGCTTTTGTGACATGCCTCTCGCTTCTCTAACAGGGATGCCATGTGTCACAAACTGCTAACACCTCATCTTACACTTGAAGGTATGATTCCCCTTCCACTGTAAGTCTTTATGTGACAATTAGTGGAAATCTATGCCTATTTTACTCATTTTATGACTACAAAATTTTAAAAGGGAATGCCAAATCACTTTTCCCTTATAATTCCAATTCCTAATGTATTAGTTCTTAAAGATTGTTAATTATCTTGCAAAACTTTGTAATGCTGATGTTAGGAAAATGGATATAGTTTTTCAGTAATGACCTGAACAAGTTTGGAACTAGTTTGTATATCACAGATAAAAATACCCTTCCTTACCCCACTATATTTATGTCTCATTAGTTTATGGACCTAAAGCCCTCCAGGGACTGTCACTCACAAATCCATCCAATGTTTATGAGCTCTAAATTTTGCATTTGGATCTCTAATTTATCCAACAGATATGGAAAATCATATAGATAGAAAACTCCCTAGTGCCTACAAAGCTCTAGGTTTTAATAAAGAGGGCAGAAATAGCATAAGCATAATATTTAATATAAGCATGATGCTTAGCATATTAGTGGTAAGCTAAGTGTATCACCTAGGAGGTAAGACATTCACTGTCTTTCAGGAAAGTGGAATAGTATTCCTCCCAGGACAGTAGGCTTGTAATGATACAGAGTGTTAATGCCATCCAGTTCCTGTTGAAGAAGTTTTTAAATGGAACATTGTAAACACAGGCAAGTGAGGATCAGCTATTTTCTGTTAGCTCTAAATGTTGGGGACCAAGGGGGCACTGTAATTTCTCCACAGCTGTTTATATTTGCAAGCCCTATCCAAACAGGCCTACCATAAATGTATAGTAATGGCAGAAGTCGAGCACACGTTACTCCAATATTCAAACCTATACAGAGAACAGTTATTACTATTCTACTATCTGAAACTTCTGTTAAACATACATAGATTTAACCATTCATTCAGCTTCCTACAGCCTCACACTTGGTGCAGTTGATGGATCCTGAGACAAGTATCTTTCCTACTGAGGTCAATGATCATACAGCCTCAAAACCACTACTGAGGTATCCAAAAATAAAATATAAAATTGATTTATTCATCCAAAAAGAGATCTATGTCCTAACAGAATGCATGCGGCTACACTGTAAAGTTTAGGAAACTGAACTGGAAAAAGAATTTTGCCAAGAGAAAAACTTTAGGAATACATAAGAAGATAAGGGATAGGCATTTAGCAAGACTCTAAAAAGGCTGATTGTCAGCAGCAGTGTCTTAACTACTGAATGCTACATAAAAATTCCCAATAGTCACTACAGTTCTGAAATTTGGTTGAAATAAAAATATTGTTTACACTTAAATCCTCCCATCCTGGCCAGAGGAATTTAGTGAGATAATAATGCCTCTACCTCATGATTGCCTGGGCTTTACCTGTGTATAAAATGCTTTTTCATACCAATTGAAAAAGTCAAACTAAATGGGATGGACCTCACAGAAACTATTCAACTGAGTGGATTTTTACTAGAAAGGTGATGTGTGTTACAAAAGTATTCGGTAGTATTTAAGGTATTTTCCCATTAAGGTCTCTCTGTTTAAGATCATAAGATTTATTATACTTCATTGCTCACAAAGATATAACTGAATAGATATTTCCTGGATAATTAAAGATTTGGGTTTTTTTATGTTTGTTTTTTTTTTTTTTTTTTTTTTTTGGTTGGTTTTTTTTTTTTTGGGGGGGGTGGTTTTTTTTATTATTTTATTTACCTAGTAATGATATGCCTGCAATGTATCATTTTTATTCTCAGATCAGTCCTGTGAACCAGGAGATAGATACTTACATTAGTGTTTTTCCTGCTCTGTGTTAAGATGAATTCAGATGTAGTATAACTGCCCTGATAAATACATTTTGAGTTCTATGGCATGCATAATATGCACTTCTGTACCACATCTCTTGGAATTAATACTGAAGGTAGCAGATTAGGTGTTTTATAAAAGTAGCATTTGTAATAAAATTTGCTGGTAGTAGCAACCTAACAGCAGATGGGGTTTTATAAAGAGCACATAATGATGATTCATTGCAGTAAGTACATGTGGATTCCTCAGATCTTCTTTCCGTTTACTTCATTCTTTGATTTATACAGTGATTACCTAGCTACATAATTATTTGAAAAAGCAAGCAAAAGTGATGTCAGCCATCTGCTAAATTACTAGTGGATATAAGCAAGATTTGTCTTTCAGAAGCAGATTCTTTCCTGCAATGCCACACTGATGTGAAATTAAATACCTGTGGTTTTCACCTGATATGCTCTCTATTGTTAAATCAGCAAGTGATCATAGACTGATAAAACACATTTCAGAAATGTATCAGTAGGGAAGAGAGGAAGACAGTTTAATGATTAAAATACTGAATTGAGTTTGAAAATCTGGAACTGCTATTCAGAAACTCTTTACATATCTCTAAGCATGCATCGCTCTCTCTTTCTCAGTTGTTCTGACATGAAAATAAGACTCACACTGCTCCTTGTCATAGAAGGACTGTGGAGAAAAAAACTCCACATAAATAATTGATAGACAGTTTAACCTTCAATAAATTATACTTTACTATGTTGATCCCACTCTATCTCCTGATAGAAATAAGTAAATCAGTCCCCTCTAATAATCTGCAATTACTTGCCCAGAGGGGAACACTAGGCAGAATATTTCAAGGGATTAGTAAGAGTTTACATGCTCTTTCAATTTGTATTCAGACCCTCCCATTCTTGAGACCTGCCTTTAACTTCTGAAGCAATGGAAAGTTTCTTGTTGATCCATCAGTTCTGCTACACACACTCTTCCAGCCTGCTCCTCATCCCCAGCTGGCCTGTGGGAATAAAAATAAAATGAAAGCAGAGAAAAAAGCAGTGCCCAGGGAATATATGATATATGCAGTGTAGACCTGAGTTTTGACCGAGTGTTGATCAGTTTTCAGTTCAATTACACTAACAGTTTCCCAAAGCATTTTATATAACATTTATATATAACATTTTATATAAAATATGTAATGATCTTGCCTACAGAAGGTAAAATATAACTAGGGGAACACCCGAACATTACATTGTTTTTCTGAAAGAATTGGAAGATTCTAAATGTGGAGGTTTTGCAGACTCTTGTTACACTTCAACAGATTTGTGCACTATGTCTGGTAGGGTAGTATTCATGGTATCTGTTTCTAGAGTGAAAGTATTCATAATTTTTTTTTTCCAGACTAAGTACTACTAAATTGTTTCCTTATTTTTTTTCACAAGCAATTTTAAAACTAGTTTGAATTTATTAAACAGATCTCAAAGACTGAGATTGTTTCATTGTCAATGATTACAAGTATGAATACCATTTTTTTTTTCAGATTTTATATACAAGACAATAATCAACATTAAAGAAATTTAATTTGTTCACTTAGTAACACTGATGGCACTGGATTTACAGAAAAATGGATCTGCTCCCAAATTACTGCAGTAGTATATTTTTGTGTTTCTGATCAACACCATGTATCTCTGTTTATCTCAGTGTAGAAGAAAATCAATTAATTCAATAAATCAATCACAGATAAGAGAATTGATCTGAAGACAGAAGGAATGTTCAGGACTTTACTGTTAGAGTAATGTGTAAGAAGGAAAATGTCTATCTGGAATCAAATGCAAGTTTTCTGGTTTTTTCTCCTACATTTGATCAAAATCTTGACAGATTTCATCCATATAAGATTTTCAGGTTGCACATTTACATATTACTCATAAAATATTTTGGTGAAACATATTTCACCATTTTTCTAAGAAGTGTTAGATGCTTAAGAAATAATGCCATATTAATAACCAGCATATTAGTCAGGACAATAGAACTGTCTGTCTGAGGCATTTAGACCAACAGGTTCAGGAGTTGTAGCAAAAGGTACATCAATTTTGAGGGGTTAACATGTTACTTTCAAACCTGCAGAAATTCAGACAAAAATAAAGATGTTTTCTACTGCTATTCTAGCTCAAAAAACATTTGAAATTCAGCTGAAACCTCCTGAAAAGAAGGTTTCATCAAGAAGGAAGTTTGAGAAAGCATGTTCAAATTCTCTCTATACCAACAATTACTTTCTAAGTATTCTAACTACAACTGGTAGTGTTTCTTATTTTGAAGCATACTTTTTCTTCCTGGCTGATAAACAAACATATTGTGATCACACACTCCTGATATCAAAGATTTTTCCACAAAAATTATGCTGATATCCCTACTTCACTTAATCTTTGACCTCATAATATATCCTTTTATTATGGCATAATGAGCCGACTTAAGCTGGAAGTCTTGCCAGCTTTGCAAAGTTTAATAATCAAAGATCAGCACATAATATCTCAATCCCTAAATTACTTAGAAATTGATATACCATACCAAATATACTTGATGCATATAAAATTATGTAGAAATAACAATGGAAAGACTCACCCTATTGCACTTGAAAATTTAAAAATCTGAACCCCATATATAGGGTTAACATATGAATAGATGTCATAATGGACTCCAGCATATGGTTAAATCATCACAATAATACCAATATTAAAATACTTATATGGGTGGTTTTTTTGCATGAGTCCATTCAATGAAGAAAAGAAGTTGAGGAGGGAGGAGAATAAATGATGAAGTTGAAGGATGAAAGTGAAGTATATTATCTGTTTGGAGGGGAACTAAAGACAGTGGATGAAAGCAGCAGCAGCTGGTACTGAGCACAGAATATCTAGCTAAAGCTCTTGAGAACTCTGAGTGAATCCTTCACAGGGCCCTCAAGGCTATTGCCTCCAGCTGACAGTCCAGTTTCTGCTCAAAAGACTAAATATCAACTGGTCCTACAGCTCTTATAACTCCTATGTATCTCTGTATCTGTTAACACCATGGTCAACTGGAGAAAAAACAATCCTTCAATGAGTTATTGGTTACTGACAGTAAAAAGATTTGGGCAGTCTTACATCTGCTAGGTGAGTTGTAAGGAGAAAATATGGTCCCGTGACTTGATTCACACAGAAAAAAGAAATAGAGTTAATTGTATTTACTCTATATAAACAGGAAAAAAAAGGGCAAAATGGTTCCAAATTTAAAAGGGTGAGATCAATGGAAAAAACTTCTTAGTGCTCCACATTAGAAAAAATGTTGTTGAACAAGTCTGATTAATTTGCAGTAATCTTCCTGGCTCAGCTTCAGAACTTCTCTGCCTCATGGACTGAATGTTAGGCCATATGAGACCAGCAAATATAAAGCTCTGCTGCCAGAACTCCAAGCATTCAAGCCACTAAAATTTTGAGTCTGACTCAGAAAATAATTTGAATTTAAAAAAAGGCAAACTAGACATTCATGTGGAATTCATGTGGGGTTGATGTTCTTTACATATTATGCAAATATTTGTTCTTTATATATTATGCAAATTCCCTACAGAAACACACACTAACTTCATATGTTGATTGATTCTTTATGTACCTGGCAACCACAAGGTCACAGGGAACTCAGTACGAGGATACAATTTCTTTTTTTCTAGGAGCACAAGCCATCTTCAACATAGTTGTAAGTTGTCATGTATAAAAACAGCATTCCCCTGTTGTCATTAAAATGTGCATAAAATAATTCCTCTCCAATGGTGAAGAAAATTTTGGAATAGCAGTTATATGGAGACAATCTATATCCTGTAACCTTTTTGCATCAGTCCCCTGCACATGAATGATCATACATTTGTGTTTGCAGAATTACTTGCATTAGCAGAGTGTGATTGTTACCTGTGTCTGTCCTCATAAGAGAAAACAATGACTGTATTATTGGAATAGAAAAGACAGATGGCCATGCGTAAGTCCATGTACTCTAGTGCCCAAACCTCAGCTGCCCACCCTCAGCCAAAGTCCAAACTGATCGAATGGGTGAAGTTTCTAACAGACCAAAGTCAAAAGCTTGATGTTTTCAAGCTCTCCAGGGGAATTTGGAAGAATGCATTTATGTGCTCTAACACTACTAAGACACCTATAATACTGCTTACAGATTATGTCCATTGTACTGCTTTGTCCACTACTGTCTTCAAAAAACTTTTGAACTTTCATTATAAAAAGTCTAATTTTCAAATCATGAAGTTATAAAGTGTAAAAATGCATCTACAGGCAACAGTACAAAACAGATTTACCCATTAATGCATGGCATCATCTTCATAATTAATGTGCTACTGCAAATACATTTGTTTCAGTAACTCTGTAAGTTACAGCAGAATAATTGTTAATGATTCAAAGTCTGCATGACACACAGTGACTGCATATTTAAAGTTATATCTTGTGAAGTTCTACATTTTTTGATGTGGATTTAGCATTGTACTTTTGAGGTCTTGCTGTAAGTTCATGACAGTCCACTAATATTTGCAGGAGCATTTCATTAACCTTTTACTTTAGAAAAATATCATAGAATGGCTTGGGTTGGAAGGTGCATTAAACATCACCCTGTTCCAAGTGTCCTGTCATGGGCAGGGACAACTATACCAGGTCACTGAAGTCCCCACCCAACTTGGCCTTGAACTATATATAAGATATGTAGTGAAGATAGGCACAGAGTATACAAAATTTGATCATCAAATATTAAACCTGTACATTTCTTAAATACTAAAAATGGGAATAGTTGCTTTTTATCAATTTCTGTCTTTCTCCCAGACTTGGAGAATTTAAAACTTCATTCAAATGAAAATTAATATTATTTAATTTGAAAAAATTATTCTCTGGAACTGCAGTGTACACAGAATTTACCTTTTATTCACGCAATAAAACCTACAGCAACTACTTAAAGATTTTGCTTCCAGGGGAATGTCTCTTTATAGTAATAAACTTAAAAAACCTCCTCATTCAGGCTGATTTGACTATTTTTAGCAGTGTAACTTTATATTTACTAATAAAAAAATTATATCAAAAAGTACCATTAGAATTGATGACAGCAAAACACAGAATAAAAGCTTCACATTTAAGTATTTTAGGGTGTAATAACACCTTTTTAAAAACTATCTCTGTATTTGGAAGTGATAAAAATGCTCCCATTTCCTGGTCTCTTGTGCTTCATGGTAAGAAACTGATGATTCATTCTTACTTGCTGCTTTGGACAATTCTTGTGTACTGAGCACAATCCATCCTTGCAAAGGAATACAGGAATTTTTATGTCCCTTTCAAACACTGAACTTTGTGTCCTTCTGAGTAGCAATTGCAGCACTCTCACTCTATTGGGATAATAGAAATATGGTTTTTTGCTGTTCATAAGAGCTGAGTATAGAAACTGAAATATGAAATTTCAGTTTATGAGGAGATATGTTACAATTTCCAGAAGAAAAATCCACAGTGGCAAAAGTTACCATCCTATTAAAAAAAAAAATTAAAAAATAAAATTATGTATGTGGTACATAGTCCATTAGAACGTTTGATTCTTCCTTATTGTCTTTTGACAGGTGCAATTTTCATCGAGAAAATAATCCCATAAGAAAAGAGATGGAGATGAACCCAGTAACTCAAGAATCTTTAGGAAATGTCTTGTGCAATGGGAGTAATTCATATAGATAGTTCCTTCAGGAGAAATCCTTAAAAACATCCATATGTTTGGAAAGACACAATAAACACCTGTTACAAAGCTGGCACTTTGGGAATTTTTTTAAGGTTACAGCTTATATTCTTGCAAAGAGAGCTCCAACTCATTTCCAGTTGCTCCTGATCTGTATTGCCACATCCCCAGCTAGACTGTGCGAGCACGGGAATCTCTTTCCATAGCGGAGAGAGCCTGACCTCTACAGGAAGGGGACATTTGTGGACTTAAGTTTGGTGCTTTCCTCTCTCCATCTTCATTGGTAACTGCAGTCCCAGTCCCAGCTCAGTTAAGCTATACATCATTACAGATCAATCCTCTTGTGAACCCAGATGCACCATCTTGCATATATTGAAGAGTTCAGTAGGTGAGGTATAGAAGAGAGAAATACACCATATATTTGCATGGAACCTATCCTTCAGCAGGAGTCTAAATCCCACCAAGACCAATAAATACTTAAATTCTTCATTTAAGTACGCAGTTTGCCTCAGGTCCTCACAGTTAAATCATGACTTCAGTGAAATCTTAGGGAATTTTTCCAAAAGTCTACTCCATCCAAGTAAAAGAAAAGTACTAGGTTACCCAGTAAAAGATAACCATCTCTCATTCAAATGTAGCAGCTTTGCCTCCTGAAATCATGTTATATCAGGATTTTTTAACAACCGTTTTTAAGGGGAACATGAAATCAGAAATAAGTTACACAGGTGAAGAATGAATGGATATGCAGGCATTTTTTACAGTACTATGATTTTAAACTTTTACTCTCATTTAGTCCTTGTTCTTTCAGGAAAGCCCTAGAGGACATTATCTGTATAATAGAAAGAATTTAAACCACTATTTTTTTTTTTTAAATCTAAATTAAACACGGGTAAGACAGACGTCTGCCTGGAATGAATTTGGTATGACTGACCTTGATTTGGCAGAGAACGAGAGCAGCTTTGACTGAATAGTCACTTCATGTCCCTACTCATTGTATTTTTTATGATTTTTATGAAAAATAAAAAAAAGCAAAGAAAACTTTAAGAAACTGCTTGGAGTCATATTACTATTTTACATCTGAACAGCAGCTGTTCTAGTATTTGAATTACCATCATAACGGACATTAATTCAAGAAAATGTAATAAAAAAGTCACCTATAACATGAAGATTTTCCCTGGGAAAAGTGCTTCCTATTACTTAAAATGTACTACTCTTTAGTGTGTGTATATGAAGGTCTTTATATTCACTGAATGTGAATTATTTTCTAATTCTGTGGCCAAAATACTTTCAGGGAATGCTAAGTGTGCAAATACATTAACTTGTATCTTGAATATTTGCACACAAATATAGGACAAACTTTGAATTTCATATAAAGGAACATTCTTCAAATTTCCATAAAGAAAGAGTAGGTGCCTCAAGCTGACACTGTAGTTGCATCACATATTATGTGCCATTTTGGGAACAATAAAGTAATACATAAATATTTATTATCCTTTGAAATATTTTTAATTAGTATTCACTTATAACAAATTACTCACTGGAATGTTCTATTCTATTTAAATAAGATGGTAATAATGTGATTAATGTCATTATAAAATGAGTTTCATTATCCAAAACCACAATTAAACAACCAGTAGTGGTCCTGTTGGACTGAAAGATCTTATTCAAAAAGCTCTGCTAATGTTTGTCAGAGTCAGAAATCTTTATGCAGTAGTGAGGGGTGCTTAGGTGTTGAAGGTAATACCAACTTTTTCAGCCATTCCATGACTGATGTTTGCCAGCCTAGGAGTTGCCATCAAATTTCAGTAAGTGCTCAGAAACTTTACATCTGTGACGTCATTGAACTCAGGATCTTAGGAAATTATCTGTGTTCACAATAACAAATTCTGTCTCTATTCACTGGAAACAAAGGAGAAAAATCTTGCCAGCTCTGTTGCATGTGTCAACAAATTTCAACACAGGTTAAACTGTAAGCAAATCAGTTCTCTGTCTGATTTCAAGCTTTTAATTCCTTCCAGAATTAGCACTAGCCTGAGGGGATTTCACAAGAAAGGCAGTGTCTTATCAAGTGGAAAGGACAGGAAGGGGAAAGAGGGAAGGAGGAAGGAGGAAAAGAGAAAGTGGAAAAATGTTACCAACTAGCTCTGTAAATTTTACATTATATCAACAATGTCTAGTATACAAATGCTTTAGGGAAAATATATTTATCAATGTATTTTTAAGGCATGATTTATTTTTTCACATATGTCATTACATGTACTAGGATTGCTTATCATGTGGTTTGTAAGAAAAAATATAATACCTAATATAAATTTTTATCATAAAGCTGAAAATTGTCTGATATTATAAGTGAGGAAAAATGTAATATACACCTTAACTTCCCCACTTCACACTCATCTTTCTATCAATATAGATCTTAAATAGAAAGTATCATTTAAATTTAAGTATTAGTATAAATCAAGCAGTACATCAAACTAAAAAAAAACTCTTTATTTTTTCTATTACTAAAATATACAAACACAATTATATATGAACTATGAAAAACATGTTTACCAAAATATCTAAAAGGTGTAGCTATTCTGTATTTTAATAAATAGACTCAACAGTGTGGAGAATAATAAAGAATGAAAAGAAATACAGAATTCATTTGTCAAATTTAAAACTGGTCAATGAACAACAAAATGAATACCCCTGTATTTTCCCCACTGGATTTTCCTGTGTTATCCTACAAACTTCTGGGAAACAAAAAAATAGGGTGCCTCAAGATTCCTCTGCCATGGCAGTGAAAACTTCAGATCTTCTATTAATTCCAGTGACTTTGGAACACCCAATGCATGTCTGAGTAGGGACAAACTTTGCAGATCAGTCATCAAAGTGTTGGTATAATTATTTTTTAAGACCAGGTCTCTTGACAGGTGTTTACATCACACTGTGGACAACATTAGTAATTTTTCATAGTTAAATGTGAATTTACAAAATAACTGTACAGTTTTAATACATAGAGTATAAATTTTGGTACCTTACAAAAACATTAAAAGCTCACTGAGGTTTACAATTTGAAAAATATCAGCTTTCAACTCCAAGTTCTTTTTGCAGTGAAATAAATAAAAAGCTGCAGAAAATGTCTTACACTGTGAAAATGGTTTTCTTTACTTAAACTGAACTGGAAATCATTTGAACTGTTAAGTGAAATGGCATCAGGGACAACAAACATCTTAATTTCTGAGTAAGTGAAACACATACCAAAAATATCTCCAAAGATTAAATAATGGGACTAAAAACAAGAATTTGAAAGTATATCCTTTGACAATTATGTGTCTTTTCAGATCTAATTTAGAATATTTTTTTATTATATTAGGACTCTTACTGATTGAAATTAGATACTGCAGAGTACTGCATTGTAGCTAAAGTGATATACTTTATTTTAAGGTTTAAATTAATGGAGCTTCTTTTTTGTAAGGAAAAATGAGCTTCACCTAGTTATGCAGTATTTCAGGTTAATCTTCAGAAGTACTGATTAAGTAATTGCACTGTAAAAGAGCCCATGTTCTGCTTCTTACTCCAAATGAAATTTTCTTCCTAGAATAAGAAAAAGTTTTTCCAAGAGCCTGAAATCTCTCCTAATGATTTTTTCCTTATAGGTCACTTGAAAAGTTTTTGACCTTGAAAGTATCAAAGCCAGCATTTTTCTTATTAAAAAAGAAAAAAAAAAAGACAAAAAAAAAGAAAAAAGAGATTATGCTCTCCAGTACCTTAGCTATCAATGTATGTTGTGTTATGTTAAAAGGCTGTCATGAAAATTCTAATCCATCCAGTACAATGTAATATATAAATCATGTATAATCTATTATTTTCTGCCACAGGAAATATTGATTCTACAGAATGGTAACTTTTGTCTTTCAAACACGTAGCATCTCTCTGGATACAATTTGCCACGAAGTGTAGATGGTCATTATAGATAAGTTCAAAAATAGCACATAAAGGACATGGCAAAAAACCACCAAACATTAAATTCTGTTGTATGATTTTGAGGATAATGGGGAAGCTGAAAGCCATAGCTATGTTTACATTTTCTATACAGCAACAGGAAATGGCAGAATGTCATGCAGCCCCACTGTAAATTCAGAATAAAAGTGTCAAAATGGGGAGAGTGAAGCAGAGGAAATAATTTCAAAAAGCACAACAATCTAGATAACAATCATAGTAAAGTCAGACAACTGTGAACCCCAGTTCCAGATGTTAGACTAGCTGAAAGCAGCTATTGTTGCTTCAATAATAAAGGCACTTCCATATACAGAATCTTGATGCCTAATGGCAATTATTAGGATGGTAGATGGAGGAAGAGAAAGAGGAAAAAGTTATTGGTCCTGCAGCTATCTGCCCTTTAACTAGCCAGTGGTACTTCAGTGTGTCGATTATCAGAATGGCATTGCAGGAACATATTTCATCACAACAGGGTAGTCTCCACAAGAAGAAAAGTAATCAGAAACTGATTTGACTCAATGGACCAAATCCTTCCCTCATGTTACTTTAAACCCGCTCACAGTTTCAGAAAAACCTGATACACTAGAAATGCACATTCCCTCTGTCAGGTGAACATGGTCTACCTGCAGAAAGAATTTTCAGAGGCTTATCTCAAAAATAATGAAGTATAAACCTCATGCCAAAAGAGTAGAGTTTTGTTCTAACAGGAGAGGATTTGAGATGACTTTCTCTTCCTGGATGAAAAGAGATAAAGAAATTTCAGTCTTGTACAAGGTGGTGGGGTGGGAAGGAAGTCAAAACAGCTGATTAGTTTATTAATGGTGAAATGAAGGTAATACAACTTCCATAAACTCAGTCAAAAATCCTATTAAACACTAGGCACTATCTAACAACTAAATACTTCTGAACTCCTATTTTTTCCTGCTAAATTAAAGGTAAAGGTCTAATCATATAACTGAAAACAATGGGAAAGGTGCAAGAACCTTAGCAAAATGAACTTTTCAGATAGTAAATGCAAATTACAGGGCTCTGTTTTGGGGTGGGCCGCACACATGCTTACATGCAAGCATACACCTGTCAGATGAAATAGACACATTATGAAGTGTTATATTTTTCCTGGAAGTTAACCCAAGTGCTGTTATTCCGTGTAAGAAACAATCAATCCAAGTACTGCCAGGTACTGTTAATGCTTTGCAATATATCAAAAACCCTTTGGTTTTATTTATAAAACCTAAACAATGACAAGAAAAGCCAATGCAGTCAACAAAGCAACACACTCATTACAGGATATTGGATATATGGAACAAACCATAAAGACAGGTATAGATATTTCCCATGACAAGGAAAGAAAGTCTTATTTTAGGTATTAGCCCATATTCTTTTAATATTGAAAATATATATGCCCTTTATTCTTTTGTTTCTGTATTTAAAAAATATCTCTACTTTGTCCCTACAAGCACATGTGGAAATGTAAATATATATAATTTTGTATGTGTAAATATATAAATGCATTTGCATATGTGCCTTATCAATTTTATTATACATTCATGTACATCTTAATTTTGAATCATCTGGGTTTTAACAGTATTTTGCTTATTACTTCTCCTTAAGTTACTGATATTGTTTCCTAATTTTAAAACTAGTTTAATCTAATCACTTGTGAATGGCAGTGACTGGAGAATTTGAGAACAGAATAATTTTTCCTTAATGAGCAATCTACTCACAATGAATACAGAACATGGCCAAAAGCATTATATTGGATAAAATATATATGAAGCGCAGTTTATTAATGATTGATCAAAGTTTATTTCAAATAATTTATCTGAATCAGGATATTGTTCTGAATAGGAATTATTTAATACACTCTTCAACCCAAGACTGAAAAATACTGTCATGTTGATAACTACTACTATATAGCAAATAACCCATACAATAAATTGCGACCCTAAGTAATACGAACATATGAAAAATCTTACCATTTTCCGTATTTGCACACATGAAAGATTCTAATAGATTTATTGCAAAAATTGTTCTGCATACAGTGTACACATCATGTAGGGAAATATATTCAAGCTATTTACAGAAATCAGAGTTCTATTTAGGCTATGGTATTTTTCCAAGGAAAATGTCTTCATTTAAATATATATATGAATAGCAAATTGCAAAAGTGAATAATTCAGTCAAGAAATAATACCAAGAGACATTTTCACAGCTCACAAAATGTGCTATTTTATCAGATGGCTGATGAGTCTTAATAAACTCCATTCACAAAACAGCTTTGTTTTTCAACTTAAATAATTTATTAAAATAAAACTTTATTTTCTAAAATAAAAGCATTCTTTATTATACACATATAACAAAAAGACCCTTTATAATACAATATACCTTGAAGAAAACAATCACATTTTAATAATTTTCCAGACAGTAGCAAGGAGATTTACAAATAGGAAAAAAGATACATAAAATATTTTGCGTCTCTCTTTAACTTTTCTTGCAAAATTCTAAAAGGTTCCTTAAAGTTCTTAAATTCCAAAGTTTTAAATCCGTAAAAGGTTTACATGATAGTAAGCAAATTCTCACCCTTATCATTTTCCAGAAATCTGAAAACAATACAAACTTCTTGAAAAGTATTGCATACTCAGTCTTTACATTTACATATTCAATTTGTGCTTACAAAAGAAAATAAAAGGAAGGTAACTATGCAAGTGTGATAAAGAAGGAAAAATCCTACTTGCTTCTTGACTAAAACATGAATTAGAATAGCAAGAAAATGTTTATTCTCAGCCATTTGCCACATGTGAGCATGCTCAAGGATTTTAGCTGGAGCTGACAAATCACCATTTACTTGCTCTATCTCACTTCAAGGCATCACTTGGGGCAGACAGACTTTGAAAACTTTTTATTTTTTCAAGATGGGGTAGACCAGTCTTCAAACAGCTACCCTTGTCAAATGTTAAACTGGCCAACCCTTGCCTGGTAGCTGTAATGTTATGATGGCATCCTAAAATAAATGTTTCATCTTTCTGTATTTATTTAAAACTAGTGCTAATTTTAATATTAATTCAATTTTCAGAAGCTGCTTACTATTCAGAAAATTAATATCTTATGTCTTCATAAAGTTATTCCTAATTATTCAGTTTGTATCCTTATTCATTTAGAACTAGCAAGTGCAAGTTATATTTGACAGACTGGTTTTAGATTTTTGTATTCATTGTTGATCGATTCCCTCCATTAAGAATTATTTTCCACCTCTTACACACTCATGTTTACATGGGAATATTCTGCTTGAAGATCTTTGTTGTTTATGTAGGCAACACAAAGATCACGGGTGCCAAAGGGTCACAGAAAGCTCAGTTAAGATGCTGGACAAGTATAATTTTATTTTTTTCCTATTCTCATACTTTCCCCCATGGCCTGTGAGAAACTGGACTCAGTTGACTAGTGAGATTAGACTAAGTGGAGCTGTCCTTTCACATTACAAATATTTTTATGTTATGTTTCTGCCACTACCCTTCCCAATCTTTGTGGGAGGAAACACCTATGAGATAAAATATCAAAATATTCCTGCATAGCAAGTAATAAGTGAACACAGTAAAACTGCAAAAATTTTAAAAATGGATCATTAACACCATTCAACAATAATTTCTATGATTTTAAACAGTTTTATCTCCTTCTTTGAATTCAAAATTTTGAAGTACAAATTAAATAATGCCATAATGTTAACAAGCTGATAGAGATGAACACTAGCCATGGAAGAAGTGGAAATTATACCTATTTCAAGTTAGAAAACAGAATTTTTATATTTCAAGGAGTTTTATCTCTTTGTTAGAAAAAAATGTTTGTTATTATCCTCTCGGTGGTATTTCTGTAGCTTTTGTTTTGATATTAAAGTTATTAAACTTGCCTCCTCTATTCTCATTACCAGAATATTTTATGGGTAAATCCACTTAAGGAACCTATTGTGCTTTCTGATCAAAGTGGAAAATGAACCCAGGTTATAATAAGCAATTTAATTTTTAATGAGCTGATTGAGACCCAAGGTCATAACAAAGGACACAAACCAACCAAACAAAAAAACCCAAACAACAACAAAATTTCCAGCACAGAACGCTAATGATAGCACACTACACATGACCTGGGTAAAATAATATTTGGCAAACTACACCTAAGAACTATCCCACTTGTATTTTTTATTTTCTTTCAGAACCTTGACTAAGTCTAAGTAAGGTGTAGCATATTAAATAATACAGAAGCACATAAAAATGCATGAGACTTGTTTTCTGAAAAGAACTTAGCAGGGATGTTTATTGAATGTAAATTTCCCAAGCTAAAGCTTAAATGCTACAGCTACAAGCTGAACATTTAACCCTCTAATATATTTTATAACACCTTAGAAGGTAGTTAACTACTGTCTTGGAGTACAATTCTGCCAGAATGCCGCATGTAACTTCCACTGATGTTCTTGGGATTTAGCCTTTCATTCTTCATAAATAAAAAATCGTAGATAAGGAGAATTTTTACCCAAACATGGTATCCTTGCTTTCTTTGCAGCTTGTAAATTAAGTAATGAAATTTTATTATTTTTGAATACAGCCTGGTTTAAGATTTCAATTGGCATATTCTTTTATTTTTTTTACTGCTAGATATTCTTACAGCTTTCTTTTTCTCTAGCAGTAGAAATATTTATTACATTAAGCCCTCTAGTAAGCACTTTACGTCCAAGACACACATCATTTTACCCTGACAAAACTGCTCTCTGTATTGCAGGTAATGTCCTTATGAAACACACTCTGTCTCATTAAAGGAATATAAAATTTAAAATTAAATTAGATATACCTTTACACCTAGCAGAATATAAGCAATAGAGAAGATCCTAATAAGTTCTGCAGGTTCTACAGGTAGTCCATGGATCAAGCCCAGTCCACAGGATGCTTTCATCAGCTTTACTACCTTTTCTCCAGGGAAGAGAAGCAACTATTTGAGCAGCTAATTGCTGCTGGCCCAGCCAAGCACTTCATCATGGTACTGTCACTGCCTCTACTTTCGTAGTGGGAAGGGAGAGGAAAGATGCAAAGAGGGTGGACAAAACTGCCCCCATCAAAAGAGAAGGAGAAAAGGTACCCCTGCAGAGCTCCAAAATAATTCTTTCTAAATGGCAGTAGCATGAAACCCAGAAACAGGCAGATGCCCATGTTGGTATCACCCGGCAGAGCCATGAACTGCAACTTTAATGAGTCTAAAGGAAGAAGTAAAGTCCAGCTCCTGCGGCTGTTGTGGCAAGAGTGACCCTGTATGGGTTTACTCACTTCCTCAAAAGAGTTTTTCTTAGTAAAATGTCCCTCACTTCCTTTCTCTCCATTGGTAGCAGTATATGCCAACTCAGTTCAATAAAGAGTTGGAAAATAGAATAAATATAAGAATTGGCTGTCTGGTAAAGTATTACTGAAGAGGTATCTAATATATTTCCTCCATCTTCAGGTTAAGATTGGAGGAGGAGAGGAAGACACCAGTCCTAAGTGATCAAGAGGCTTCCCAGAAGCTACAGAGCACAATTTGAGAATCGCTAACATACATGATCAGTTATTTAAATACACAGTAATACACAAAACATTAATATGAATGTCATCTTATGTACCATTTGTATATTATATTACCCATTTCAGGTGTGCTGTAGAAGCGAAATCCCACTTGTTAGATATACAGGTGCAAGGCCTGGCCTTATCTCTCCTAGCAATAACAATTGCTTGTTTTAACAAGTGTTTCTTCTGAAACGCATCAAAGGATGTTTTGCTTTTTCTTTGCCTGATGTTTTTCCTTCCATTTAATTAAAAAAAAAAAACTTACCAGTCACTGCTTCTGAGATTTTTTCCACACAATTTATTATTTTTGCTAAAAGTGAGAAACAAGAGAAGAAAAAGAAGAGGAGGGGGTGAAGAAGGGAGGAAAAAAGAGCAAGAGAAAGGAAAGAAGAAAGAAGGAAGGGAGATTGATTCCCAGTGAGGATGTTATGTTTGCAGAAAAACCCTAAAAGAATGAGGAGGGGGGACAGAAATGATAAAATGATAAAAATTATAAGGAGTAAGTGAAGACTGATAACTCAGGGTCTGGCACCAAGTTAACCTAAGTATTTAATTTATTGCTTTAATAGAAAATATGTTGTATAAAAAGATAATAGGATATAATTTTAAATATGGTTTCCATATGCTTATTATCCATTACTTGCACAGTGCAAGTTTCTCTACCATATTTTATCTGTATATTATTATCATAGTGTGTTACTCTACTGCACCTGGAAGGGACGTCATCAGTAACTCAGCAGCAACGGAGTAAGAAGATTGGAAGGCTGCTTCAATCTTCTTCTGAAGGTGCACAGAGATGAACACATTGCTTCATACCTTTTTGGGGAAAATTATGGAGACCAAACAATTGTGATATAAAACATAAATGTATTTGTACTTTCCAAACTGATGTTAGAAAAGCTTTAGAATATCTCTCCACTTGCTTAAATAAAAAAGAAAACTGCCAGAAAATCATTACTAATCACTTAGTTTTGAAGTGTTTAAAATATCATTCAACATATATGGACGGTACATACTTTTATTTAAGTTGTGCCAGATATACACTGATTATTTTGTTTAAATGTTTCATTCTGAATTTGAATTACATTTTGCTTTATATTTGGAAACTTCAAAAGATTAACCTTCCTTCTGTTTTTTTTAGAAAGTTGTGGTAAAAACACAGACTATTTCCTCAAACTACAACTCTAAAAACCAATACACTTCTTGCTGTTATTTTCCTCTTCAATTCCTCTAACTTACCCTGAGTTCTTGTCAATTTTGAGAAACTATACCTCTGTCTTCAAGCATTGTGGATTTTGGATTGTCAGCTGAAAATACAAACAACAAACCAGCAGTTGCAGGTAATAAGATTTGAGAGTAGCACAAATTACATAGAGGACAGATGCCCAAGACCGTGTTGGTCAAGATGGAAGTAGGTGTTCATTAATACAGAATGTAGTGACAAAATGGTATAAACAGACTTTAAATTAACATAAAAACAATATAATTCCTGAAAGCACTCTGGAGCAACATTGAATCTAGAGAAATCAATACCATTTACTAGAGAAAAGACGCTCAAAACCCAATCTGTATTTGTCAATATGAACCTACTCAATGCAGTTTCTGTACCTGTAGTATATATTTCTTGTATAGGTAGGAGAGTGACAGCACACATATCTTTTCACCTGTTACAGGATGTAACCTCAACAAACTTAATGCCATACTTTGGCAGAAAAAGTGTAGAGTAAAAATATCCTTAGTCACAGTTCTGAGAATGACAGAAATTTGTCATAGACTGAAATTTGTAGTCTCCTGTGCTCAAAATGCCAAGACAACTTGTCAAATTTTTCAATCAAAAACGTTCTCTCTTTTACAAAGTCTTGACATTGAACCAGTGCACTCAGTGACTTTGTACAATACAAGTTTGGAAAACGCATGATGGCAAATTACTTTTGAAAAAGGAACACAAACACCACATGGTCTTCTCACCTCATCTGAAAGCAGGAGGCAATTTCACGGCAATTCAAAGACACCAGCAGTATCTATTACAAATTATCATGATTCAAACTGTGATAATTATTGTGGCATTTCTTTTCTCCAATGCTAGGAGAATAGCTAAAGTGATGGACTCAAGTTCTGTTTTGTGCAATCTGTCTTTCCCAAACTTGCATGTAAAGTTATTAAGAAAGTAGCACTACACACATGATCCTTTTCAAATAGCATCAGTTCAAATTACTGTCTTTGCTTGCTGACCACTGACCTAACTAAACACTTTGACAATTTGAATTACAGGGGAATCTTGAAGCTTTTGCAGACCCATGAATACCTTACAAATTTTATTCTGACATATCTAAGTCTCAGTAATAAGATGATAGTTAGACAGGTAGAAAAATGAAAGATATTTTAATGTCATAAAGAGTTTCTGTACTCTTTTACACCTTCTCTCTATGTGCAGATGGAAGCACTTTGTGCCACTGGCAGAGTTATATTTATTCAGTTTCTTACTGATGCAAGTTGTTCAGTCTGCAGACACGTGTGGCTGATTTCTTCATTAGGGAGCTTCTTTTTGCTGATGACTGTGAATTGGTGGCTCACTCAATCAATAACATTCAATTTAATATTGATTACTTTCCTTGGGCACACTACCCCTCTACTTTTTCTGTGAAGGTAAGACAATGGACGCACTAAACCAACGAACACAGTGACACGAGCACATGCACTCTCATTTTTGCACTTAGGAACGTTTCCTCAAGCCTACGGTATGCTTTTCTAGTTTGTCATTGTTCAGATAGAGACAAACTGTGAAAATGCTCCCACACTGCATAAATCCTAATTTGAAATATTAGAATATAAACCACGTAGCTTCAGTGCCAGCCTCCAGACGTGCACTGAGCACTTTCTCTCAGAACACTGCGATGTGTTCATGAGATACAGGTCATTCTCCCTGTATGGGAATTTCAGTTGCATAGGCAATGCTTCTAACTATACCTGGAAAACTGAATGACTACATCTTCCTAACAGCACAATCCCTCAATAATAACAAATGTCATTATTTATATTAGTGTCCTGATCCCAAAAACGTGCCTGTAACAATGAATATACAATATAGTCCAATTCACAGATAGCTGTGATTATCTTTTGGTGCCTTCTACCGAGATAGTCGAGGCACACTGCCCTATCCATTGCAACATGAGACAGGTATGATGTGCAAATCTGGGCATAAGGCAGCATAGCAGATTTGTGGCTAATTCTGTTTATGATGTCTTTCTAAACTTTCATAATTATATTTTGTACCACAGTGCCACAGGCTTCCCTGTTCCTCAAATGGAAATGAATGAACTTTCCTGCACTCACTGGGTTGACCAGAGCAAGAAAAGATATTGGTGGGCTTTCACAAATGTACAAAAAGATATTGGTGGACTTGTACAAAAATAAGTAGTCCTTCCAAAGGACAAGAGCTGCACAGAAGTTTGGACTGTCCTCCTCTCTTCTGCTACAGTATATTTACTGTGACATCAATGTGACTTACAGACTGAGTAATGGGGTTTCTTTTGGAACAGCTGGGATAGCCCAAGGGCTCCTAGTTATCATGAGCCAAATGCCCAATCATATGTGAAAGAAGCTTAAAATCATACAAAACACAACACAACGTTCAGTACTTTTCTTGCAGTTTTTCTCTCTCCACAGATCAACCCCAAAGCAATAAACCTTTCTACTAAAGACAACAGAGCTAGTGAGCTTTGCTACACCATATGTCCATCCGCCAGGCCTCCTCTGTCTCCTGGTATTAGTGACTATAAAGCAAGAATGACCATTACAAACTTTTAAAAGGTTAAAGGTTCCTTTTGGCTCTGGATTAACTTGGCTATAATCCGCACACATTCTTCTGAGTGAAAAATCTTCTACAGCCTAAATGAATGAAGTCACTGTTTTCTAAGATTAGACCACTGATACCACCTGAAAAATCATTTATATCCAAGTTCATTTCCTAACTCTTTTCTGAGTGATACAATAATATTGATGCTTAACAGCTCTCCCGTTTTTTTGGTTGGTTTTTTTTTTTTTTTTTGTTTGCTTTAAATAAGTTCCTTTTTATTGTATGAATTTTTACATCAACTTTATGAATGACTGAAAATCTAAATTTTTCTTTCAAGGAATCAGTTTGTATGGCAGTACTTTAAATTATAATTTGACCCATTATTTTCAGTGGAATGAGGCCACTTAAGAAAGCACTGTTCCTTTATATGGAAATTTCAGGTTCCTGAAAATTCCTGAACACAAAGACATAGGTCTGAACATTATTATTGCTACATTTAGCATTGTGTATCTCATCCATGCCCATTTATTCAGACTTTCAGATCCAACACTTCTGCATACTTCTTAAGAGTCATCATATTGTCTTTAAATACTGTTTTGCAATACTATTTTACACTGCACTAAATAAAATACAATAAGTGGCAGAATTTATATCTTCTACAGTTTTCAGATGTAAGAGAGACTGGAGTTGGCACTTCACAAATAGTCAATACAAACAGGTGAGGAGCATGTAAGGAGCAGGGCTTCCATCTGCAGAACTGAAGCATTATTCATGAAAAACCATGCAGGAAATCAAAAGAAAATCCAGAAACAGAATTATTACCTGCTAGTTTCATATCAGGAAGAAAGACATTCCATTCCAAAAGGTAGGATTTTTTTCCCCTTTAATTTTATTGAAGACAGCTTCCTTGCATTGGAACATGCAATACACACTTATTTCTGAAGGTCTCTCAGTCAGATTCTCTGATGACTTTTGAAATTTAATTTAAATTAATGACTGTCTAAATTCGTGAGGCTCTGTTTTCATAGGGTAAGAAAGTATAACCGAATAAAGAAAACTCAGGTTCAATAGGTAGTGCTTGAGAATGTTCTACTACTGCCTATAGACATTCAAAGAAAAATGTCTTTCTGATTCTTTGATGTTTTCCAGTAGGGAAGGAAGGAAATGAAACTGTCAGTGCAAGTAGTTTTTAAGCAGAGACTTTACACTTAAGGAAGAAAACAAACAAACAAACCAGCAAACCAATCCCACCACATTAAAAAAAGCATTAAAAATGCTATTAAAACAGAAAACTAGAATCTAATAAAGTCTTTCCTATAATCTGCAGAGTGATAACATCAGAAAGCAGACAAACAGTGGAAGAAACATGCTCCTTCACATTGTGTTGCAAACATCTAAACTGAACAGGAAGTCAGTCAACAAATATTTGACCCAAAGTTATTTGCTTCTAAAATAGAAACAAATATAGTAAGTGCTGCACCTTGATAACCTTTTGAATCTAAGTATGCCTGTATATTTATCTATATTTTTTCTTCAAAAGTTACTGTACTTTTCAATATTCTGTACGTGCTGCAAAATTTAAACCATAAAAATGTCTTTTTGTTTCCTGTTTTAATTAAATAGTTTAAAATAATTATTTTTTCTTTTAGTCATTAAGAAAAAAACAATGGCTCACCAAAAAAATAGAATTTAAAAAATAAGGTATTAATTAAATGCTAATAAAAAAGTTTTCCTAATGACTTCACATGTCACTTCTGTAGCTTCACCTACAGGAGGAGTAAAAAGCAGAGAAAGGAGATTAAAGTGTCTTAACACCTGTAAGTACTGATTTTAAATCAACATTTTTTTTCTCCTCAATATGTGATAGATTGCATAATATTTCCTGTTCTCTGAAAGAAGAAATACTCTGAAAAACATAAATTCCAGTGGAAAAATAAAGAAATCTTTCTCAGAAATCCTAAGCATTATTTCTAAATTCTTAAATGTTCTTACAGTTCTAAATGTTCTTAATGACTTAATTCTTTGATATTTTTGTAAGTGTAAGATATTTTTACAAGATTGGATGAACAGTTCTATTTAAAAGTAAATTTAAATGGCTTTAGTCAATACCACTTTATCTATTGATTTTGATTTTTTTATATGACTTTGCCCTTTAGCCACTTTTAAAATGGAAAATGTAATATGTTAAATATACACACTTGTTTTGACATAAAGATAAATTATCTTATTTCTGTAATCTATCTCAGCCTTGGACAGACACAGGGAAATTCCTGGGAGGCAGACAGTGGGTCTTTGAGGCAACATGCAGTGCTCTGAAAGTCAGAACACAAATAACCTTGATACGAGTAATGGTCTCTGCAAATTTGTTGAATTGCATCTCTTTTCAACTCACATAACTTCAGTGGCCTGGGTTAAGCTTGAAGTGCTCTTCTCTCAAATTCTCATTTCTTTAGCACACTCAGGCAGTGACAGCTTTGTCTCTTCACAAAAAAAAAAAAAAAACAACCAAAAAACAGAGCTGGGTATCAATATATAGATTTAATATGAACCTCTTTTTTTCAGCATCTTGGAGGTGTTAAAAATCTATTTTGAATGGGTAAATAGACAGGATCAAGCAACATATGACAGGTTTTGAAAGGATTCACAACTTCTTTATTACCTTATTGAAAAAAAAAAAACAAAAGTAAGAGTAAAGAAAGAAGAACATATGAAATATGAGGAAAAGCAGTTAGTTGAAGGACCAGTGTGTAGAAGGACAATGACCAACTACTACTGAATGTAGTAGCTTGAAAATTACTATCTAATTTAAACCAGATCACAATCTAAAAAAAAATAACTGCTAAGTGAGATTGTTTCATTATACTCTGCATAATCATTTCCTATAGCAGATTGTTTTCAGTATTTGTTTTTTAATACATTTAAGAATTAGCTGAACAATAAGCAATACAGCACTCAGCACTCCAATTCTCCCATTGTCTCAGAGCACATCTAAGCTTTTCCAATTTAATTTTTTGTTCCTCTTGTTCATGACAGATATTTTCAGCCTTCGACACAGTGGAAAGGTGGAAAGGACAGAAGGGGATAAAAGCAATTAACTTACTGAAATAAAATAATCAACTTTGTACCAAGCAGTAAGGGAGTTCTTATACAGCTATGGCATTACCAGTACCTGAGCGAGGAGCTTTTAAGCTATCTGTTGCCACTCTGCCAAAACAGAGATTGTATTAAAGATGTGTCCCAGATGCTTCACGCTCCGTGGATGCAAAGCAGTCATATGGAACAGTGTAGAGCAACCGGGACAGATACGTGAAAAGAGATCTCTCAGAGTTTATATATGAACTCCTGATCTGATAGTAGTACAGGTGCAGAACAACTACAGCCATGGTAATTAGTCCTAAATCTGAACCAGCACTTTTATTTCCATTACTACCATGATTTCTTTATAATATTTCTCATTGCACTATATATAGGAATTACCACAGAGCCTGATCTGTAGAACAGTGCAAATCAACAGAAGGACCAGGATCAAAACCTTTGACTAGTTTGATGTCAACAACTGGTAGGAAGATTTATAGGGGAAAAGTCTAACAACATTGTGGATGCCATGCACGTGACACTTCTGCAATTTAAATATTACATGTTTGTCTGGTAGCTTTTGCAGTGACACTGGAAAACAATTTCGATTTAGAGACCTGAAGTATTTCTTTCTATGTTAACACACTTTTATCCAATATGACTGTTTTCATCAGCAATAAAATGGCATCAGATCCAGCCAAAAGCATAGGTACATCTTAATTAATTTTCTGTTTTCATTTGAAGTTCTTTGCAAGAAAAAAAAGTCTAAAAATTGCAAGAACTATAAATATACATAAACATTGCTACAGATATAAAAATATAAACATACATTTTAGACCGTAAATATGCCTCACACTTGTATCTTATGAGTACAATGATTCCAGCAGAAAAATGCTAGTATGTAGCTAGAAAATGTAATTGTATAAACAAGTGTTGAACTGCAAAAGACAGTACAAGTGATTATACATAAATAATATACATAAATACTGTCATTTTCTTGCACTTTTCTGTGAAGACAGAAAATTATTATCTGTGTCTAAAATAATATATTTGAAGTATTTTACTAATTCAATTTAATATATTCTATTTTATACTTTATGTTCCTTGATTCTAAAGAATATATCAAGTCCTAACAGTTTTTTAAGGTCTACAAGGCATAACCATTAATAATAATAATAATAATAATATTATATTGATATAATAATATTATATTGATATTTTCTAAACTAATAAAATTACTAGCAGAATTTCTGCTTTCCTTTAAACTTTATTAAAATGCTTTTAGTCCCTATTTTTCTGCATAACAAGCACTATCCTACAGATGGAGAACAGCTCAATGAAAAAATTTTGTGAACAGGACTATAAAGAGAACGATGAAGAGAAGATTAAACAAATTATGTTATTCCAAAAATAAGGAAAAGACATGCTATTACTGACTTACAGCTGCCACTCCAAACAAACAGACTTCCCTTAAATTCTATTTGCCATTGAAATAGCAAATATGACACAAGGTTTTTATGCTACAGTCAGGTATTTTTCCTTTTTGTTTTTTAAGTGTTCCAAAAAATCTTTAAAATGCCAGTTCATATGATCTATGGACAAATATGGAAGGATTAGATTTGTACACAATCTGCCAAGATACCTCACAAATTTTTGCATAATGATTCTATATAGGAAATATTAGTTCTGAATGCAACTAGAGATTAATTTACCACAATCTTACTCTTCATTTTGTAGAAAATCCCAAAGTGGTGCTGAATTAATGAAGTGAGCGGAATTTGAAATAAAAGTTCATCTGATGTCTCCTGGAAAGTCATATTACAAAGGATGTTCCCCAGCCAGATACCCCTCCTTCCTTCAGTCCAAGGGAAGTCTAGAAAGTTATTGAATTTTTGTAAGGATTCTTAAGTACTATAAATCAATGAATAAATATACTGATCCATATGTTATACGCCATAAATATACTATTTTTCTCTGTCATTGACAGATACAATCTTTCTTTTGTATAATTCAATCCTTCTTCCATAGAAAGGAGCACAATTTCTGGCAGGTTAAAATGTAAGATGTAAATTAGGAGGACTCCACAGCAGACCATGAAAAAAACATATAACTAAAGACATAAACAATTCTTGAAAGTGTAAATAAAAAACAAAGGAAAGTTAAGAAACAACTAGTGAAATGGCTGGATTTTAAAATACAATATGGAAATAAACAAGTAAAGACTTCATTTTGTCACTTTTCTCCAGAGGATGGAATAAATCATGCCCAAATCTTCTGAACATTAGCATGAAGAAAATACTGGAACAAACAGATAAATTGAGAGCTGTACTTCATTAGGTCTAGGTCTAGTTATTCACGAATTCTGCTGGAGCTTGGAGTCATCTGGCTGAACTGTGAGTTCTAATGCAACAGTTAAGAGAAAATGAAAAAGGCTGCAGGGTAGCAAATCTACTTATCCTAGGCTAGCTATGACCCCAAAATCATGAATAACAGCAGTCAAAAATGATTGTTTTTTGAAAAGGCTATGATACAGGAAAACATTAAAAACCAATTAGAAATTTCTGCCTAATTTATACACTGTAAGTGCAGCAGGAATATCTTCTACTAAGGAGGGCTAAAATACATATTTTGACATTATATGATGTAAAAATTATATAAAAATGTAATCATAATTTTTTGTTTTAAAATGTTTTTGAGAGTAGAATCTGGGACTGCCTATGAGAGAAGAGTTTTGTCATTGATTAAGCCATGGTTAATTGGAAAAAGACAAAACAGAAAATTAGAAAAGGCAGGACAAAGATACCTTGATGAGAGTAAGAAAGAAATAAAAATAAGGCAAAGCAAACCATAATTTTACATGTGGCTGTTGGGCATCCTTGACTGTTCATTAGTGAGGGTGACATACCAGCAGCATAAAAAACATCCATTATGGGGAAATTACTTTGCAACTACCCAGTATGATATTTCTTGCTCATAGAAAATGAGAAAAAAAAAAAAAAAAACTTATGAGGATGATCTGATATAATACTGTATATTTTACTTTCACATTATCCAAAGGGAAATACAATTGTCTAATACAAGTCCTTGTTCTAAAATTTAAAGGTAAGGTTTAGAATCTTCTAAAGGCTTTTAAAAATAGTTAAATATTAGAAGTAAACATTAGAAGGTGAAAGGGGAGTATGAGGAGAAAACACAAGTTTTAGACATATCAGTACAAAAAAAGTATGTTACATGCAAATTTGATGCTAAATAATGTGAGTTAGCATGTTGTTCCACAAACCTGACTCATACAGACTTATTTAAAAGCAATTAAAATTGTTTATTTAAAAATCACATAGAACAGAGATTCAAGGACAGAAAGAATCAGACATATCATAGGCCCTTCTATTTGCCTCAGACTTAAATCTAAATGCTTTATTTGGATAAAGCAGCATAGTCTTCACCTAATCAAAAGACAGATTCAGAGTTTCTTGAAGAACCTGAAGGGATGACAAATTTATCATTGTTTCTCACAGCTTGTTCTATAGTTGATCTCATAATGAAAAATACCTACTGTATTTACACTGTAAGGACTTTTAGTGGTAGTATTCAGAAAGGCTATGAAGTGTTTCTCCACTAGAATAAAAATTAGACCTTTTCTCCAGTTTCCAAGCACTTAGGGCTTTTTTGTATAAGTTTTATACTTTTTGGCTTAATTTTAGTCTCTGGGCATAAAGAGGTGATACAATATTCTTTTATCATTTTTATCTATACTATACATGTGAACAATTTAATCTCTGTTCTCCTAACCACTACTTATTTCTACATATAACAAATAAAGGGAAAAACCCTTTTAAATGCCATGTGGTGTTGTGTGTATGTGTGATAGTGATTTATCTATTTTATGACCTTTTAATTATTTTGAAAATAAGTATTTTCAAGGATACAATCCCAGTTTTAAAAGTGTTGCTTATGTATCTAATTTCTAAGCATACAACTATTAAGGCAGATGTACAAAAGCACTTACTTTTATCAGACAAATTTTAACATTCTCAAAGAAAGAATTCACATTTGTTTGACAAGACTCTACCTTCCAAAAACCTTCGGCTTTGAATTCTAGCAGTAATGCTCTGCACTCAAAGCTTTTGAACTGTTATGTATAGAAACCCACCTCACCATTCTATTAACTTCTCTTTTACAACACAGGTCATGTTGCCTGGGTTTCTTTTTTTTTCTTTTTTTTTTATCTTTAATATTACATCACTGCTTCTAGAGTTTCTAGAGTATTCCAAGATTCCCCTAAAATGAATACCATATATGTCTACTTCTGAATTCAGTTCATCTGAATCAGCTGCTTTCAAAATTCATCACAAAAATACCACTTGATGCTCTCCTTAGAAACTAATTACTTGGAAAATACTTCACCATCATTATGAAGTACAATGCACTCTCCTACTTCTTTCCAGAAACAGAAATGAAATAGATATTGAACACTTTCTTTTTTTCTGTCACTACTAGCAATTTAGTTTTCTTAAAATTTTAATGGTATCATTTATATATATATATAAATTTTTCCTCCTGCCGAATATAATTCAATGTATATGTTATGTCCTTAGCTAAGCCAGAGATTGTTCCTTGGTCTCACATCCACTCTACTTCATAGCTTCTGGTTCAAATCAAATACATTTTCCTGCCTACATTTTACACTGTGATATGACATGTATGTTTTTTCCAATTGGTGTTCTTGTATTGTTGCCCAATAAAGTTGGGGTTTTAGAAGCTGCTTTCCTCAATTATGGTACAGTGGCTATTTGGCTGGCTACTAAACTTCTTCAATTTCCCTTTCAGCCACAATCTCATATCTATTTGCACTTAATCTCCAAAGAACGTAACTCAGAACATGTTTAACTTTGAGAAATTAACCTCTTTCAAGAATTCATTAATGTTAAGGACCTTCCACACTTTACCAACACTAAGTATGAGCAACTTAAAAACACTGGTCCAATGGTAACTGCAAACTTTTATTATAATGAATGATTCATCGTTATGTAGCCCAATAAAGTCCAAAGTTAAATGAATGCATATAGAGTATCTAGTTATACACCTCCTAAATTTAATTCCCAAATAGTAATTCAATCTTTCTTAAAAATGAAAGAAAATTTTAAAAAAATAAAGAAATCATATATTTTAGATTTAGAAGAGAAATACTCTAATCATTTTTTTCCCCATAGCTATCAACAAATTGTCTATATACCAAATTTCAGTTAACAAAAATGAGCACATGCAGAAATATTTGAAGACTAGGCAGTCCATGACTAAGGAAGGGATTACTAGGATTTTAAAAATAAAGTTCTTTTGAATATCCCGATTAAAATATTATTGGATGCAGTTCTTCTATGTGGCAAACTAGTAACTTCACTCTCTCTCTCCTCTCTCTCTCTCTCTCTCTCTCCCGTTCTCTATATATATACACGGGTCATGTTTATATAAATAATTCTGCAAACAGTTCATTTTAGCAGCTATTTGTCTGTATACACTGGAGCAATATAGACTATATGTCTGAAAAACATTAGTTTCAGATCCAACAGTCCTGAATAAAACAAACGCATGATTTCATTCCTTTATATGAAGCCAACAGGTACACCAGTTTCAGAAAAATAATCAAAATAAACTAAAATGAAAATTGTAACAGCTATTTGAAATGTGGTAGAAATCCAAATATTTTCTTTTCTATTTATAAATGTCTAATATCTATCATTGTATCAAAATTCCAGTTGTGAAATGTATGACTTCAGACAAGTAATTTTAATATTTAAGTCCTCTTTCAGACACCTCCATTATAGATGAGCTTTCATCTTTAAATTTTGCTTGTTAACATAAGCCCTCACTATTACAGTGACAGATAGTTTCCATTGCAACTTCTGGATTTCATACGTTCATAATCCTTCAAAGCCTTGCTGATGACTTTTGCTAAGTTTTTTTTTCCTAAAGTGGGTGTAGTTTTGTAAGGCACTCAGCAGGGACATTGCAATTCCAGTATGAGTTGTAGAAGATGTTCCAAAACCATGTAACAGCAGACAGACTAGGCCAAATCACTCCACACCCCTTCCTGTCATAAAGCTGTTGGCCATGTAAGGTGAAGTTTAAGCGTAGGCAAGCGTATAATAACTATTTGCTTGAAAACTCAACATCTGGCACAACAAGGGTAAAAACAGAGTTTGGGTCAAAGGTATTGTCTATGTTTTCATATCCTTCACTGTGTTCCTTCCTAAGAAAATTTAAGCATAGGTAAACTGTCAGCATTCATATTATATATATATATATTAATATATATATTGAAACTGTAACATACGTCTTATCACATTCAATTATTTCCCTATTCCAGAGAATTAGAAAGGTTGTCTTTATCTTTTGTTAGATGCTTACACAAATTAATCTTCTGAGGTTCCCTGCTTAACAGTGTCTATACTTATATATATAGGGTGTGACCCCTTACATGCCTTTGTCAATGACACATAGGACAGTAGGATTGAGGGCATCCTCAGCAGGTTTGCTGACAACACCAAACTCTGTGGTGAGGTTGACACACTGCAGGGAAGGGATGGGCTAGGGGGACCTGGACAGGCTCAATAGGTGGGACTGTGCTCATGAAGTTCAGCAAAGTCAAGAGGAAGGCTGTGTGTGTTTGTGTGGGCAGTCCCAGGCATGAATACAGTCTGGACAGGGAATGGATTGAGAGCAGCCCTGAGGAGAAGGACTTGGGGGTAGGTGGATGAGAAGATTGACATGAGCTGGAAATGTGCACTTGCAAACCAGAAAGCCAAATGTGTTCTGGGCTGCCCCAAAAGCAGCATGGCCAGCAGAGTGAGAGAGGGAATTCTGCCCCTCTACTCTGCTCTCAGGAGACACCACTTAGAATGCTGCATCCAGCTCTCTGGGATGCCACATAAGAAAGACATGGACCTGTTAGAGTAAGTGCTGAGGAGGCCACCAAGATGATTAGAGGAATGGAGTGCCTCTCCTATGATGACAGCCTGAGATAGTTGGGGTTGTTCATCGTGGAAAAGAGAAGGTTCCAGGGACACATTATAACTGCTTTCCAGTACCTAAAGAGGGCTTGCAAGGGAGAGGGATAGGGACTTTTTACAAGGGTGTATAGTTTTAGGGCAAGATAAAATGGCTTTAAACAGAGAGAGGGCACGTTTAGATTAGACATTAGGAAGAAATTCTTTACTGTGAGGATGATGAGGCACCGGAACAAGTTGCCCATACAAGTTGTAGCTGTCTCACTCCTGAAAGTGCTCAAGACCAGACTGGATAAGGCTTTGAGCACCAGGGCCTACTGGAAGATACCACTGTCCATGGCAGGGGTGGAGTGGAACTAAATGGTCTTTATGGTCCATTCCAACTCAAACCACTCCATGATTCTATGATACCTCTCACAGGATCAGCAGAACATTTATAATCCAACGCACATCAGTTTCAACTTCAGACATGTTTTGCAGCAGTAGGCCACCCATCAACATGCTTATAAATTCACCAGTTTGGAAGCTTATTTGATTAAAAAAAAACCAGCTCTGACCTGGGCAGCACTATCCTGTGGACAAATGCCAGAGGATTATGGCAATTAAAATATATTGCAGTGAATGGTATTCAAGCATCCTCAAAATATACAAAAAAAGTACTCTTTCAGCTTCCTGTGTGATGTACACAAAAATTTGCCAGTGTATCTGACACAGATAAGATCATCTTCCTGGCTGCTGACGGACACCTGGGGCCACACACAACTGTTTTAGAGGTACAATAATAATAACGATCCATATGATATCCCTATCTTTTATAGAATAGAATCATAGAATATATCAAGTTAGAAGGGACCCATCAGGATCATCAAGTTCAACTCCCTGTTCCTAAACTAAAAATAAACTGAAACCAAATGACTTACGAGTGTCATTAAGATGCTCCTTGAACTCTGGCATGGTTGGTGCTGTGACCACTTCCTGGGGAAGCTTCTTCCAGTGACGACAGTGGTCTCAGCAAAAAACCTTTTCCTTATGTCCCACCTGAACTTCCCCTGACACAGCTTCATTCTATTTGCTTATGTCCTATTGCTTGTCAACAGAGAGAGATCAGCACACTGCCCCTTTAGGAAGTTGTAGACTGTGATGAGGTCAGAAGTTGAAGATCTTCATAGTCACCAGAACAGAAACAGGCAATTCCCACTGCCAAAGCCAGCTGCACTTTTTTAACTAGAATCCATTGACCTGACCTTTGGCTATATTTTTCCTTAGAAGAAATAATTTTCCCCTAACCAAACAGGAAAAGCAAGAAGTTGTCAGACCCTGAACTCATTATACAAATATATTCATATCACCTCAACTTAAAGGTTTAATCCACAGGGAAGCAAATCATCATCTTTCAACAAAGCAGCCTTTTCTTAAAAGGCTACAGATTTTATTTCTTTTATCCAGTCATATGGTGTTTTTTCCTATTACATATCTCTATATTGGCATCCTTTTTCTTTAAAATATAAAACATTAGAACACTACTGATCACTTTTATATATTCAGCTTTGTTCATATAAACTGGAGAACCGTCCAAGGACTGAATTCTCTAGTAACTCCTGCAGAGGGTAAGGTAAATACCATGCACTGATTATTGGGTCTGAAAAGGGGAGAATTTGTGCCTTGAGTTTGAAATGCACATACCAGTAAAATATTTCAAATTCTGGCCAGCTGAAAAACCTATTCATTAAATCTTTATAAGACTGTAATAATTAAGCTTTCATAAGACATTAAATGTTATCTATGAAGTCATGTAGAATTCTTGAGTCTTTGTAACACGACAACATGTGACTTTCGACACAATTATTAAGTTCAAACTGCCCAATATATTCTTGCTAGTTTACTCACAGTTTTTCCTAACATATTTATAAATTGTGATCAAAAGAATTTCAGCTACTGGAAAAAAAAATGAAAAAGGAGTGGAAAGTTGCTGTTCAGATGTGGAAGAAAAATCCATCTTTTTTTGTAAAAATCTCCTACACAGGTAACATGGCCAAGGGCAAAAAAAATATGTGTTTTGTAGAAACTTCTTACTATCTGTATCTCTTGATACTTAACCAGAACTTGGTCGGATTTAACAAATTTGAAAATATTAACACATATATTTAATTTTCTGCTGAGATTGTCAGATGGATTTCTGAAAAACAACATAATTCATGAGATGTATATCAGTACCCACATGCAATATCAGCAGTCCTTTAAACCCTTAAAAGTGCAATTTAAAGAGTCCAAACAAAAGCCAGGCCGTTATAAGAGAAAATAAAGAAAGCTATTTTTAAGGTTTTATCAGTGTGTGTGGGTGGCAGGGGGGGGGCTCCTTTATTTATTTTTTTAGCAGTCTCAATTTGAAGCCCTTTAAAACTCCAAAATGCCAAGTGTGAGATCACAAGGATTTAAGTGATGAAAGAAGCCAATGAAGGCAAGTAAACAACACAAGATTAAATTTTAGGAAACTGAAATTTTATAGCTTTGCCTTCCTTTTTCCTTTCTGTTTTTATTCCTTTTTTAATGCCTGCTTTTCTTAACTTTAGTTGTTAATTTCTATCCATCTTATATATTTTCCCACTTCCAGAACACAGAATAATATTCTGCTTGCATAATTCCAGTGAACAGTCAATATATTAAGTAGCCATCAAAACTGATTATTAGTTTGACTTAGTCAAATCAAAGTTCTTTTAAGGTGTATCCAGCAGCCTAATGAATTAATTTCCATGGAAGCAGATGTAATATGCTAGTACAGGATCAATTTTGTCATGGGCTTTAAATAGTGCTTCTTTTACTTAGAATCTCTATAAAAAGAGTTTTGGTTTACATATAATGAAATTGTTTTTTAAGATCTTTGTAACAGTTGAAATTTCACATGGTATATTACAATGTAAGCGTCAGACTAAATTTAACTGACATCACTCAGTCTCTTCTCACTGATGTGCACAACTGATGTTACAGGCCCTTCATTAATAAAATAGTATCTTCATTAACCTCTCATTTTGAAAATATTGTAGTTTATTCCAGTCAAAGACACTCTGCACTCTTCTGAACAAATACTTGCTGAACACAGAGTTTACACATTCAAATAACAGGTGGTCAACTTTTTAAATACTTCTTACTAAACGTTACCTCAAGTGGGTGGCATTCTTTCAGGCACAGAGCGCATCTGTCATTTGCATTTCATTGACCTTGAAGCTTACTGGTTAGAGATGAAACTTCACCTATTCAAAGCAGCCTGTTTAAAATATTCAAATAGTTTTTTTTTTTTAAAGTGCATTTCACTTTTTAATTTCCTACTGTTCTTCTTCCATTGAGAAAGCACTGTCTGAATCCAAAGGGATTTCCACATCTAGCTTTCATGCTTTTTGTTGCTACGTGGCAGTGACCGCTAGATTGGCAAATAGAATAATTGCCTTTGAGAGATTTCTTTAAGGATGTTAAGAGCATGAACTTCACTTTTTTAAAGTAGCTTCTTAAATAAATGCTTCAAAACAAAGTCAACTATTGATCCAATTCTTTGAATAAGAAGTTCTCCCCATTTGACAATAGCATTTACTACTGAAGACAAAACGTACATTAATCTTTCTAGTTTATTGTCTTCAGTTGACAAAGGTAGAATTACAGAGTTGCAGCACAAAGAAAGATTTGTACTGTCTGTTTGAAATGATGAATCTACATAAATTCATTGACTGACTTAAAAGCAATCTTTACATCTCTGTCTTGTCACCTGAATAGAAATAGAGGTATAATTTATGATTTCTTTCCTAGTCATATTATTGAATAACTGTTTATTTTCTAAGCACATTTTTTATTTCCTTGTTTGTTTATTGTAGTGATGGTTTCTTGGTTTTTTGTTTTGTTTTGTTGTTTGTTTTTTTGTTGTTTTTTTTTTCCCTGGAAGTGAAAAAGAACATCCAGAATGCCTGTTTACTGCCAGAAGAGCAGGTTGGCAATTTTAGCCAGAAAAAAACAACCAACCAGATAACACACACACCCACATACCCTTCCCAAATATTTTGAAGAGTTTATACCTACTTCACAGATTTTACACTTGTGTCATCTTCCATTGGCATATCTAATTTGAACCCTACCTTCTAAAAGGAGAGAGATGGAAGAGAAAACAAGAATGTCAATATTCTGTCTGTCACGTGTGTGTATAGCAGTATAAAAACAGCCACTGTGGGACAGTAATATTTTTTCCACTGTCAGCTGCAACGAGAAACTGAGCTAGGACAGATACTGCAGGAGCAGTGAAAGGAATCCTTCATGGAGTCTCACCTTCCCAGCTTTAACTTTCATTCCCTTTCCTTAAAATAACCAGAGCGGTGTACTTGGCCCCAAGGAATGGACTGGTGAGACCTACTCTGTTGCTAGAGTTGCACGTGGATTTAGGGGACGGTGAGAAAAAGGGCAACAAACCAGCAAACAAAGGTTCAGCGTCTGGTAACACACTGGCAAATATAAAGCTTGCGCTGCACTGATCACACGTAAGCTTGAGGAAGACGAAAAAGCGCTGCACACAAAGTACACTGCGGCTAGAGAGCCTAGGGTCTCCTTGAGAGCAAGCTGCGTGCAACGTTACCAGAGACACACGTACGTAAACACACACACAGAGGCACTTACAACCCCCGGCTCTGCCAGTGCGCGCACACCGCGAGCGCGGCATCCTCTCCTGCGCCCCCGCTCCCGCTCGGCGCCGCCGCTGCCGCACCGCGGCCGAGCCGCTCCCGCCGCACCGCGGCCGCCGGAGCTCCCCCCGGGCGAGGGCCGCAAAACAGCGCCGTAGGGGCCCCCCCGGCTCCTCGCGGCAGCAGCCCGGTACACGCCAGCTACCCTCTTCCCCAGCCCCGATCACCAGTCATCCCCTGCCAGGCTGCCCTGTCCCTGCGGTGACCAGCAGGATCGCCCTCCCGCCCCCGCTGCCCGGTGCGGAGGACGGGGCATCCGGGAGCACCTCCCGCCCGCTCCCCGCTATCGCCCGGCAGCGGTGCGGCGGCTGCCCCGCTCCCGCCCGCCTCCGCTCCCGCCTCCCCGCGGTGCGCCCGCCCCTCGCCCGGCACCCGGCGCTGCCGCCGGCCGCAGAGCAGCCCGGCTGCGCTGTGCGACGCGCTGGGACCGGGGCTGTCTGCACGGCGTGAGGGAGGGGAGGGAAGGCCGGGGAGGGGGGAGGGATAGGGGAAGTGAAAGGGAAGGGGGGGGTGTGTGGAAGGGGAGGAGGGGAAGGAGGGGGGAGAAATCAAATAAATAAATAACCTCCGCACCAATAAGAGAGGCAGCGGCTGCTGAGAAGGCTGGGATCGGATGGGAGAGGTCCTTCTTGGGCTCTATTTGTTTGTTTGTGACTGGAGCTGCAAAGTTCAGAGCCAAACGTGTTGCTTGCCAGCGGCGGCGACCGCCCCGCTTCACCTGCTCCGCTGACGGGTGCCTGCCCGGGGCGGCCCCGCTGCTCTGCGGGCCCTCTGCCCGGCATCTGCCTGCTGCTGGGGCCGACGGACGGCAGAGGACCGCGGGGCTGTGTCCCTCGGCTGCCCACCTTCCCCTCCGCCCTGCCGGAGGGCAACGGACAGGTGAGTGCTTCTTTGCCGCACTTCTGCCCAGCCCGGGGCGGAGGGTGCCTCCGCTCCGTAGTCACCTGTCACTGCAGGAGCTGCTCATTTATCAAACTTTGCCTCCTGTCGGCTCCCGCACCCTCTGTCTTGCCTTTTGCGGGAGGGCGAGCGCTCGGGGTTAATTGGTTTTGCGCAGAGGGAAGCCGCGGGGAGCGGGAAAGGGGGTCCCACTCTGCAGAGCACAGCTCAGCCTTGTCGGGAGAGCGGGTTTGTCCGAGCCGCTCGCCTCTGCTGCCGCTCGGGGCCGCAGCGCGGGGCTCCTCTCCCCACGCGAGTTCGCGGCGCGGCGGCGGCGCGGGCGCCCGGCGGAGCGAAGTTGCTTTTTGCCCTGCGGGGAGCCCGCGGGGCCCGTGCAACAGGCACCGTCCTGAGGAGGGAGGCCGGGCGGAGGGCGCCTCTCCCGCCCGCGTTGGGCTCCTGGCGGCCGCGAGCAGACCTGTGCCCTTTTAGGTAATCCCGCTTTGTTTCCAGCGCCTCCAGGGGCTTGCCTTGCGGGGAGCCCGTGCCATGCGGCTGCTTGTGAGCGCCTGGCAGCAGCCCTGGAGGCACGCCTCCTCTCAGGAAGGAGAGAAAGTTGCCGATGCTCAGGAGGGACGGACACCGTGCTGCGCGGAAGATGCGCGTCGGGGCGCCGGGCGGCCGTGGCCGCCCCCGGTGGCGGCGCCGCGGGGAAGGCAGCGAGAGAGCGGGCGGGCGGTGCTGCGGGGCGCGGGCGCCCGGCAGGTGGAGCCGTGGGGAGCGGCGGCGGCGATGGTTCATCTCGGCTTAGGCAGCGTGGCGAGCGGAGCCCGTAGGCGCGGTGCGAAGCGGCCCGGTAGCCCCGAGCCCGCGGCACGGCGGCCGGACCGGGTCCGTCAGGTGCATGCGGCGAGCGGGTGCGCCGGGCGGTGCGCGCCTTCCTGCGGGCGCTGCAGGTGCGCACGGTGCCCTGCGGTGTCAGCCTCAGCCCTGGTCACTCGCGTGTTTTTTCTACCATTGATCGTGGTTCTGTTTGTCGCTGAGTATTGGGAAATGATCAGATTCGAGGGGTATTCTGTCTTAATTATCGTAGAATGTATAAAAATGTAATTGCTAAAATTATTCAATAGTGGTTAACAATTAAATTATTATCCCAGTACTCTGCAGCTAGCAAGGAACAGACTGTACTAATTGGATAGTTAATGACATTTAAATGGGCGGGTTTTCTTAAAATAGGAAGCTCCACTCTTCTAGGGAGCTGAATAGAGTATTAGAATGTTTAGTAATTATGTTACAGTGATAGTAACACTTCTGCAAGAGCTTGAGGTGTTAGCTTGGCCGGCAGCACTGGAACAGCCTTTGCCCAGTTTTAGAGCATTGCTTAAGGGAAGGCTGGATTTTCATCACTTTTCCTTTAATAGGTACATAAGGCTAAATGGTGTAGAAATATGTGTGAAACAAACCGAAGGGGTGGCAATATTTCACATATTGTCCAGTGAAATCTTCTTCCATCTTCCACTGACATAATTTGAATTGATAATTGAACTTGAATTTTATGATACTAACCACTTAATACTTGAATTCTATGTCTCTTTGTGCCATTTATACTTATCAGAAAAAAATTGCTGTTTAATATTGTGGAAACTGGATATCGGATGGTGCAACAGCACTTTTCTTGTCATCCTTTTATAACTAAACAGCTAAGGTGTTTGTTTGTTTTTTTTTAATAATAACATTCCAGGTTAAACACTTTACTTCAGTAATAAAATGATAAGTAAATCAACAGTGAAGCTAAACTGTATTTTCAGAACTCTTGGTTCTTCGCATTTCTCATGTTTCTTGCACAACTTGAAAATGTTCTATGAGAAACACATACAAGGACTGCATAAACTTGTTGCATTTTGTTGTAAAAGTTTTCTTAATGTAATAAAGTTGGCATAAAAAGAAGCAACACAATGTAATCTTACGTTTGCGGTATTTTTTTTTCCAGAGACAAAATGTTTCCCATTATCTTAATCAAAGACATATACTTACGGAAACTGCCAGAAATTGAATTTAATAAGAGATTAACATGACAAATTAAATAGGATATTCTATATTAAGAGGTACTGTAGAGAATAGCACATAATTAAAATTGTAAAGTATGTCTGGACTTTTATATACCTATGCTTTATTCATGAGTCAATCATGAGGGTTTGTCACCAGTATAGATTTGTGTCTCCTTTGAGGTATAAAAATGCGTAAAGAGGCTCCTGAAATGCTGGCCTAAATACTGAAAGGGCTTGGAACATGTGTCTCCCAAGTCAGTGAAAATGGTGAGATTCACAGAAGTTATATTCATAATTGTGAAACTAATTTATTTCCTTCTTGTCTTGGGTGCTACAGCTGTCACTTAGAAATCTTTTTGTGTTGTATCCCAGCCTTGCTCTTTTCACTATTATAGATACATTTCTCAAAGACTTCCTTTATTCTTGCACACCAAAGTATTCAAACATTTCTTATGAGCATTGCTGCTGACTTCTGAACCTCAATTCCAGTCTATGCTGTCCAAACGAGCGTTTCTAAAAAAGCAGGACAATAGAACTTCTGGATTTTTCCTCAGTTCCTGTAAAAATGTTAGTTTAAATGAAGATGGTGTTTAATGTTAAGATTTGATTTTCTCCAGAACAAAAGTATGACTTTGCACACAGCTGATAAATAGATAGCTGAATGTGTTATCAGAGATTTACAAATCACTGATGTCTTGACATCTGGATTTGTTATGTGTCTTTAATTAAACATGGAGTATGAGAAGATGCTGTAGAGGGGTTTTTGAGGGCGAAAACCTCACAACTCAGAGACAAAAGGAATATTAAAAAGTATTCTCCATGACATACTGAATAGTATAATGCTGGGTGGGCAGGAGGTTATTTGTATATTTTCCACATATTGTATTAAGATGATACCATCATACGTTTTACAAGAAAATTAACTCTTCTTTTAAAATCCTTCTAGTGAAACACAGATACCTTTCTTCTGTATAACATGTAACTTTCATGTATACATGTATAACATATAACTTTCCACCTGATCTTTCCCAGTTCTTTCTGCAAATCTGTGCAAGAAGGTTCCCTAGCATTATTAAGCATATTCTTTTATATTGCTTCCAATTTGTAGCACTTGAAATCTTTCTTTCACCCTACCATTTGCTAAAATGATGTTAAACTTATGGTCCTTGCTAGAATGAAAGTTCCTTTCTGCTCTTTTGCCACTACCTAAAAAATGCATGCCAGAGTTTTATATACAGTTTCTAGAAATGTTGTATTTACTAAACTGACAATTCCAGATGGATAAACCAGAAAATTTTAATCCTGGAAAATGCAGTTTTAATACTGGGGGAAAGGGAAAGAATTCCTTAAATCTTGTCCAATTACCATACATTGCTTCTTAAAAGAGGGAATGTCAGCTTCTGGACATGCCTCTATCATAACAGTAAAATACCCTATGATTGACTTGGAAGCTACAGCTGCAACTCATACCAGGTAAAACACATACTTATGAAACAAGCCAAATGTTAGTTTACTGCATTGAGGGTCTGTGAAATTTAGTATCTGAGAATATTTCTAGTGTAGTTAATAATAATAATAATAATAATAATAATAAATAATATAATAATAGTTACCTCTGATGGATACTGGAATGAGAGTTCTGAAAGCTAGTACTTGGGGATTTTTAAAATATGTTTGCTTTACATATGATGAGATTTTTTTTTCTGTTATTGCAACATTTTACTTCATTAAAGACAGCAATTGAAGTTACGAACTAAAACATTTTATAGGCTTAGGTGAGTCACAGTTTGCAAATTATCAGAATGACTAAAGTACTAAATTATGCTTTCATTCGTGCAATAAAGATAATTTGATACGAAACTTAACTTGCAGCTCTCTTAAGTCATGAATATGTTTTCACTTCTGAAATTGTATTCTTTTATTCAGGTCTGTAAAGAAACCAAGCCTTACATGTGGACCCTATGATTTCATTAATTTAATGATGGGTAGCCAAGAACTAGGTTTTTTGAAGACTAACATTTTATCAAACAGAGGAAAGTGTTCTTCATTTAACGCACACATGCACTGTTATATACCTGAATGTGCTTATATATGTTTTCTGTGTGGAAACCAGTCTTATTTAATTATCTTAGCAAGAGACACTGCTTTACAAACTTCTTTAGAGATTTAATTGATCTAGCACCTTCTACCCCAAGTTACTTGGACTCCATCTATTAAAAAATAAGATGGATTTTGCAAAGAGTCTTTTAAAACACAGGAAGTGTCTTGTAGCATTAGAAAGATCAGCATGGAATATTTGGAAATACTTTTCATCTAGAAATACAAATTGAGTCAAAGATAATTTAGTTTTGTTGATTCAGATTTTCACTGTGAAGTATTTCCTGAAAGAAACTCTGCTTGGAAGCTCTGATGAAATCTAGAACTCCTGAGAATGTCTCTTCTAATAGCTGCTAAATGTTCCATTTTTAATTAGGCAGTAATGTAAATTGACTCAAATGTTAAAACAGCATAATGTTCTCCTGTTGATTAGAAGTTCTATGCCTAAGCAAACATACTTTCACCAAACAAGAATATTTTAACTTTGCCTGTTCAATGGCAAGTATTTCTGCAGAAGTCCTAAATACTGCCCTATAAGATGCCCAGAGAAATCTGGTCATCATGTTTATATTTTAGCAATCTAATGAGAGCAGCATCTCTTTCTCTTCATGGAATGAACGCGAGGACAGTTTACAGAAATCTGTGGAGTCACACACATGGTGCCTCTCTGCTACAGTCCTAGTTCTTACCAATACTTAAGGCCAGGCCTACCTTCTGCCAGCTGAAGCTTTTACTTCCTCCAAGGGTAAAAGAATGCAAAAATGGTGAACTGTTTTCCAGAATATGGCATTGTGACGTGTGATCTGCACCTCTGTGGAATAGCTGGATCATTTTGAACATGGGGAGAAGTGGTCAAGTTGTTCTTCCCTTCAGACAGACACCTAAGCATTGACAGTTCTGCGTATTTAAGAGTCATCCTATCTTTAAAATGGTGTTAAAAATGAAATTGATTTCATCTCTCAAGAAATATATGGTGGCACATCATTCTGGCTGAGGTACTGCTCCCACCAAGTTGTGGTTTTGGGATGTAAGCCTGTTCTCCTTAGGACAGGGTAACATTGAGATGTAGCCTTAATGATGTTCAAAAGAACTTCATCTGTTTCCAAGGGCAAGGAGCAGGGCACAATCAGGAGAAGACAGCCAGCCAGAAAGGATGGAGGTTGTATTTATCCACTTTTAGAGTAAGTTGGGTGAGGAAGAAAGGATGAAGTATGTGGTAATTGACAGTGGATATTGCCCATGGGTCACAGCAGGAGTGAAGCTTGTTGAAGTTTGGACTGAAACACCACCAACTCAGCTCTGAAAGATGTTATTCACCTTTATGGTAGACTGACCATTATCTGTATGATTTCAGATGAAATAATTTGAACTGCTAGCAAAATTATCAGAAATTGCACTGATTTATGAGTGAGAGAACCCATTCAAAACTGGTTCCTGCAGATGCTGTATACATGTTTAATCTGGTGATGAGGCCTGCTTCTATTTTTAGGATTACAGCTTGATATAACAGGAGATATGAAGCATAATCTTAGTGGAAGCAAAGTCTGTTTCATGCTTTTCTTTTTTGAAAAAATATTATTTTCATTTTGGTGGATGTCTGCAATGAGTCCCACCTCAGCAACCATATAAAATACTGTTTCAGTTACATGCTAACCCCTGTAAATCATTGGGGTATAGCTTTTTCTTGGACAGCAGAGATTGCTAACCCTAATTTTAGACTGAAATAAAAGTCTATATTCAAGGAACATACAAGTCTTACCAGCATGATTTTTAAGTATTTCTAACTATTTCCTACAGTGAAAGGGATAAAATAGATTGATGAGAATCAAAATGGTCTAAGGGGAAATCAAGCTTTGAAGTTAAGAGGCAGTAGTCAGTAGAGATTCATACTATCTTTTTTAATTTCAGCAAATCTGCTCATTTAGGGTGCAGGCACAGGATAGCCTGTGAATTAGGTACCATGGGCAAGAAGGTACTGTCCATTCACTTAAAAGATACTGCTAATTTAATTGGATTTTTAGCTGCCTTTCAGACAAAACTGCAAATGTATTCCTATTCCATTTCAGTAGGAAGTAAAATATGTTCATTTGCAGCTGCAAAACTAATTAATTTTACTTCACTTTGCAAGAGATTTACTGTGGCTTATGTGGCCTTGGGAAAAAGAATTGTAGATTGTTGTAAAGTGCTCAAGAATGAAGATTTGACTTTATATTTTTCTTAAAGACTGACTACTTAGGGTTGACTTCAGCAATAGCTGAATAGCTACACTGAGGCTAGAATAAGGGTCAGGTGTTACCACCCTTCCTCAGACTCACTAGTAAATACTTAATATTTTCTCAGATATGCTTTCTGATTTGTCATGCAAAAATGTGGGGAAGAAACTAGAGAAAGAGAATGAGATTGCATGAGACTGATTGGCAAACAAGCACCAGCTGTTAAAACAATCAGGGGAGAAGACAAGTAGTTATTCTTTAGTAGGAAGTGAAGGATTGAGGATTGGATTTAATCTAAAGAAGAAAAGAAGTGGTAAGTAGAAAGCAGTGAAGGCTTTAAAATACCACCTTGTCAGAAGTCCTTGGGGCAAAGAGGTTAGTCACCAAGGGAAGGGACGGAGGTGGGGGGGATGTGAAAAGTTTGGATTTCTTTTTTTTAAATTATTTTCATTTGAAAATCCTGTTACTTTCTTTTCTTTTTTTTTTTCTTTTTTTTTTTTTTGAGTAAGACCTAAGTTTGGTATGAAGATTATCTCTTGAAGACCTTTTGATAACCTCCTAGAGGACATGCAGTGAATGTCCTAAACAATATGAGGCTTCTTTAAGTTTCAGCTAGGTGGGGGAGAGCTACTCTTTATATGCACAGTTTACCTTATGCTGCATGGGTTTTGTGTTCTTGTAGAAGAGCTTTTAGTAATTTCTACAATTTTCTGCCCTTGTTTCTTTTTAAAGTCTTTCATTCTACTGTCTTTTTCTCTGTCTGGTTTCTTTACCGTGGGACTGAAGGATGAGGATCAGAAGATAAAACTGACCTAAACTGAAAACTTCCTGAACCAGTAGAATTGACTGGTACTATGATCACACTCAATTTCACACTGCTGCTAGTGTCGTGTAGAGTAATAATGTGAATGATTCTGCCATTCACAATTCTGAATTTTTGATTCATAATGGTAAAGAGTTACAGAGAGTTATCTTTGAGCGGTGAATGAGAAATTTATTAGTGAGAGGAAAACTGGTATTTTTCCAAAGTTTTTTTCCCCTCCTCATTATAAAACTTTCACATAGAATATTTTCTTTTCCTGACTGAGTATCTGTGGCTGATTTTCAAAAACTGTACATGACATTTGAAACCTTGATGCTATACATGTTTTTCATGATGGAAAAGTTAAATTCTACAAATTCTTTGGCTTTTTATTTCTGTTCTCTGACAGCCCCTTTTCAATTGAATTAGAGGAGTATACACACAACCAACTGATCTAAGATTAGTAATTCTGAGGTACAAAAAACCAAAAAAAAAAACAAAACCGCAAAACATTTTCAACCACATTGTCTTACTTCAATGCCTCCAGTTAGTTTTGCTGGTGCAAATAAGGGTGCAAAGTAGAGGTGAAGATGGAATCTGCTTTAGCCACCATTGTGATTAGAAGAAAGATTTGTGGAACTTCTGCCTCATGCTTGGTAACATTTATATTCTGTAATCAGAAGGTTTTGAGATGGTTTCTTTATTATCTTTTATCTGCTGTCTTCCATAAGACCTAGAGACCTAGTCTAAGAGCAGATCAGGGCGCTTGTGCTATGTGGCATGTACATTTAATGAGTACAGATTCTGCTACATCCTCATTACTTGTTGGACATAAGATTCCCCAGTCTTGTCAAAATCTACGCATTTATGTAAGTAGTGATCTAATAAAACATATAACAATACGTTTTGCTATTTGGAACTTCAGAAAATGTAGTTAACCTTTAAACTTTCTCACTTTTATCTCGGGTTTGGGTTTTGGTTTTTTTTTCACTCACCCTTGCACCATCCTACCACCTGTTTTGTATGGAGAATTTCGTGGCTTTCAGATCATGTACTGAGGATCCTATTCTCTATTTATGTATAAATAACTTGGTGTAGAGTACAAGCAGTGTACGGCTAGCTATTGTAATTTTTTGCTACAGAAGTTTTCTCTTGCTGTTTTTCTTTACTACAATGACTTTCTCCAGCCAGCCAACAGGTCTTGCCTCTTGGTCTTCTGTTTTGGTTGCACCTGTTTCTCAGGTGTGACTGTATTCCTGATATTATTGTAGCTATCTGCATTTACAACTTGTAATTGAATTCACTGTGGTCAGCCCTGAGTGCTGTATCCTGATCTTTGTGAGTTGAATGTTTGTTTTTTTTTCTGATCTTTTGTCTGACTGTGTCCTTGCCCTTTACCTCCTCACAGAAATACTCCAAAACTGCTATTTCGGGAGCCAAATCTGTTTCAGACAGTCTTTTTTGTGAATAACTTGGAAATCTGGAAAAATATTTATTGTGAAACCTCTGTAGCAGCTCTTCTTTCTTAAGTTTCTCATAGAAGGAATAAATCATGAGGAAAGGATGAGAAAACTAGATGGTGTTTTTCAGATTAAAATACTGTCTGTTGACCAGAATTGTTTATTCTTTGGTATACAAATTATGATCTGTTTAAGAGGTGTGCTCAGCAGTTACACTTGCTCAGAATAACACCTATAAGCCTATTGCTCTTTATTTTTTTCCCTGAAAGCCAATTTGAAGCCAGTAAAGAGTGTTAGCCACATGCAACACTTGTCAGCTTACCTAGGAAAGAGGCACACTGGATGCATAGGTATAAGACTCTGTTCCATCAATGTTGTGGTAATTCATCTCAATCTTACTTTTGGGAGGCCACTTCTAGGTTTAATGTCAATTTGCATTTCAGTGAATACCTTGTTTTTATTTCTTCAGTGCAGTGAAGATATCTTTGTTTATTATACGACAGCGTTTTTGAAATGCCTATCATGTTTGTAAAATATCTCCAGTGACAAAGCGTACGCAGTAAAGTGTAAACTTCAGAATATAATATTGCATACTAAACCTCCAGTAGTTTCAAAGGAGAAACAAATGAAGTTGACAACAAAAAAAACCAAAACCCTTCCTGAAGTTATTCTGCATTTTCCTGACATTCCTTCTGTACTCAAAGATGGTGAATAAATGTCTTTACATGTTTAAAGCTTGCCAAGTCTGGATGCTGAAGAGACTCACAATAGAAGTTTAAATGTTAATAGGAATATTTTTTTTGGAAAACCCTCAATAACCACAGTAGAAACACTGGTAAATGGGGGAAAAATGTGTCATAAGCAAGGTATTTCTGGAATTAGACATTCAAGTCATTATAATGAACTTTTACAAAACAAAAGCTTTCATCTTTGTGCCATCCTCTGTGAAGGATACCAAACCTTGTCTAAGTTCTGCATTTACTGTCTTCTTAGTGGTTATGCTATGTAATGTGTGGAATTAATCTATTGTATTATACAGTTCCTCAAAATCAATAATCAGTCTTTTTACATTATAATAATTTTTTTTTTCAGGGAAGTACAAGGATAGTGTAACACTGCTAAGTAAAAATTGCATGTACTTTTGTGTGATTTTTCTACTGCAGCTTCCTCCCTGGTCTTCAGAACTAACAAAAGCTATCAAATATACTGCGTATTGTAGATATTACAGTGGTAGCTTGTCTTTATTTAATGTTTTACTATTGTCACTTCTGTGAAAGTGGCTAAACACAAGTAGGTTTTAATGAGAATTAATTTTAATTGCTTATGTAAGGGTTTACAGGATTTGAGGACTGACAGTGTGAACAACATGTATTTTGGCTAGGTCTGCTGATGAAAAACTGTTGAAAATATTTTTTTCTTAACATTTTTTGTAGTTTTCAAATGCCTTATTCTTTTCAGTTTCTTTCTCAGGAGTTTTTTCATTAAGCCATCTGTAGTTAAAAGAAATGCCATGTTTACTCTGGATATGTACTCCTTCACTTCTAGTAGTATCTCATTGTTAAACTAAATAATATCCAGGACATGAAAAAGCTTCTTCAAAAAGAAAAAAGTTATTTATATGCACATATTTTCTTAGCACATTGAGCCTGAAATCCACTATGAAAATGCTGAATGCAAGACTACACCAGACTGGAAGCTAAAGTTTTAGTTTTCTGCTGGACCAGTAATTTTTTTTTTTCATTATTTTAATCTTCTGAAAGTTTTGGTTTGATTCCCCCCCCCCCCCCCCCTTTTCCCTGAAGATATTAGGATATCAATAAATAAAAGACATAAATATGTTCTTTAATTTTTTTTTTTTTGTAAATGGATTTAAGTTTTCAAACCTTTGTTAATCTTTCAAGGTAACAAGCTTTAGATTCAATTATCAGACTCTTATCGTCCTATCTATCCTCTATATTTTAATTTCTTGTAGTACAGCTGGTAAAAAAACTCAAATAATTTATAATTAAATTGGCGAAGAATATAATTTTTAATCTTTTTAAATTGTTTATTTTTGATTTACAGTTAACGACATTTAGTATGTTAATTTCTTATTACTTCAGTGAGTTTTGCATCTTCATTAACATGAAGTCTGCATGGTTCAAGTGCATGTGTAGCTGGTGAGAAAAATACTGCCAGTGGATTTCAGATGCAAGTAATTTTATTTGCAGTGCACTCCTTTGGGGCAGAAGGGGAGAGTGGAGGGAATTAACTTTTGGACAGAATGTGAAAATGTGTGTGAAGATTTTTAGCCTTACTCAACTTTCTTTCTATTTTTTTATGATTTGATATAGAGTAGGGCAGTGGAAGCCTCATTCTCTTTTACTGTGCATTAAAAGAGCAAAATGTAACCTTTGTCACTAGCTCTGGAGAGCTCTCATACAAAGTAATTTTCTGCTAAATTGAAAGCTTCTCATAGTCAATAATCACTTTATGTAATAGACATATATCTTACCTTCTAGCTAAATTATCATATAAAGGTGCTTTATTGTGAGGAATTTTCTTAGGTTGGCCGGTTATTTGGTTGAAATCCAGCAATGTGGTAAATCAATTTCTTGGTATATATGTAGACAGGTGATGACTGGCTCTATAGTCCTCTCAGTCTGTCATTGATATTTTCTCTACAGAGTAATGGTAAACTTGTTACTACACAGGTTTGAGAAGCTAATTGAATCTGCTTTACAGTCTGAATAGCTTTTCCTCTTGTTTATCAGGTACCCTTTATCACTTTATTATAATGTCATTTTAATGCTGATTTACAAGATATTTTACTTCCTGACTGTTCTTGCTCTCCACATTCAATAGTGTGCTGAAGCCAGTGTCAAAATGAGCTGATCATGCTCTTTAATAAATTTATATTTGTCACTGACTGCTTTTGTTGTGTATGGTTAGGATTTTTCTGGATATAACAAGTATGGTCAGGCATGCATTTTAATTCAGGGAAATAAAGCAGTCCAATCTAGTCTGCCAGGTTAGAGTACTTCAGCTCTCTGTGCTTCATGGAGAGTTTTTTTTTTGAGGTCTGGTCAGAAGACTAGCTGCTCCTGGAGTGGCTGCAGCAAGGTGATGGAGAGAAAATGTCAGGTGTACAGGGTTTATTCTGAAATGTCACATCTCTTTAGGGTTTGGAAGACTGAGGGCTGTACATTTCAAATGTCTTTCATTCAACAGCCAGAAATCTCGTGTTGTCCTTGTAGGAGTAAATGCTTATGAGAGGTGCTTATTCTCCTTAAAAGGACAGTAACAGTGATTGCAGGCACTTCTTAGTGCTTAGGGTTGTGCAGACAGGGGAAACACTGATGCTTCAGTCTGCCATCTTTAATTAATAACTCCTGTATCCTACAGAAAAGGCATGTTAGTGTTTTTACAGCACAAGTAATTTTGAGAGAGAAATAACCAAGAAATAATCAGTCTAAAATGCAGTGAATATGAGAGGACGTCATGGATGCACCACTGGATTGCTTTTGTTTTGTTGGTTTTTTTTTTTTTTTTCATTATATAATTTACAGATAAATTCTGTGAGCAGGAACTTGAATCTAGGTTCCAACTCGGTAAACTTTCAAAGCTGTTGATTGCTAAGGTTGTAGACACACAGGCATTCAATGTCAGAGCTGGATATAAAAGCTCTAGCATTTAGGCATTGTTAGTAAATGTCAACCATTGTACTTGAAGAATGATAGCTTCAGAAATAAGTGTAGTGAAGTGTATAAGCCACTTTTCTATTATCACAATATTCTAACATGGGTTACAAAAACAGACTGTATTTTTTTTATTTAATGTGTCAGGGAGACTCACGGTTATAATTTGACTGGCAGAGAACTTTGTCAGAAACTTGACAGGAGTTCTAGGGTTCAAACAACTCTATCTTACTAGGAAAAAACATTGTGGAAAGGTTTCTGTATGTTTCATTGTCAAATAATAGTGTTTAGCAATCTGCTTTTAAAAGAAGGAAAATTAAGACTATGTTGGGAGCCTGTATACAAGCAGTCCTACCAAAGACCTCTAAGTAATCACCTCAATCGCTTTAAAAAAGATACTGAAAAGGTGTAAATCTAAACTCTGTGGTGCTAATATGTGTCCCTCACACTCACACAGTGAGTAATAAATGCTTTCTGTCTTTCAAAAATGTATATGTGGGGGTAAAAATACATTTCCAATCAGTTCTTAGTCATGGCACATATAATGAAGTATCTTGCCCAATTTAATATGATCATTTGCTCTGTTACATTTCTGTGTGCTTGAGCTTCAAATATAAATAAAGATTTTTGCTTAATTACCAAACCAAGAAAGAGGTTCAGTTTATAAGCCATAACAAAAATGCTAAGTACTGTTTATTTCTCTTTATAACAATAAGGGGCTGAGCTGTGGTTTTTGAGATGAATGAGCATAGTCTGTAAAATTCATCTGTCTTAATATGGGTGAATGTGTGTGAAGTAAAATTATTACTTGCTTTTTGTAGGGAGGAGGTATGAAAGGAGGTTTCTGAGGCATTTCTATGCTATAACCAGAATTATAAGTGTACATAAGAAAAGTAGTAAAGAATTTTGAAGAATCAAATTTGGAAGTCTAGAAAAGGGTTTTCTCTTTGTGATTCAGACTAAGCACTTTTCCTACATGAAAATTACCTTTGCAGAAGGGTTTAGTCAAGATAAAAACACCTTGAAATGCAGATAGTCTTAAAATGTTACCACTGGAAGTGTGCCAGCCAGTTTACTAGAAGGTAATATAAATGTTTCACAAATGACAAGTAAGAACTGAAGAGATAGCATAATGATTATTGCCTATAATCAATATAAAGATCTATCCTGATAACAGTGGGACTCGTTTTTACCCAGAGCTCCCTGCTGCGCTTTGTCTGAAGGGTGGCTTTTTCTGGAGAATTTCAGAAGTGCTCCCAAGGTCTCTTTCACAGGTTAGCTGAGAGATTCAATAATCAGAGAACGTAAGTGCAGTTCTTACGTTATGGGAGGAAAACATTGAGTTTGTAGTAGAGAAGAATCCAAGTAACAGACCTACAGTTGTGAGAAATCCTGGTATACATACTGTCGCTTTGGAATAGCCATAGTATGTGTGAGTCAGAAATCAGCTGTTATATTGCTAGGTTTATCTTTGATACAAATTTTCTATGTAGTGTGGCAGTGTTTGTAGTAAATAACATCAAGGGCATGAGGAACTAGAGTAAGCAAGTTTGTTGTTTCATTTGCATATAGCTACTATTTTACAATAGCTGCTTCATATGTGTTGTTCAAATGCCTAAATATATTAATACTGCAATAATAATATGGGTTAATAATGACAGCAATTATGTAATTGACATTTTGCACTTGAAATACATAAAGATGGGTTATTGGGAATCATGATCTCTTAAACATGGGTAGATTTTTTTTTTTCCCTGAAATGTTAGTGTATGTTAGGTTTGAATTCTGGCACGCCACTTAAGTGTCAATCTGATTTTCGTTTTATCTGAATATCCTAATAGCAGTTTTAATGGATCTCAAAATTATTAGCAGAATCTACAATTTTTGTTTGTCCATATATTTTACTGTTTGAATGAAAGCCGCTCAAACTACCTCTGAAAATTGGTATATTGCAAAAACTTGTCCCGCCTAGCATCATCTCTATAATCATTTTGGGATGCTTCTCAGTACTTGCTGTCTTAAGTCTGCAGCTCAGCAGAACACAATGAATTTAAAGGTTGGGGGTAAAAGAAAGGCTGTAGTTTTACTTGTTCTTTTTTTTGGATTCTTTGTGTATCAGTGGTGAGCTTGAGTGAATACTGAAGAACTTCAAAACAAGATAAACTTGTACTGAAAGTGTACCCTAGTCTGCTCATGTGGCTGAACTACAGGAGTGTGGGGGGATAGAATTTAAGAAAATAAAGATAGTGCAGAGAGTAATCTCACCCCTAAGGAGTTGCAGCTGTGCCAATTAGCACAGATTAGGAACAGGCCTGACTTTAACAGGCCACAGCTGAGACCAATGAGAAAAAGAGTGCAATAAAGAAGTGGATTGGCTGGTTGAGAAGGAACTGGAGTCGGTTGGCTACTTGGTGAGGAAGAGAGAGTCAGTGCTCTGAGGAGCTGCCCATTAGAAGACACCAAGAAGGTATGAAACTTTCACGAATAAGTAGACAACAATATGGAACTTGTGTAATTTGATGATAACAGAGGAGCATGCTGTTCTTAAGGAGCTGGTGATGTTGAAAAGTCATGAAAACTGAAAAAGATCAGAAGACCTTGCTGGATACCACTGTCTCTGTTAGCTCTCAAAGTGTTTTTTTGGTGGGGGAGGTTTTCTAGAAATTCAGTAGTTCTGACTGTATAGTCAATGGGCACTGAGTGATCCTTGCATTAAGCCAACTTGAGTGTTTCCTATGAAAAACTATCACTGTATGTACCTCTGTCAGAAGTCAGTTTGCTGACGCTTACGATTTATTATTGTGAATTTGTAAAGTAGAGTGGAGTGATCCAATGTTTTTTTTTCCTTGATACCATTCAGCTTTGCTGGCCAAGTTCAGGAGGAAGATACTAAACCCTCTTTCTGTAATCCAGACTGTGCACACTTAATCCATTGCTGTGAGAAACTGGAGTAACTCTTGCCCAAGAGATTTTAATCAGTATGGACTACAATCATGTCATTCAGTTTTTCCTTTTCTGGGTCTTCAGGAATGTAGATGTCAGATTTTTGACAGAGCTGTGTATTAGAGTCATTAGAGGAAAGCTTGAAAAAGATAGTTTGCTCATCCAGTCCTGATTCTCTTAGCAATTAAAAAGGAAAAAACAACCTATTCTTGAAAAAACCTGAGGTAGTTGCTTAGCTTTGGTGGGATCCAAATTAATAGTAATATCTCAGCTAGTTATTAAAAGGTCGCAGCTGTAAAACTTCTGCTGTTTAGTGGCAGTGTTACAACTTGTAGAGGAAGTTGGTTTATAGGAAAGGTTGTTTATTTTGAGTAAGATAGAAAACCACAAAGGTTAGTTGTATATGAACAGTATTTTTTTAAAAACAAAGTAACCCTGAAACCTCTGAGAAAAATTTGAAACTATCCTTCTGAAGAGGCAAGTTTTAAATTTTTCAAGAAGGAAATATCATACAAAAAAGGAATTTGACACAATTAAGTAGGACATGTATTGATTTATTTGGAAATGAAAATTAATTGAAAATTTGTTTGAACAATACTGTTTGGAATGCAAAACAAGAACACACCTTGGCAAGTGTATATGTGACTTACCTCAGTAATTTTGTTGATTTTAGTTGGCATTCTGAAAGGCATTACCTAGTTGGCATTACCTGCTTGGTTGTATTTTCCTTTTCAAGGTAGAAACTAGAAAAAGTGCAGTGTTTTTTCTTTTGAGGATGGTTGCTATTGCTTTTATTTTTTAAGTGAACAGGAGGAAATCTATAAATACGTCAGGAGCAAGCTACACTGGTAGGCAGATTTTAAGGGCTACTTGATTGAAACACTACGTACTTTGGAGGATAAGAGTTATACATAGATATTATCTACCTGAAGTTTTGCAGTGAAAATATATCGTGAAACTTCTGCATAGCTTTGTAGTTAAAATATAAGCAAGTTATTTATATAAATTTAAGAAAAAATATTTGCAATAATGCTGAAAGAAATACTCAGTCATTATAGTGTGGGTACACAGTTTGTAGTAATTGGGAGTGGGGCTCTGGTTGAGCCTCATCCCCCGTGGGTGCAGCTGTGAGCAGCACTGACAGCAATGAGCCATGGAGTGCCCAGAGGCTCTGACCAACCACCAAAGGGAACAGAGGGCACTCAGGTGCAGTGCATGAACATGAGGGGTATAAAAGTTTGAGCTGAAGTACAAGAAGGGCAGATGCTTGCAGCCTTCTGAAGTGATGTGGTGTTGCTCTGTATGGGCAGATGCCTGAAGCCTTCTGATGTGGTATGGTGTTACTCTGTATGGGTGAATGCTTAAAGCCTTCTGAAATTTTATGGTGGCACTCTGTGTGTTGTGGCTGTCCCAACTGCAGCATGTACTGTGACACTACAGTGATTCTTCAGAACTGCTAACTTGATTCTTCCAGATAGCTGTCTCTGGAATTACTGCTTTGCCAGTCAGCCACACAGAATTCTTGTTAGGACTAGTGCCTGCAGTTTGTCCCATTGAATATAGTGGTGGCTTCTCACACGGTAGATAAAAGCAGAACATGAATAATTACAGAATAATCAGACATTTGTACAAAAGCTGTTTGATTATTACCTTACTCTCTCATGAGGATATTCTCTGCGAGCTCTATAACTTGTAGTCCATTTAAACTGCTCACATGTCTGGTAGCCTGCGCTGGAAAATTCAGTTGAAACTTCAGCATCTGCTAACAGTGCTTATGTTTCACTAACTCAGAAATTGCTAAGGACACTTCTGTACTGACCTTGTATGTAAGTTTAGACATTAATAGCATCTAAGACCTTTTTTGTTATTCCTGCTGCTAATGTCATGTGCCAGGATTTCAGGAGAAATGAACAAGAGTATGGGAAAAATTCTAGCTCCACTAAAGACCTAACTTATTTAAAGCTGGACTAACTTGTGATTGTTTCCTCTCCTATCTCTTATGTTCTCACAAAGAATTATCAAAACATAGAGATAGGATTTCTCATACAGTTACATGATGGACTTAATACAGAGCAAAGCTGAACTGTTTTGATCTATTCATATTAAAGTTACAGCAGACTGCTGTAATTGTGGGATGTTTGAGTGTGGTAAACTAAGTGGCAGTTCCAGTGAATAATGTGTCACTATCTTCCATCTTACCTATTTCCCTTCATCTTCTCCAGTTCCTCCTTTCCTTCATTCCTCTTTTTCCACCAGTTTTGGCTTGCTCACACAAATGACAGTAAAGTTAGAAAAATCAGAGGAAATAGTACTGTCTGTTCATTAGAAAGTGTCAGTCCAGACATACAGGATTATTTTTTTGCATTCAGGCAGAAAGATCAATCAGCAGTTGCCAGTTTCTGCTGCCATAGTGTTGTTTCTCCTCCAGATTCTATTCTGCTAAAACCACAAATGCATATTGTGTTATTTTCTTTGTAGGAAGAAATAAAGTGTCTGGAATGCCATTAAAAGTTTCCTGGGAACTTGGTAAAATATGTATTTTTTTTAGAGAAGAGTATGTTTGCCTAGTTTTTTATTTTTTTAATAAGTTAACAGAGTAGGAAGAAGACTTAGTGGTTTATCCATTAAAAAAAGAGATGACACTTATGACAGATGATGGATATTTTTGTAAAGTAAAAGGGATTAGGAAGTATACCAAAGTTTTTGGATTTTTTTTTTCTTTAAGTATACCTTGCAGGAGTAAAACTTGTCTCGTTGAAAGAGAAAGACAGGTGACAAATTTGATCAGTCTTTTGTAGCTCTTTGTTCTGTAAAAAAGAACGGGAGATGCCTAATGTTTTCAGATTTTGATCCAAAGAGGGTTGTTTGAGTTGTGAATTGACATGGCTCTTGCAAGTATTCATCCTAGACCTGCCTGATACAAAATAAAGATCCAACTCCTATGAAAGGTCAGTCTGTCTAAAGGGAGAAAACTGAAGAATGCAGAAATATACAATAGGAGAAGCAACTGTAAAAGCTAAATGTTTCTCATAAAGCTACTCTAGAAAGCAAAGTACTTAATTGATTCAGAGTAAGGACTATCTTAAAGCCTGTATTGCTGCTTGTAGGTAAAGCCAGGCTTGCTGAGCAGATGGAATGCTAATCATCATGTAGCAGAAACAGTCCCACTTTCTCACTATGCCCTCCTGGTTTATTCACCTTTCTTGCACCTCATCTTCCCACCCACCTCCATCTAAATTCAGGAAATAGGAAGGAAAAGTGGAACTTAATTATGATTATAGATTCTGATCACAACATTATTTATTCAAAAAGACATACCAAGTACCCTTTTTCACCCACTCAAAATGTCAGCAAGTGATGAACAAATAAATTTTTATTCTTTCTGGTTTACAGTCTTGCAAATCTTTTGACATTGAGGCTTTTTACAAAATAGAGAAGAAAAATTCCTCATATTCATCTAACAGCAAAGATGGAATTCTTTGTATACTTAAATAACTTCAAACTTATAAATATAGCTATATCCGTTTAGTCAATGTCTACAGGATTAGAGATGGTTAAAATGTGCAGTTTCAAGGGGAATGGTGATGGTAAATTAAATTTTGGCAGCAGTGAAGCCCTTTCATGTTGTCCATATGCAGTGTGGTTGATATACTATTTAGTCCTTCTCAGAAGATTTTTCGTAGCTCTCAAGTCTGAGTTACTTGTGGGCAGCTTTGTTTTTAAGCTGTTTTTCTTGAATGTATTGCCCATAATTTTAATAGATTTCGTAGTGTTTGGGTTTTTTTTGTTGGGGTATTAATTATAAACTAAGGAACTAAGTATTCATTCTAATCTAAATAAGTACATGCTAAAGTTGCTAATAAATACAACCGTGTCTCTATAGAACATTTTTAAAACATGTGCTATATAGTCTTGGAAGTTTTGTTCTTCTGCCTTTGGGAGTAAATTGGGAAGTTCAGCCAGCAGAGCATCCTTTCTCAGAGGACACAGCAGGCCTTGATAATGTACTGTGAGCTGTAATTCTGTAGTGGCATCAGCCTGCAGACTGGCAGCACTCTCTTGGGTACAAGTGCCTAGGTTGCAAAGCTTTCCCAGTGAAGTGGCTGATATCTTTAGAGGGGGTGTTTGATTTCAAAGGACATTTTATTTGTCTTTAAAGATGAAAGCGATTTTGTCTTTTCTAATGCATAGTTATGACTGTATTATAACAGTGGATAGAACTAGTACTCTAAGAGATTTATTGTTTGAACATAGTTAAGTTCATTGTGATTTCAATGTAATTGCTACACAGTAATTGCTAACTAGAATAGGCTGTTTTCTATTAATATGAATTGAGACTGAAGTCAGAAAATTTTAACTTGTAACATTTTATTATCTTTGGGCCTTTTTTTTAATATGCATAAACTATACTATAGGGCAGCTTTATTAAGAAATGAAAGACAAGTGGAAATTTCAGTTAATATTTCAGCATTATCTTAACCTCTAAATGTAAGAGATTTTGTAGGTGGGATAAACAAGGAAATGTTTAAGTTGCAAATACTGTTTGCTATAACACACATCTGATAATAATTATGTAATATATTTTATAAATACTTTCATAAATTTTATTTGCAACTTAAGAAATTCCAATGACTGGCACACGATTGGACATGTATAAACTATGTAATCAAATCTGAGTGTTTTAGAAACCGAAACCAGTGCACTTCATTTCTTTTTTTATGGTAGCTGAGACAAAGAAAAAAAAAAGTCAATTTTACATAAAGTTTACAAGTATTTTCTTTTATCTTTAATATCGTGGGTCATGTTAGCTCATTACAATAGCATCCTCCTGCTTACAAAATGCTTGTTTTTAGGGGGAAAACACTCCAACCCTTAGACTTGTCACTTTTTCTTAAACTATATTCTTCTTTGTTAGGCACATCATTTTTCATCATGCTTGTTTTGTAATGTGGCAGCAGGGCTAGTGATTGTGTATGAGTGGCATCAGGCTTTATACCAGGTCTTCAGCAGTTGGGTTTTATTTTCAGCAAGTATTTGTTAAGGTGTTTCAGAAGACTTTTCTCTTTCACAAGATAATATCTACATAATATAATTTTTTGCTTAAAAATACTTCTTTTCATTTCTTTATCTATTCTCTGTGAAGCAAAAGCACTTCAAAATAGAGAACCATTGTTCTTGGGTGGGATTGCTTTTGTTTTATTTGCCTGGGTTTGGGGTAGTTTTTTGTGTGTATTGGTTTGGTTTTTTGGGATTTTTTGGGGGTGCTCAATAAAATGAAGAGCAACAGTGTTCTGGCTTTTCAAAGCTCGGTGAAAAAATATTTATAATATTTACTGTTAATGTTTGTATGGCGACAACTCAAAAAAAGCAGCAAAGCATAAGAGGAAAGAAGATGAAGAGAATAAATGAAAAAGTTATTGAATAAGAATTCATTAGAAGAAGTCCGAATGTGGTCTAGTAAGTACTGGTAGCAGTGTAAACAGCTAGTATTTAATACATTAAAATCTGAGGATGAGAAACCTATTTTCTGATATTTAAAACTTTTTTCTACTCTTTCAGATCCAGATAGTCACTGTGTGTTTTTTTTCTTTTTGCTACACTGGAAATGAAAAAATTCTCAGCTATATACAGCTATATTAAGCTTCTCTGTTTCTTTGTATGTGAAAATCCTAAATAGAGATTGTAGGGATACGAGTTTGCTCTCTATGTAAAATATTTCGTCTTGTTTTCAGCTAGAGATATTTCTAGAATGAGAGAAATCTTCCCAAGATCTCTTCCCTCTAGGTTTGATGTCTTACCTCTTTTCGTCCGAAAAGCTGATTTTTGACTCATAGCAAAGCAGGAATGTATAATATTTCCTCAACTAGAAGAAAGCAGCTGTCTCAATTTAAAGATCAAAGCATGGGAAAAAATAGTATGTTCAAGACATTTAAATTGACTGAAATTTATTAGTGACCAACTAATTTTTAGTTACTTATTCTAAAATAAATGTATGTATTTTTTGTTCTTGTCACTTTACTGCTATGTTATAAGAATAGAAGTTCCTACTTAGGACTCTGATCTTTGATTGATGGTAGTGTCCTTAAACAATCTGCAGTATAAGCCTTGAAATTCTTTTCTATTAAAATGCCATTCTTCCCCTTGTAATTGTGAAGAAAACATTAAAACCAGTTTGAAGTTTTGACTGGGCATCTTTTCAGATGTGCATGTTTGCACTGCCAGAGTTAAGTAGAATTCCTTTGGAGGTAATAGCCAGGTACATAGTCCTGGAAGCTGTAACAGTGTGTGTATATCCACTGTGTCAGGACTGTCTGCACCTTCTGTTTCAATCAAGTGTCCCTCTGTTTTGTTTTGTAATTCTAGGTGATGAATTAAAAGCAAAAGTTTCAGTAGTATAGGAATCATGAAAAGTACTCACCAGCATTTCTGAGCAGTGGTGTTTGTCATAAATGATTTCCATACTCTAGAACCATGGGTTAACAAGCAACTTTCACATCTTATTCTTTGTGTAGTCTCGCCTTATGCATTTACAAAGAAGTTGGTTTATTTTTTTCTTCAAAAGATTTGTGTCTCTAGGTATCCATGTTGATCTATAGCCAACCACTGTTAAATACACCACCTAAGCAGTGTTCCATAGTCTTAAATTTTCAGAGATGCAGAAGTCCTCCTTCTGCTGCAGTTTTCACTTACTTCCCTGACTTGCAATCATTTATCTCTGAAAGTTTATATAGATGATGCCAGCATTAGTGATTTCCACTGCAGCATAATAAATACATGAAAGTAAAATCACTGTCCAGAAATTGTTGAATATGGTGGTATTTTTTTCTTCAGTTATCATGTTCAGAAATCTATTTTTGCTCTCAGTATTTTTGACATGTTTTTCAACCGTAGGGGGGAAAACTGAAAGAGTGCCGGACTATTTAAAACTAAAAAAACCCCTAGAAGTTATTACTGGATTGCAGTCATGCACTTAAAATTTTTTGAAGGAAGAATCAGCAGCATCCAAAGCAGAGTCAAAAACTTAACATTTTTATTAGTAGAAAGCTGTGAAACAGAAATCTAGACCATAGAAGATATAGGGAATGCTCATAAAAAGTAGGAGGGTTTTCTGTAAAGTTTATGGTATTCATGTTTTCTTTGTCTAAAGCCTGGTACATTTGTTTGTTTCCACATGGTTGTGTACACAACGTAGAGGCAAATTTCAAGGTATTAAACACAGTTTTAGAATGTCTAAAAGGGCTGTTATATCTAGGAAAATAAGTTTTTTCTTCATGCAGGTGCGGGAGAGATCAGTTAAAATTGGTTGTAGCAGTCCTTCAAAGAATATTCTATCAAATGCAATATGCACTACTTGTTGTGTTACTTGACAGTAATTAGGATGATAAAGTAAAAATGTCTTTGCATTCTGCCAGTGATTATTAAATCATGATACATTTTTTACTTTAAAGTATGTGTTTGCTTACAGGTGTACAATATATAATCTAAACTCCAAATAATTACAATTATATAGGCAGCTTGCAGTTTTGCAAGCCCACTTTTAAGGGCTCTGATGGGGCTGGGAAAAGTGGTTTGGGCCCAAAGCTGTATAGCTCTGTCAGTTGGAATTTGTGCCCACTTTAAGGAGAACTTTAAATGAGAAAATGGGACAGTTTCTGTTAACCTGTGGGAATTCAAATGAAAAGGGCATCCTGGAAGGCTGGGATAACTAGCCAAGGCAAGGTGTGACTTCATTTCCATATTTTGATATAAGTTAGGTTACTTATGAAAATAAATTTCATTACTTACACTAGAGAACATGGTGGGAGCATTGAGGCGATAACCATAATCAAATGGAAGGCAATACTGAGTGGATTAGAGAGTTTAAGTCTTGAAAGAAGACTAAATTTCAGAAAGAGTCTGTTGGTATGTTTGAAGTAACCTAATAAACACATATGACTAGTGTATCTTTTTAAGATTTCATAATATATAGATTACTGAAGATGGTGAATAGAGTATTTTCAATGAACTGCATGAGCCAGAAATAAAATTTGAAGTATCTGAGGACTAGAATAAAAAAGTCCTGTCTATAGTAACTGCAAAACTTTAATAATTTTAGCTGGGAAAGATAGATGGATTATTAATATGAAAGCTAACTAGGATTATGATTGCCTTTTTTTTTTTTAAAGAAAAGGGGATTTAAACTTTATGTGAAAGGTGAAGAGAAGAATAAAAGTGAGAGCTAATTACGGAAGACAAAGATAAGGCTTGTCACACAAATGACGGTAGTATTGTGTTTCTAATTTTGACTGGGATCTTTGAAATGAAGCACATCTCATGTCAGGATGAGTAGTCACCAAGTGAAGTATGGTAATAGGAGAAATACTCTAAGCAGACATCCTCATAGACACTCTTCAAACTAAGCGATGTGATGCAGTGATCATTTTTGAGTAATAGAACTTACAGAAAATTCAAATAAATGCTTTAAGTTTTTATTGAATATTTGCCAGGAGTTGGCACTAATGGAGGAAACCTGATATTCAGCAGTTAATTTTCCTGTCAAAGTAAGTTACACTGTAGTACTTCATCTACAAAATGGACAACAACTCTCTGGAGTATTGTCTCTTTACAGTTTTGGAAAATAAGTAAATAGTGTGTGACTGAAGCTCAGGGCACTTCCTTGAGAAATCTGTGTTAGTTTTTCTGTTTCTTTTTTGATTTTTCTATCCTGGACTTGGAAGCATGAGGTAATTCCTGGCACATATAATGATAATTGTGAATGAATCTCAAATCTAAATTATCATGTATTCAGAAGTCTGATTTAGAGTAGAAAAGGGTTTCTTAAGATTTGAAGCAAGCCTTCTTCTGCTGTAGTTCAGAATCCAGTTTTATTACTAGTTGGTTCTATTTTGTGATTATAAATCTAACTTTTTTCATAGAGTTGATGTATCAGAAACCTATGATTTACACAATATATTTGCATTAATACTTTTGATCTTATTTTAAACAATTTATGATATTACACAAAGCAAGAGAAAAGGTGCAGTGTAAAAAAAATATAAACAGCCTGAAATGCTCAAATCAAGCTGAAAGATTTTTGATTAAATGCTTGAGGGAATATTCATTTTCTCTGCATGCTTCTGTGAAACTCAATTTTTCACTGGCAGTTACATAGAAACAAAAAGGCTTTTTTAGCCAGTATCTGTACCTCCTCTCCTGGATCTTTTGGCTTTGGCAAGTAAAAAGATACATCTGAGCCAGGGACCCTGTAACACCGTGGCAGATGAAATCTGAAGAATTGGAGATAGTGAATCAATAAATATACCAAGTAACAAAACTGTTATCATGCCAGTATTTTTATTGCTGTATGCTTTCTCCTTGGCAAGTAGCCATTTTCATACTGGGTCCATGCCTGGTACTTTTATTATTCCCTATCAAGGAGCTCTAGAGGCATTAATGTGACATCCCAATACTGGATAAATAATGAGAACTGTATTAATCAGTTATGATCTTTGTAATACAGCTTCACTGTGTATCAGTTAGCATTTCATGATTTATTTTTTTTCCTTAGACTGTAAGGATCCTTTCTCACTGTGGCATGTTACAGATATGGCATATCTAACCCATTCAGCACAGAATCAAGTATGTAATAGTGTTCACAATATTAGAGCTCTGATACCAATTTCAGTAGCACATCCTGCACTGACACACTTGCATGCAACTTCCAAGAAAGGTAATAGACTTGTACTGGTTCAGTCTGTATCACATAGGTCTGATTCCCTGATTTTCATATCCAAAATACCTGTTTTCAGGAAGTACTTAGGACAGCTGCAGGGGCATGGAAATTATATAACAACAACCAATTTTTGCTCCTTTGCTGACTTTTTAAGTGAATATCAGTCTTTATACCAGTCTGGGGTAGATTCCTTTGCAGTTCCTGAAGAGGAGAACTAGAAGGATTTAAGTTAAGATTGTGATGTGGGAAAAGTAAGTAACGTTTGGTCTTGCCACATTCTGAAGTACAAAAGGGAAGTCTGGCTGCTACATTGCTATCCAGCAGATTGATTATTCACAGTTATATGCCTCTTACATTTTGTGACTCATATTTGGTCTTTCTCTCTCCCTGTCTTCCTTTCACACTATGCCTGAGAACTGGTTAAATAGAAAGTCATGTTATTTTGGAGAATATACTTCACAAAAAAATAAAAAAAGAAAATTTTCAGTGTGATATATTCTGACGCAGTGAGATGTAATTTTTTGAACCAGAACCTCTGAATGGTATAAATCTATATATTCCTAAAGACTTAATTTCTTGAAGGGGTGGAAACCTGATTTTTTTCTGAAGTGATGAGGATTGAGTCAGGTGATATTTTATAATTTACAAGTAACAAAGGCTTCCCATATAATTTAAGTTGGGGTTTTTGGAAGGGGGAGGAAGGGGGGAGAAGAAAAAAATTTAAAAGATAATGATTGTTTTGTCACATGCTGACATGCCTAAGGACTACAAAGCTTACTAATTCTGTAGATTGTCTTTTCAAACATCCATAGACTTTAAATGCTTCAGGTCTGAGAAGATGCCAGTTGCAGACACTGTTATAGCAATCACAAAGGAATGTAATGACAATTATTGACTGTCTAGCAGTGATGCAAATTTAAAGTAATTTTCTTCTTTCACAGATAAAATTTAAAATCTATTTCAAGCATGACACTTAATGTTCTTAGGACACAACTTTGCTACACTTAAGTAGCAAAATACGCGTTCACCATTCTATAAGGTTCTGAACTGATGCAACCAATAAAATGAATGAGTTTGGGAGTTTCTGGAAGCTATTGGGTTCCCTTACAGGTCAGAAATGTTTCAAATTAGTATTGCATGTTAGTATTAAGACAATAAAATAGTTTAGTGAAGCACCTGCTGGACTGTATTTAAGAATCTGCAGCATCTTTCAGTTGGCCTTGTTGAACCTCATGAGATTGCTATGAGTCCACTCCTCAAGCTTGTGCAGATCCATTTGGATATTATTCCATTCTTCAGGCCTGTCAGCTGCATCACTGAGCCTGGTGTTGTCTGCAAACCTGCAGATGGTGCTCTCAATGCCGTGGAATGAGTAATTGATTTAATCCCGCATTGATTAAGGCATTGGACAGTACTGGGCCCAGTACAGACCCCTGAGGGACACAAGCCATTACTGATCTTCATCTGGACACTGAGCCATTCACCGTTCCCTTCTGGATGTAACCATCCAGCCAGTTTCTTATCCTCCAAATAGACACAGAATCATAGAATGGTTTGGGTTGGATGGGACCTTGGAGTCCATCTAGTTCCCAGCCCTCTGGGACAGGCAAGGGCACCTTTCACAAGGCCTGGTTGCTCAGAACCCCCTTGAACCTGGACTGACATTTCCAGAGAATGGAGCATTTACAACTGCTCTGGGCAACCTGTCCCTATGTCTTACCAGTGTCACAGTAAGGAATTTCTTCCTAATATCTAATCTACACCTACCCTCTTTCAGTTTAAAGCCTTGTTCTATCACTGTGTGCCTCTCCAGCTCTCTCATAGGCTCCTTTTAGATGCTGAAAGGCCCTATTAAGGTCACCCTGGAGGCTAAACAATGTCCATCCATCAGATACAGATCTCACAATTTACAGAGAAGGGTGTTGTGAGGCACCATGTCAAACACCTTGCAGAATTCCAGGTCGATGACATCTGTAGCTCTTCTTTTGTCCACAGCTTGCTTTACTCTCGTTCCAATAAGTACTCAACAAATTTCGTATAAGGCATTATGGTTCTAGACTAAAAAAATGGGAAGGGGTGGGAAGCGATGTAGTTTTCTGTGCTTAATAATCAGAAGAAAATTAGACTTGCCCAAAAATATGTTTACAAATAATTAAACATTTAAAAATATGTTTACCAAGACTTTAAAACTTCATGATCTATTTTAGAAGGTGGAATGATCCCAGAGACTGTAATTTTGCTGAAACCTTCTTAAGCTTTGTTAAGATTTTATAATAGCTAAGCATAATGATCAAGATGGAACAGAGATAGTGACCTGGAAATGAGGCCAGGGGGGCACACACTATACTAGGGGATGAAACAAAAATATCATCCTTCACATGCTTAATATTATTGCAATAACCAGGATTTTGGTACAGTTCTGTAAAGCTGACTGTATCAAACAGCAGGTTCCAGTCCCATCAATCTGCAAATGTCTTCTCCATTCCTATGCAATAAAATCTATAGGAGGAGAGGATCAAGTCAGATTCTTACCTTAAACTTATTAAAGATATTAATGTGGCAAAAGACAGTACAGTAGCTGCTATAGAAGCTAAATTTCATACATCTCAGAAATCTAGCAGAAATTTCACGCTGTTACGAATCTAGTACTCAGTAGCAAAAATAGGCTTCTTACTGTTGTTCAAAAAAACCAAAACATCCAACAGAATTGAGGTTTACCAGTGTGATCTTGAGCTCTACCAAGACATCAATCTGTAGCAAAACTGGCACTTTAGGTAATACAAAATTAAGTGAATAACCCCACAATACTCATTCTGCTGTCTGTGGAGGAGATTTAATGCACCCAAAACACATCTCTGTAAAATACATCTCTATTTGTCTTTAGTCCGTACAGAATAAAAGCAACATAAAAATGATATACTGTCAAATTATATGCTGCTAAATTTCATAAGTATAATGTTGTGTACTGTGTGCAATCTCTCACTTCTATACATTTAGCATCATCCAAAGTTATTTATTTCTTTATTATTTGACTGGTGATAATCCTTAGGGCAAGTTATGCTAAACTAATGACATGTACAATGCTGTTTTAAAAGGAGGGGAGAATGTGTTGATATTCTTGAACCACAGTGGGATATATCCTGTGATCAGACTCTTAGGAATGTGGTATGGGAGTTCACCCAGCTTAAGAGTCTTATCAGGCTTTGCAATGTAATCTTCATTAAGTTGCTCAAACAAGCCTTCCAGTGTACACTTAAAAGCACATTGTCTTCTGTTTTTAAATACTTCCCATGTTATTTTGTAAACATTCAAGTTCTTCTTATATTTGGTTTCCATAGATCTGAATTTAGATTGATTTTTTTTTTTTGAAGCAAACAAAACTTTTAGAGAAGCTAACATCTTTTGAGGAGCATAATATACTACAGAGAAAATGCCAGCCTGTGTTTTGAGGTTTTAGTTTTAGAGGTGGTGGTGAAGAGTTGGTTCACTTTGAGCACTTGCATGTAGGTTTTTGACCACTGCTATAAACCAATGTGGAATGTGTTTCTTGCTTACAAGTACTATAAGCCAAAGAGACATGAGAAAGGTTCATATGAACTGATAATAAAAGAGTATGTGGGAAACTTTGATCATTATAGACCTCTGAAAAAATCAGTGGAAAACCTGCTATTGATTCCACTAGGTATTTATGATTTGGAATAAATTGTTTTCAAAAATGTATTATTTGTTAAACAGCTGCTATTGCAGTTGTTTATATTTCTTAATATAATTCCAGGATGTTGTGCTAATAGTTGATATATGGTAATTATCTCATTGGCTTTTGTTTAATACTTGTGATAATTTATAATTTTATCTTATTTATTCTCAGTATTTCTACAGGCTGCTAGCTCGCCTTCAGTAAAACACAGTTATGCATTCAGCCTAAATGTTTAGTCAAACAGGTGTGAGAACAAAGGGCTGCATTTTGGGTTTTTCTGACCTTTTGGTTCATCAAACATAAGCTTAAGTGCTGATCTTAAATACACAAAGACACTTTATTCACTATAGACCCAGTTTATCCAATATATAGGAAACATGAATACCCACACACTCCCAATATATTACCTGAAACTTGATGTTGCAATACACTATGTACCATCTTGAAAATATCTTGCCCAAACCTATATAATATTATTACCATTTGCTGGTAATATTGCACATTTATTTCATTTCAGTTGTAGTTGTAAAAACAAATAATGAGGTAGGGAAATAATTAGTGGGAAAAGAAGTATTTTGGACAGAATATGTAAAATTCCATAATGATTTTTGGGCCTAGGGGAGAGATGAGAAGTCCAGGAAAGTACATCAGTGTAAAACGAAAAACTGTTAGGGCATGAAAAGCAATTAGGAACTTGGATACAAATGCTGAAGCCTGGGGAAGAACATTTGTCTTTCATGGTGGATTAAAATGGCTTCAGCCGTTGCCATACTTCCATGTTGTTTTTGTGAATGTGGGAACTGATTGTGTGACTCAAACAAAATATACTGCCTTATTGAAGCTAAGTACTTAAAGTTAGAAATAATGACAATACACTGTATAATATTAAGTGTGAGGTTTCTTACAGTTGTTTTTGAGTGCCTTCCATTTTTTTTTCTCCTGTATCTAAATTGCATTAGTATGCACTCCTTTGTTATATTTAATTTGCAGGTAAAAGAAAATTTTGTTTTATATTATTTAGAAAATATCACTAATCATGAATTAAAATAAAATGTGTATTTTCAGTTTGCTTGGTGTGGGGTTTTTGGAGGTTTTCTTGATTTTCTTTTGGTAGTTTTTGTGGGTTTTTTGTGACTATGCGTGAAGTGCTTTATAAATATCAATGTGCGTATTATGGGCATCTGTGCCTGGCACTTGGCATGCTTTTTAGAGTTTATTCACCTTCTTAAAACAACTAAAATTTTATTTTTAAAAGAATAAAATCTACCTAAAGGTGTGTCCTGCAGTTAAAAACAAGGCATAGAATAATAATAATAAATAAATATATATCATTGTTTGAATTCCATACTTTAAGCTGTATTCTTAAATAAATCATCTTCCTCTGAGGGATTGTCTAAACAACCAAAACAGATTTCAAAAGACATTTCCTGATTCACTGGTCAGTGACCGCAACAGTACAGTGGAAAGGATTCAAATAAGAGTTTTGCTATATTTGTGAGTCCCATGACCAAGAGCCTAGAAAAAAATTCTACTAATAAAAAATTATAGAATTCTAAACTGATTTGCAGTGCAGAGCTCCTACAGTCTGCTTCCTGCAAATTTGGTCTGTTATTTCAGCTTGAAACACCAAAATCAATAATCAGTTTTAGAAACCAGGATCATGCCTAAAATTAAGAAAAACCCATCAGACTTCTAGGTTCAAAATACAGTTCGGGTGTAGGCAGAATTCTTTTAGTGACTTAGATCTTGATTAATTTTAGTAATGCTTCTGAAATTTGCAAGTGCAGCTGTGTCTAAATGTAGCTGAAGTTATTTACTAGCAACACTACTAGCTTGAAGTTATTTTCAAAAGAGGAATTTAGTTTTTTTTAGGATTCTAGTGAAGCTACAGACTGAAAGAGGCAATGTGATGGCTTCTTGTATTTTGTTGTGCTGTTATAGGTTCTTTCATTAAAGCATGCTAATATATGTTAAATTGGGAAGATTGCATTTGGTATTTGTAATCCTTAGCTAAGACACTGAGAATTTTGCTGCAATCTTTTGCAGTGATTTTATGATCTAAAGAAAATGTTAAAAAATAGGAAGCTTTAGAAGTACTGTAGACTGTTAGAGCTGTTGTCAGCAGTCAAGTTCTCCCCCAAGGTCTACACCATTCTGCCCACATGCCCTGAGGTCTGGGGCTAAACTGTGTCCAGCTCCAGCATGGGCACAGCTGCTCAGGAGCTGGCAGAGCTGGCCTGGGTTAGGCACTGTGAAACAGTTGTTCTGTAAGACACAGCTGTGAGCTCAGACCCTTGGTCTTTCTCTAAGATGTGTTGTAGGACGCTACCTTAGCCTTTACTTACCATAACATCACCTCACTGACCTGATGTTAGATGATCAATGTGGATTAGTCTAGTGATCACAGAGCTATGATTTTGACCCTGACTTCTTCAAATTTAGGTTCATGATAGACAAATGTCTATTTAATGAATATTTTCTTATTTACAATTCTGTCCCTCATTAATGGATATGAAAAGAATTGGTTTCTATTGAAATTTCATTTGGCCTTATGTCTTTACTGCAGAGTATAATGATGGCCCACTATAACACTTCTTTTTTTGGTTTTGTGATACTAAAGGACTAATGATAGTGTTGAGGTTTGTGTAAGAAAAAAACAAACCAACAACAACAAAACACGCAGAGCCCTGCAAAGCCTGGATGTGCAACATACAAGATCTTTCATCTTACTAGTACTTGTCAGGTTCTTAAATGAAAAAAAAAATTGTAAAATGCTTTCTGGATCTTAAGCACTGAAATACACTTGCTTTTTGTAGCCATGGACAGTTAGCAACCACAGGTCTCAATATCCTTTTTCCTTCAGTGCAATTGTTCTCTCGCACGCTGCAGGATAAAGGATGGCTGTCTGGTGTGGTCGACTTCCCTTATGAGGGCGCTGTGTTGCAGGGTGCTTTCTTTTCTCTCTATTGTATATTTATCTAAGGAAGGAGGAGGCCTGTTCCTGTTAATTAGTGAGAACAGACAATACTTTCTATATACAGTATCTTGAGAACAGAAAGAGTCCATTTCATGTGGATGCCTTTTTCCTTTTTTTTTTTTTTTTTTTTTTTTTTTTTTTTTGTTAAAGTGTTTCAGCTACTTTCAGCTATGTCAGGGTCTCTGCCAAAGTTGCTATAGAGGAAGAAGGCTTTGAAATGCTCTAAGAATTCTGGTACTGCTTTTAATAAATGAAAATAGCTATCAGTAATGCATTAGTGCATTATAGGACTTTCAAATCACTGCACCCAGACTGTGATGAATCACAGTATGAAGTGAGAATAAATGTGCTGAAAAACACAGTGAGAGTCTGTTTGCTCTTGCGATGTTAACTTCAACTGAAAATAGTGTTTTAGAAACGTGGAAGCTCTTACAATCTCTTTTCAATAGTATATCTTGAAAATTAAGGTAAGTCACCTAATCTAAAGCTTCATTGTAATGAGCAACCTGTCCTCTGATACTGTTCATAAATTGATCAAATTTCCTTTATAGCTTTAATCCTGAAACCTTTGTGCTATGTACACATGTCTAAAGTATTTTTCCAACTATGGACTAACTGTATGTACTTCATATCTTTGTGGTTACAATACAGCAAGGAGAGTACTAGGAATAACTTCCTTTGGGTTGTAATACCAGTAGAGAGGAGAATATTGCCTTGTTCATTCCGGTATCCTGTCATCTTTCAAGTTCATAGCAAAATCCTTAGAAACAGAATTGTGATATAGTTTCTTCTTCATTCTCAGTCGTCATCATAAGGAATTTGGTAGATGCTGATTTGCATATCCTGAAACAAGTTATCATATGGACGGCACGCTTAATTTTGGACACTTGTGAAAAAAAAACTTGCCTGTAGAACACACTGCACATGAACCTTTAGACGGAGCCAATTTTTCTGATGCCGGAAAAATCTGGTTAAGTACTTGAAGGAGTAATTTAATGCCATTCTTGATAAATGACCAGTACCATTGCATCATCTATTAATAGTGCATACTACAGTACAGAAAAATATTCATACTGGTTTCACTATGTCATGTTAGTGACCAGACCCTAAAAAAAAATTGTGAAATCCACAATAGCTAAATAAAATTACAAATTCATATTAGAATGTATTTCCTACATCCTTGAGTATAAATTATTGTCTTCCTAAATCCCTCATGATTTAGCAGAGGAAGACATTTTCTGAATTTGCCAAAGTAATATATTAAAAGCAGCCAAAATGCATTTTGATAGCAATACTGTCTCAGTAGCAATCTACTAGCACCATATCCATGAAACAAAATATTCCACACTAAGTATATACAACTGACTTGGTCTTTTAGCTTAACTTGGACAGTTTTTCGTTTGCAGACTGAATCTTTCTAAACATGGAAAATTAATATAGTGCAATATTTTCTGGGTGACATTATAAAGGTTGTGTTGTTCCTGGCGTAATCATTATTGGTAGTACAAAAAAGCAGTGACCAAAAAAATAATGGTAGAAATTACTGTCCAGATGAAAAAAGGCAGTGGAAAGCAATTAAGTATATGAAACCATTGTAAGGATTATGAAGATTGTAGATTACCCTGGGTTACACTACTCCGTAAAACTGATTTTCATCTCTGTATCTGTAACCATTTCAGGAAAAAATCCCTCCTGAAAAGACTCCTGAGTAATTTCTATGCTCTGAAGAATATAAAAATCCCTGACAGAGTGATATTGTTTCTCCCAAAACCATATATTTCTTTTCCATCAGAACATTTTGCACACCAGTGGTTTTTCTTACTTAACTCATGCCAGCAGTGGTACATACTGTAGAAACTACTTGATGATGTCAAAGGAAAAGCACTTTGATGTAAAGAACATCCTATTTATGATCTCCTTCTTCATTTTGCAAGGTCTCTTGCCAACTCTAAAAAAAAATAAATCCCTCTTTCATAAAGATTTGGTAATACTAGAAATATGAAATCTCATAGTAACTAATTTTCTGTGTTAATGCAAATCACGTCTCTTCCCAGGATATTTATGGTGCCTTCTTAGTTCAGCATCACTTGACCAAAAGTATGTGGTCTATTTTAGGTGCTGAAAGAGGGATTGAGGGAAGAGATTTATTGCAGGTTCAAAGGTAGAAGCCCAGGAAATTACTTCAGAATAGATGAAATATCTATTATGTACAACCAGTTCTCTGGTTTCAAACATCAGTTAGAGATTTAATGTTTTCCCTAGAGATTGAAGTAGTTTTATTTTGGGTGCATTGATCTACTGCAACTGTGTAAAATTAACTAATACTGGATGAGTAAACATCAATGTAGGGAAAATCTATGATTTCTATCTTCAGCAAGTAAATAGGAAATACAAGTAAACATGACCTGTTAATTTAATGTTTAGATTAGTAAAAATAATATGATCATTAACACAGGGTAATATATGTTTGACTGTTTAATATTTAGGTTTCCATTTTTTTTGTAATTCAGTCAGGGAGAAATAAATATACTGGAGTAAAATTAAATACACCAAAAATGTGGAAGAAATCATTAAATGGCTTTTGAAAATTTACAGTAAGTTTTCCTAATGTTGTAATTTTAAATATTATAATTGCCATAACAATGTTAAGTCTCATTACACAGACTTGTATCTTTTACTATGTATGGGTCTTTTGTTTTTCAGCATAGAAATAGGATTCATACAGATGTCATTCATCATTTTAAAATCACTAGAAAAATATGTGCAGGCAACTGTATCTCTATTGCCACTTATGACTGTAACTAAGAATTTTTTGTGGTTTAGAATTTGGGATTTGAAGTTGTAGTCTTTCTTTTAAAATAATTTGTCACTATTAATTCAATGCTTTTTAATAAATTTTGTTCTGTATTTAATATAAGTAAAGTTCTCTAATGAGATGCTTGTATCAATGTGTGTACTCTTTAATTTTTTTTTAATGTGGAGAAAATTACTGGCTTTTTAGTTTGTCCTGATTGTTGCTGAGAAAGGAGCCACAAGCACATTTTTTTATGTTCAGGTAGTTTACCTTAGCTGATATATGTAACTGTAAATAGGAAATTATTGTATACAGATGAGGAAAAAATAAGATATGATAAACATGCCTCACACTCCTTCTAAATATTATAATTTCTTAAATAAATGTTAAATAAGAATTTATTTTTTAATTATTGATTTTGAAAGTACAAAGAAAAATATAATTTCATCAAAGCTTAATTTCATTTTAAGTAAAGTAATTTCAGGCTGAAAATTTTATCATGCTGTGATTATACGGTTTTCTGTATGTGGATTAATTTACTGTACAAATTTTAATACTCATGCTGTGTAGTGACAAGAATACTTAGACTTTTCATGTGAAGTAGTTGGTCCGTGAAGCTTTTCTCCTCAGTTCCTCCCAACAGTCTGTTGGATTTTCACTTACAAGTAGGGTGTTTGAAGTAGTATTTTTCCGTACCAATATTTTGAATACTTCTGTTTTGCAAAAACTAATGTGAACAATGTGTTGCTGTCACAAGGAAAAGTAGAATTCACGGCACTGTACTGCTAAAGAAAATAGTTTATTGTAACGCTATTTGCCTTGGTACAAAAAATGCTTAAAGAATCTTAAAGTAGTTTTCAAACAAATCTATTTTGTATTTCCTCCAGTGATCATCCTTTTAGTATTACAAACTGAAAAGATAAGCTCTCTCACTCTGTGGGGGTTCTTCATTCAGCTTCTTGGAATCTTTATTTCTGTCTCACCAATTTCTTTTTAATTGGAGCCAATACAGAGGAGGAATATTTTTGAAGAGTAGTTAAGCAATCTCTTTACATCAGTCTCTTGGTTGAAGTAAGATTCAGTTGTAATAACTTCTCTATAGCTCTTGCATATCACCTTTTGTTATTTATGCATGGGTGCTGCTATTTGCCTTGTCATAAAGGACTGTGTGGTTACTAGTCATGAGCAGAGGTTTGTGTTATATGCCCTGCTGTACGGATGGCACTAAAACCTAAGGGATTAAGATCTACAATCAAGAGGTGTTACATTTTTCACATAAAAATATCCTTTATGCCCTCAGTGTTTATTTCAGTTATATTTCTTCACTTCAAAATCTCTTACTGTACCACATTTTACCCCTAACTCCCACCACGGTAGGTTTAGATTGGATATTAGGAAAACTTTCTTTACTGGAAGGGTGACTAAACATGGAATAGGCTGCCTAGGGAAGTGGCCAGGGCACTGCTGACTCAGGTTCAACTTTCTGTCAACCAGGACTCCTAGCTCCCTTTCCATGGCACTACTTTCCAGTATCTCATTCCCAGTCTGCACATATTTCCAGGGTTACCACTTTTTTTTTTTGTTGTTATAAAGTTGCATCAAATCTAGTTTTTATATCAAACCGGGTTATCAGAATTTCATGTTCCTCTCTTTCAATCTTTTGAGACTGAATTTTTTTATTATCAATACTAATGTTCAAATTCTGTTGTTGAATATTCTTTGCCTCAAGATTACCTGCAAATTCTACAGACACTTCTAATTTCTCCTCTCTAGACTGTTGCAAACGCTGAGGTATGTGAGAGGAGGTGATCGATATTGTGTAGCCAGTTCCAGAGAGGATTGTATCCATGATCTCTGAGTGTGCCCTGGTGATATTTCCTGAGTAATTTTTCAAGTCATTCTGCATGCATTCTAATATGTTCGTTGCTTTCTTAATCATGCTCAAACACATAAAAATTAACAAAAAAAATTCTTTATTGTTTCTCAGCTTTCTAGTCAGTTAATTTAGATGCCTTTGAAGTGTGTTAGCAATCTAAACTTTTCCTCCATTAATTTTCAATTGACTGTATCATTGTCTATGATTTTGTCACGAAATACACTGAACTAACATGATTAGTTTTGGGGAAATTTTGAAATACAGTATATTGGCGTCTCTGACCCTTATGTGCCGTAAAGCTGTATATCATGTATTTTAAATAATTTTTAAGGAAACCAATATCCCATCCAGAAAAGGCAAAAGATGAAGAATTTCCTTTTTGCAAGAAGTACTCTTCAGGTACTGCCAAGTGCATGCTTGTCTTTCATATGGTAGGATGAAATGGATTTAAATTTTAAAGTAAATAACCTAAGAGAGTAAATAATGACCCTATTTAAAAAGATTGTTTTTAAACTATTAACCTGTTTTGAGATCACTGTTGGCAAAATAATATGCTACTAAATGTTCAATGTTGCCTTTTAGGTAGATTACCTACAAATAGAACTGTTTGGAAATAGTCACCACTATCCAAATTCTGTGGGTTGATCTATGAAATGTTTTACGATGTTAATGCTAAGACATGTGGGATCCTTGTTTATAGATGCAGTTTGCTACATTTGTGTCTTTTGGACCACTTAATTTTCCTCTGGCAATGAAGGTTCAGTTTTCTGGCATCAAGACTTTTCACCTCCATAGTATTCAAAGTTAGCTGGCCCTCTAGAAGGGAATACTTTATGAAAACAGTTTCTGCTTAAATATTTTCACACAATTGTGTTGTTGCAGACTTCTTTTATACAAGCCAATTGATTCTCTAATGTAGAATTAATTGAACCTGGATACATCTACTTCTTAGTGAAAACAGAATAAAAATACCAAGAGAACTATTGTTTTTTTCAGAATACAATTTATAGATTAATTCCTTTTTTTGTTTTTTTTCTTCGCAGTATTTATGTACATGTATTCTTTCTCAGATTAATGGGAAGTTGACATATAAATACAACATGTGTAGCATATGATTTAACAAATGATAACATTTTAGGCAGTAATGTAATACCTTGAGCAAAGATAAGGAATTTCTCATAATTTAAACATTAATTGAAAGTATATTTTTAATTTTAGAATGATTATGCTTACTCAAACTTTTTTGTGACTATATATAGCTCAGTGTTCATGTGTTCCCTGCAGAATCCTGATTAAGCAAGTATATTTTGAGAGCAAAAACTGCCTGTCCTTAAAGAGACTGTACCTGTCATTGAGACAACTGATTTTGCAGCTAATGTAAAAACTTCATAGGGATAGATTATAAAAAGAACAAAGATTCTTGTGATGACAGAGCATTCCACTAATATATCAAACCTGAAACTAATGATTAACTCCATTCTTTATTGGATAATTTTAATGACTTTTAGTATAGCTTCAAGACATAACACATACAGTCATTTTCAGATTTCTCATTTTTATAGCCATCAGCAGACTATATCTTAATGACATTCTGAAGAAGAATGATAAAGGAGTTAGAAAGGTGACTAAAATGGATTTCTTTACCCACAAACTGTGGTATATGTGACTCTGCAGTCTAAGAAGGGAAAATGTACAAACCAAAGTGAAAATCAAATGTCCATGAGTTAGAAATGCTCTATGTGATAAAAGAACTTGTACAATATGATGGGAATGTTGCACAGATAAATTACATTACATAGCTGAATTTATGTATCTTCCATAGGTTTTATTAGCTTAAACAGATTATTTTGAATACTATAACATTAGTAAACTGAAACATGGGTAGTTTTTCTTCCAGTTGTGAAGTTAACAGGGGTATTCAAAGCACGTTTAGGTGATACCCACATTCCACTAACCAGCCTTTCTTTAGTTTTCCTCGTCTCACCATACTATCTCCTAATTTAGATTTTAATTATCTGATCTTTTCGCTTATCACAATTTCAACTCTCAGCACTATTCATTTGTGGTGGTTGAGGTTTTTGGTTTTGGGGTTTTGGGATCGGGGTTAATTATTTTCCTTTATTTTGTTTTGTGTTTCAAACATGTTTAAATACCCTGAGATATTAAGATAAGTACCTAGAATGTGCAGTCACCTAACCCACTGGTCTGTTTCTCCAAAATTACCTATATCACTAATTTATAAGGCAGGTAAAATTTGGTAATATTTATAACATTTAGAGTAATGGTATTTCTCACTCAGGGATGTCAGATATATTCTGTCCCTGCTTCATTCTCTAGATTCAGTTTATAGAAGGGATATCAAGGAGGTTATGTCAATACTAACACAGCAGTCTATAGGCTGTATTTTAATAAAACCTTTCTTTTATATGCCAGTAAAAAGAAGTTATATAAATGGAGAAATATAGCAGGAATTAGAAGAAAATATGTTAGATTATTATTGGTGTATTCTTTGGAGGAGAATAGTCAAATCAGTGGCAAACAATTCACCTAAGTTCATGTTGAGAATGATAAAGAGTGATTGAAATAATCAATGCTGTATTTTAAATAGAGTTGGGATAAAAGATTTTACATTCAGGAAGCTAGACCTACATATTTATATGTTATTCAAGTGGTGGAAGGCTGCAAACTCAATTGCTTCCTGTCTTCCCCTATAATCTTACTACCCCTTTTAAATTTAAAGAAAATACCTGGATTTCATTCTCCAAAAGCTGAACTACTATTCAACTGTTCTACCTTGTTATAATGTTCTCATGCAAAAAATGTCACATTTTTGAATTAAGCTCTGTAAAACATCAGCTGACTTTGACTTGACTTGATTACATTCTAAGTTGAACAATGTGTAGGAAAATCCCCCTTAGCTGTGTGACTTAAATCCATCAAGGGAATAGCCCTCATCACGTTCTTACAGTCTCTCTTAAGGATGGAAAGAAGAGGAGCAGATCTGTCCTTGTACTCCTATTAAAAATGTATGAATATAAATCTGATAGGAACTGGAAACTGAACATGGAATCACTGTTCTCTTTCTAGGCTGAGATCTATAACAGGTGCAGGGATATGTTAAGACTTGTACAGAAGGAGGTTATTCTTTTATCCTATTTTATCCTTTTATCCTGTTCTTGTTCTTAAAGACCAAAAACACAACAGAATGTTTTCATGAGTTAATTTAGAAACTAATCACTGCTGCCAAAAAGAAGTTGAGAATAGGCATTTTGCAAGCCTTCCTGAGACTACTTTTCCTTTCAAAAAAAGGAAAATTTTTTTCTAAGTTCCCAATTTTGTCTTTAGTGTAGAAATGAAATTACATCAGAGTTTAGAACAACCTAGAAGAAAATAATTCTGACTTAGCATGTAATAAACATTATGCAGATTACATTAATTAAAACTAAAAGTAAGCGTGAAATTGCCATGTACTTGGTAATAAGCTTGTGTTCATACAGAAAGACTGAAAAAAAAATTACAGAAAGATTAGTAAAGGGATGCTGGAGGTAGAGAAGAAAAGTCACCAAGACCTGGGTTGGGAAAAATAGTTTGGGAGAACGTGAATACAGACAGAAACTCTGTGGAAACTTCAAGTTTTTTATGAAAGGTTATTACCTGACACTATTTCAAAATTGGCTTTAGCTTTTTTGTGTATGTACATTAGCTCTGCTCTGTGATATTTGCTCTTTCATTTGGATTTTTTCCAAATGCAGTATATGAATCCCAATAGTTTTCTCAGAAGTAATATTTTGGTTATTTTTGTTCTGAACAGTGGTCTCCAATTTATTCTTGTTTGTCTCTCTGCTTCCTTAACTAACACAGATCTACTACCTATTAAAACCCACAAAATAAATGTTTTTAGCTCTGATTTTTTAATCTTATTCTAGTAACTTCTAGTTATTTTTTAAACTACCTAAGTATTTTTTCTGAGTTGTTCAGCTCTTAAATTGCATTTGTTTTGGTGCAAGACTTTTCCTGTTTTTAAGTAGTTTGATCAGATTATGCCAATAAATGAACGTCAGAGGGAAAGACGCATTGAGATCTAGCCAATCAAACTTGAGGTACCTGTTTTAAGAGTCTGAAACTTCAATGTCTTCTAAAGGTACTCTCTTTCCATTTCATGCTATAGGAAATTTAGATGCTCAATTCACATTCCCTCATATATTACCAGTGGTGGTAATACATAGTATATAATACAAGTAATTTCTGCCTTATTTCTGTTTAACTACTTGTTTAGACGTTTTAGACCTAAATTCAGTTTTTTATGCACACTATTTTTGTGGTAGATAAGATTTTTTCATTATTTTCTGAATACAGTTATTTTGTATGGGTGCAGTTCATCAGTGAAATAATTAAGCCCTTTTTTTGCCAACAGCTAATTTTAGTATCTGCTGGATTTCACTTGTTGTGGCAGCAGTTGTCATTGTTAGACCCTAAACCCTGGTTTTGTTGTGTATATGTGTGTAAATGTTTGTGTGTATGCATACATATTTATATCCCACTCCAAAGGTCACACTCCTGCCATGTATGACAAAGCATTCATGAAAAACTACATGACTTTAGCACACTATCTTTACAAATGCCTTAATTACCATATGTCTCTGCATGCCATTACCGCATCCTCACTAAAATGCTATTGCATAGCTCACAATAGCTCTTTTCTAAAAAACGTGATTTTTATATAGTTTAAGTTTTGGCTAGCCAGACCTCTCATACTCATTTACAGTTAAATCAGTGTTATTCTTTTCTAAAGCCACCATGTGTCCTAGTCTTATTACTAAGTTTTACCTAGGGATATGCTTTCACCCAGCGTGAGATAGCTATGAAGTATAGCTGAACTGAGGTCAGAGGGTGAGGAGAAACTCCTGCTGTATGTCTTTTCTGCTGAACCACTGAAAGCAAGCAGATGTAGATCTTAAGTTCATGATAGGGAAGATTTGTGCTAAAGTCTTTACAAACAATTCCATGGGTGAAGGTATGGATGTTAATGTCTTTGAAATGGGTTGAAATGGGTTTTAGTATGTCTTCTAAGTTCAAGCAGCAGGTTTGTTACAGAGCCCAGAGAGCTTAGCTTCTGAAATGGACAAGTGTGTCTGCATAAGCCTGAGTTTCTGAGCTTTGGGGTAAAATGACAGGTTCAAGGAGAGATACATGATAGGTAGGCTTTTTGGGAAGACTGGACCTTCCCAGTACATCAGTGGGGAAAGGAAGAGGGCAACATGCGGCCGGGCATTTAGGATCAAAGGAGGCTGCATCCTCTGAAATGTGGAGAGAGGAAACCCCTCAGGTGTGCCCCAGTGGACTCTATTGAAATGAAGTTGCAGGACTCCTCTTTCTTCTTTTTAGACGCTGGCTTTTCATAGCTTGATTTTTCCATATATTCTTTTTCAGGACTCTGCTGCCAATAGAAGGCAATGATGTTTGAGATTTTGGTGGGTGTTCAGGTTAATAAAAGACTAAAGATCTGACTGTGAAAATGACCCTATTTATAAACATTATGATTAGTAAGGAGTTAGTTCCCTTGAACTCTTAGAGTTTTGCTTCCTTTGACCAGTACATCCCCATCCTTGATCCAGTACATCCCTTTGTTTGCGGTCCCTCCTCGGAGGGCCCCAGCTCGGGTTGTTCCCAGGCTACTGCACTGTGAACGAATGGCTTTATGGAATGAGACACCTGAGCCAATGCCATGGCAAACTCGGGATGGATCCGGTGAGAAACCTGCTCGGACTCTGGGATGGGATGTGCAGGAACCCCTCAGGTCATTGCAGCTGCTGCTGTGGAGGGGGATCGGCCCCAGCCATAGAAGTCTCTGGTGCGAGGAATGTGACAGAGTCTTGAGAATGGGAAGTTTCCTCAACAGCAAGCAGCATGATTTTTATCCTTATTGCAAGCTTCACCTTCTTGTATTCGTGACAGAAACCTTTTTACAGTTGTCTGGTATTGTATTGCACAGTACCTTTAATTTTAAAAATGAAATACAATATATACGTTTAGGCAAAAAAGTACAGTTCTGATTATTTAGATGACACAGATTATAGAAATTTTTAGTTCTATTTAAACTAAGGTGTTTAAGGAAATTATTAAATCATTAAGCAAAGTATTAAATCATAGAATCATAGACCATCTTAAGTTGCAAGGGACAGATAAGCATAATTGAGTCCAACTCCCCATCTTGAGCTAATTAATGATCTAAAAATAGCCAATACTGGATATTCTGCCAGGTAGCCTTATATGCTACTGCCACTGTCTCCATCACTGTTCTGATGTCTTATCTTAGATGCCATCCTCCTCATGTTGGACCAGATCCAAACAATTTGGTCCATGTAAGTTTTTTTTGTAGTCCCTATTTTTGGTTACTTATTTATTCTTCAATCTCTTCACCATAATTCTGAATACTTAAAAGCCAAAGCTGAGTCTAACTTGAAAAAAAATCATACAGCAAGCAACCACCCACCCTGACATTTTAGTTGTTTCTGTTGTCTGGAAGGAAATTTTCTCTGTGGATCTTGTTTTGTAACTTCAAAACGGGTATATTCAACTGATGGAAAAATGTAATTGCTGTCCTTAAGATAATTTATCACCAAACTACATTTGTGACATCAGCCATTATGAGGTCTAATGCATGTAATTGGCAAATGTTTTTGCATTGCATACTTTATTCTAATTGACATCTACCATATTGCTACTGACAGTCTTTCAGCCCAGATGAATGCTTTTTGCCAAGAGCTAATACTACTTTGCTGAAGTAGTCATACATGGACACATTGTAGTGAAGATACAGAGTAAAATTCACTGTTTTTTTCACTGCTCAGGTGTCTAGTCACTAGTTCTGAATAGTGAGGCTTTGACATGCATCAAGTAGATTCATAACAGTTTGACAGTGTCACTTCTGAGGGTTTGTACAGTACACCAAAAAAGGACCGTTGAAATAATGAAAGGTTGCTATGTGCTTTGAAGCACTGAATGGAATTTGTGCAAGGCAAAACTTTATATACTAGATCACTGAAGAAAAATATTTTATTTAAGAAACTACTAGACATTTTCTTTCTTGTAATAAGATTACACTTTTTCATCAGTACTCATGCAAGAGGACAATGAAAGTTAATTTTATGAGTTAGTGAAGGCCATAAGAGACTTCCCAAAGCCATTAAATAGTCAACATATCTACTACAGTGACATCCTGTCAAATTGTAAAGAGTAGCCTGTCAGTCTTGGTGAGCTAAATCATGATGTACTGTTGCATGTAGGCAAAGGTCTTCAGTAATAAAGATAAAATAACTGCTAGTGAGATCAGGATGTTTATATTTGGTGTCTTGGCTATAATTATTTCACCCTAAAATCTTCAGAGGGAAAGAAATCTTAGTGAAACACAGTATCACTGTATTGAAGTGGTTGTTCAGTTCAGATAATCTTTCAAGTATATTGAAAGTGTAAATTACATTAAATTGACATAATACAGTAAATATTAAAACATGAAAGCTACACTTTAAGCCAGTTTTTATAGACATTTGAACCTTAAAATTTAAGTCTTTGTTACCATAATTTCCAGTACTCCTTTTTTCCTATATATTAAGGCATATTTTCTTCTTCTGCCACAATTCCTTGAAAATTCTTGCTATACATTATAAAAATTAGTCTAAATTGTAAATCTGAGTTAAAGAAAAGTCTTACTTTGTATTTTGAATATGCTGTTAGTTTCAAGCTTATTTTAAATTGCCTTTCACGTGTTGTTCTTTGCAATTTGCAATAATCAAGATCTTAACTTTGAAAAAATAAAACTTCATTTCATTTTAATGCATCTTTTAGATTCAGTAGCTAAAGGCTAGATCAGAGCACTGTATTTGAAAAATGTTGTCCATGGTAGATCAAGTATTCTGGATTCATTCAGTCATACTTGGATTTTATTTAAAATCTACAAGGGAAAGAAATGGCTACAAACTTTCCTCCTGTTTTTGATAAAAGTTTTAACTTAGGGAAACACATTTAGTTTTAATAAGCTCTACAAGTTTGCAATTAAGGATTGTTCATATTTTTGTGGGTGTTGGGTAGAAAGCCTTGTTCACAAGTTCTCATATCATGCTTATAATAAGGTATTGATTAAATTGCTATTGCTTTAACTCTCTTCCCAAGCAGCATTATTGCATCATAAAATCATAGAATCATTATGGTTGGAAAAGAGCTCTAAGGTTATGAACTCTTTATAGCATCATTTCAACACACATATCCATGTCTCTTATAACATGCATGTTGTTTAAAAGCTCTTCTGTATATTTTTACAGTATCCATGTGTGAGGTATGTGGGCTTCCAGAGACCACATATGACATAATAAGAATTCAATGTGTGGTGTTTAGCTGAGCAGCAGTAAAATAATTATTAGATTTTTCATAAATAGAATATTTGATATTTTCAAACAGTTAAGGTGAATTTACTTTTCACCTTAAGATGACAATTTTTTTCAGGTTCATGCTTTTTCAATGCATTTTCTCATTGATCGCATTGAAAGTGAGCTTTGTCATTTTACCAGTCATTGGACATAATTTTTCTAGAGATGCCATGTTTTCTATAACATACACTGTACAAATAAGCTGTTAGAAAATGAAATATCTTTCACATTTTAAAAGGCAAAAAATAATAGCAACAATAAATATTTTATAAAACTCTGAAAATGTGTCACTCTGTAAATGATACTTCTGTAACCAAATGAAGTGTCTGAAGTTTTCCCTAATTATCTGCATTGAAAACAATTTCAAGAAATCATCAAACTAGGTATTTCTAAGAAATTTATGCAAATTTAATTTTTTCTTCTTTGCTAAAATAAATAGCAACTATTCTCAAATTTGAAATCACACATTTTCTCAGATTTGACACCTGCTTTTTGTACAATGTGATCCATAACCTGTGTGTGTGCGTTTCAGATAGCAATATATTTGCAAAGGAATTTAACTTTCCATCTATTTTAAATATATAATAACCATATTACATATGGTTATTATATTATGGTTTATAGGGCACTGATGTTGATCAAACATGATCTGCTCAGGCAAGAAGAAATGGCTTCTACAAATATTTGGTCCACAACATTTCCAGGGACACAGTTAAGGCTGACCAGCCTGTGGTTCCTTGGATCTTGCTTTTTGCTTGTCGTAAAGAGAGGCATGACAGCAGCTGCCTTCAAGTCGTGAGAAACATTTCAAAAAGGACAAGCAGTCTCACAGAGACATCTGCCAGCTCCATGAACACCTCTGGGGATGTCATGCTCCAGGGCCATCAACTTATATAATAAGTGTAAGTGGGTTAAGTAAGTGATCTGCTCCTCTCATCTCCTGCAGGTGCAGCTTCATGTCTGTAGAATCTCTTCAGAAGCTGAGGGACCTTGGAGGCTTGAGGGAGAAGCCTTACCAGTGGAAAAAAAGGCGTAGAATACTGCTGCTCTTTGCATATGGCTTGTTTCTAGACCTGCTGTCCCATGGGACAGTGCCAGCCACCTCCGTGTGCTGCCTCCCTGACCCTGATGTGCAGCTGCTCCCTGTGGCCTCACCCACCTGTGCTCACCAAGGGCTCGCTGTTAATCCTGGCAAAGCTAGAGCCAGTACACCTTGTCCTGCCCCACCCTGCCCTGTCCCATACTGCCCTACCTCCCTTTCTCACTGCAAGGCTTTTAGAAGATTGCCAAGTTTTCTACGCAGTTTGCATTTTGGCATGGAAAAGAAAATGATAGCATTTTAAAAACTCCAGACTTGGAAAAAGTGTGTGAGGGTGTGTTTGGTGTTGGTCTTTTTTTTCTTTTCCTTTTTTTTTTTTTTTTACTTTATTTTTTAGGTTTTATTTGTTTGGTTTATTTATCTATGAGCTTTGTGAGTGATGCTGAGTAGAAGCCAAGGCATGTGCTGCTGGAAGATAAGAAAAATAAGGCAAAAAAGGAGACTGGAATGAACAGATAATGTTCTGACACATTTGATAGATATTCCTTATCTTGGATGCTATTATCATGGAAGTAGTAGAATTACAGGGCTGAACTGCTTTTCTTAGGGTCATTTTATATGTTAAGGGTGGGATATTGCAGACCTGAGAAGCCAGAGAAAGTCTTATGAAAGAAATTAATCTAGTGCTTAAAATGAGATACAGATGTTAACGTCTTCTCACCAGGGATAGCTGATCTTTTTCATTGCTTTCATATGCCAAAGGGACAACTATCCCAAGGCTTTGTATAAGGAGCACATTTGTTTTAGATTTACTGTCCTGTTTTAAACTTTTCTTAGACAGTGTACTATATTTTTTGTTGATAATACTCTAAAAGTATACAATGTGCCCTATGGATTGTTTAAAGTTGTAGTCCCCAATTTCCATCCTAACCATCCTAATATTAAAGCAGATTAACCTAATAGATCAGAAAGGGTTAAGTGTTGAGAAAAGATGACAGGTGCAAATGAGCTGGAGTAGCAGAGAAGCTGAAAAATATGGGCAACAAAGGCATGTAAAATCATTTGCTACAGTGAACATGTAGTTCATTAATTTATTCAAGAGGAACAGCACCTTCCACCAGTTTCTGTGACAGCATAAAGGAACACCTGACAACTTGCTGTTAAGTTCAGCTTGTTAGGAAAATCAGTTGAGGAATAGGCTATCTTGGGGAGGTCTTCTTGCACACGTGTACTCGTGTGGTTAACTGAGAGCACCCTGTATTATCTTTCCTGTGAGCTGGCGCAAGTGAACCTGGATAAATGAGACACTTGTTTTGGGTGGTCTTGGATTTATTTGGTTTTGTCTTCTGTGTTCTTTCCTGTAATTAAAATACTTTCTGTATTCTGATGTATATACATCTCTATTTAAAGAGCTTCACCCAGCAATCTAATATACATGTCCCAAAACACAAACATCCATTTTGAAAATTAGTTGTATTCAAAAACATAACAGACTGCATTTTTATTTTTAAACATACTCAGAAATTTGGAAAATCCCTTCTGTGCGTGAAAATTAGTGCATGCTAAACAGCTAACATGCTTTTAAAAGAAATCTTCACATAAAGATCGAAGGAACTGGTGAGACAAATCTACATACAATATGTAAAACCTTAAAAATGAAACAAACTATCTCACGTTCTGTTAGCCTGTTTATGTGAGGTAAGAAGTGTCTTTTCCAACCTAGTTGATTCTGTATAGAAAGCAGTGGTAGATTCAGGGATCAGTATTGGAATCTTGGATAGGTGATGTCAGAATCTGTCGCTCTGTTCCTCTAAATTTTTTCTAAGCCTTCTGATGTTTACATTTTTGTAATGGAGTTTCTCACACAATTGTAATGTAAATAGTGACTGTTTTGCATTCCTTTCTAGAGGAGGAGAAAATTGGTGGACTGTTGGTTTGACCACTGTGGTTGGACAGGTGGCAATTTCATCTTCCAATTCATGGTCACTTTTAGAATTCTATAAATACTGAGGTCGAGAAATAATTGTGCCCTTTTTTGCCTTAGACATGTCAGCATGTGCATCTCATTCATTTCATGTCATATTGTGACAAGAATCCAATGATTTTAGTAAATATAAGAAATTAATTACAAAAAATGACAAACTTTTCTTAGAGAACTAAATACAAATTATTTAACTGTGAGGTTAAGCTCAACTAGAAACAAAGAATTATATTTTATTTGGGTTGTAGGTGAAAACATTGATTTATAAATCCATAAGGTATGCATAAAGGAATAAACAAATCTTTACATGATATGTAGTAACATCATATTTGAGAACTTAAGGATGGTGAAATTTCAAAAGCTCAGAAAAGGGCTGAAAGTAAGACCTGAAGAAATATTCAAAGAATTGTGTATAATTGTCTTACCTGAATTTCCCTGAGGGACCTGAAATTATCAAACTGTTCTTTCTACACATCTGCAAGAGATACTGAGATTGAAAAGCTTAGATTTATCACGAATAAATCAGTCGTATTTTGTCTCTTCAAAAACTGCAGCAAGCCTGAAGGGTTAGGAGGTCCTACTTTAATTTGGTAAACTGCAGTTTTGATAATTACGCATGGCATTCCTTTAAGCAAGCCAGTGAACTGTGATCCAGATAAGATTAGATTATAGGTATTATTCAAGTTTTTTGGGTTAAAAAGATGTAACATTTATTTGCAGACACTTCTTTCCATAGTGACTGGAGTTGTGGGGGAGAAGTTTAATTCTGTAAAATTCTGTACTATGTGTAATATTATTCTATGGTATTGTTGGTAGTTTTGGCTATAGAGTAGATGCTAATATTGCTGCTGTCCCAGGCTTAAAATAATCCCAATACATTTAGAAATACTAAAAAATAATAGATATTCGATTTGGTGAGAACAAGCAGAAGCACTAAGTAGGAATAATTAACAGCACAAATGGGAGATGGGGAATTCCCTCTAATGCTTCAGGGAAGAATATAGGGACAGCATATTTACCATGCCATACTGTTACATGTGTGGCCAGTTCCAGATTTTTTGCTTTCTTACACAAGTGTTTTCCTTCCTTTCAGCAGTAGCAGAACTCAAGATGTGCTAAAATGCCTGGCAGACATCTTTTGACAATTATGAAAACACTTCATTCCTCTATCACCCTTTATGAATTGGAGTCATGACAAACGTTTTTGTTTACTGGGTTAATAGTCTGTGGCAAAGGCACAAGGGATAAAGATTGCTGAAACAAGATCCACTTGATCTCTACAGATCTTTAGGAGCATAATGTGTAAGGATCCAGTAAATAACTTGGAGGCTCAAGCTAAGTTTCTAAAAGTACAAACAAAATGTACCTGGCTATTGATAATTCATTAAATTAAATATTAAAGGCATGAAAAGAAGACTGAACAAAGTTTATTCAATCTAAAAAATGGCAATAATGAAGGTTGCAATATATAAAATTTTTGAGAAAGGAGATCAGCATAATCTGATTTAGATATGACAAGAAGTTGGAGGGATTAATTTGCAGCAAAGCCTAGATGTAAAAGATAAAGTAAGAATGGTTATCTCCTGGGGTGGATTTTTTGGTGTTTTTTTTGTTTTTTTTTAATTTGGAGGGTGGTTCAGCTACTTAAAATTAGTAGTATCAGCCCTTGTTAGTATTGGTTTGGATGTGAAGATACATCTGAACCCCACCCCCTTTAAGAAATATCAAACCAGGCTGTCTTTAATGCCTTATTCCTGGCTCTTCTGCTTTCTGTAGATTTTTACCAACTATGTAAATAAAAATAAGAAGGAAGAGAAGCTGCTTCGTCTGTTTCTACTGAAAGACAAAAACTGTGAATTTAGTCTACTGTTAAATAAATGTGACTCTTTTCTTCATATATTCTGTATACTCCAGTTGTTCTACATGCTGAAGGGAAATGTGGTTGTGCTGTTTTGGACGGCTGGAGCAGTTCCCTCTGTGGTCATTATGTGTTTCCTCTCAGGCTACCAGATGGCTGTTTAGGTGTAATGATAATATCTGTTTGATTCTACTTGGCAGTCTTGAGGTTGTAGAACTCCGGAATCACTTGGGTACTACAGAATTAAATGAAGACAAAATTTAAACTTCTGTCTTCTATAATTCTATATTGATGAATAATCATATGGACTTTGCCATAAATTATTGTTCAATGTATTCTTGTTTTTTAATTTCGAATCATTTGGTTTATGTTGTTTTCTATATTTAGTTTTACTGACTCTGTACTGGTTATTTTCTAGGTGTAGCTACAGAAAGATAGAAAATTGAACACAGGAACAGAACACACTCTGGATTTTCTTCTGATGTGCAGACTACACTGACTGAAGTATTGAATCCTTTTGCAACAGCACCTTCCTGTAAGTAGGCTCAATCAGCGGGAAACAAAATTTTGTTGGGTTTCTGTGTAATTCAGTACTCCACAAGGAATATGGCTAATTTAGTATTCTGCCATAGAAACAGTTGCAAATGTTTTTATGCGCACGTAAGAAAGAACAATGTGAAGGCTCAAAGCTTGTTCTCATGTTCCTCCAGTGCCTTTTCTGAAATTCAGATTGAGGAAGGAAAGTCATGAGTCACAGGCATTATTAGATAGCTTTTGGAAATGGTAACTCTGTATACTGTAGGAGATGAAATAATGAATTTGTAAGGCAAGAAATAGAATTGTAACATGAAGGGATTATAGGGATATCTGTATTTGTTCTTATCAACTTTCTGTGTCACTAAGATAACAAGTAGTCATGGTCTCTTCCAGCTAGGGATACACAATATGAGCACTAACAGACAGCATAAACATTGTCCATGGCTGCCCTTGGCTCTGTGCCTCATAGTTATTGTCAAGGGACACAGAAATATAGTTCTGAGATGGTCAGAGTGACAGTCTAAGGATACATTGTGATTGGTAAATATGGAATATTTCTTAAATTGGATTTTATCACTACTACAAGCTGAGATATAAATCTCTTTATTGTTATGGGAAGGAATGGATATTTTCAGGTATTTTGAATTAATGAAGCATTCAGTTTTATAAAATAAGGCCTTCTATTGGCAACAGGTATTTGGATTGACATAATAGTTTTCTGGATTCAGAGTTATAAATTCCGCATGCAAAACAGTAACATTTTAGAATTATTGTGATTTATTAATTTTAAAAAATCTAAAAAATCTTATATTGGCTGATTTAATATACTTTGCCATTTTATATTGTTGAAATGTGTAGATATTTGAATTTTCCTAGACGATAAAAACACATGGTGCTGATTAGGGAATGATACATCTGTATTCCTATGATATACCAAGCTTCTTTAGAAGTTTGACTCTGAAATTAAGATGTTGATGTTAACTGGAATATTCAGTGCAAAGGAACTAAAATAGGGATCCAAAATGATGAAATAACAAATTTTACTGTATTGAGCATTTAACTTGTCATTGTCAAATGTATCAGTGTCATTTTTGCACTTTATTTTCTGTCATATCATAACATATTTGCATCTACTGAAACAGCTCTTGAATATTCAATAGTATTGTATTGTTGTTTTGTTTGATTTTTCACTTGAAGTTGACTTTTTTGTGGGGATCTAGGGAATGTGGCTTGCCATCTGTTGCTTAAATCTCTGTACATCTCTTCTGCATTGAATGGATGACCTTTGTTGCCTGGTTTCGTGATTTGGAAATAGGAAGTGATGCTTTGAGATAAGGCAGTGCAAGGTTACATTAGTGCTCATTTGTTTATCTGTGCTCATTACATTTGAACTCTCTGTCAGGAGAGGCATTTGATAAGGGAAAGGTCTCACTATGCTGTTTCTAAAACTTCTATGGAAAAGAAAGGCTGAGCAGAGGAGAGGGAGTTGCAAACTGACTGGCTGTCTATAGGGTAAGTTTAAACTGCAGTAGATGAAGGAGTAAAAAATTGCAGCTGTGTTATGGGAGAAACTTCTGTCAGAACTCAACACTTTCTCACACACTAAAAACATTCAGCTGTAGATTGTAGGTATGTCAAAAACAAGGCATCGTGAGGTTTATCATACTTCGTGGAAATTTGTGCTTCTAATGGCCACCATGAGCAGTTTGTAAACATTTTCAGCTTGGGTATTCAAAACCAGAGGAATACTGACGTATCTATGAACATGGGGAAGTGCAATTGGGAGAACTGGGGTGCAGTCAAACGAACGAAGGGTCTGCCTCTTGTTCTCAGCTTTCTATTTGGTGTTTTAGGTAAATTTGTATTATTTCAGTATGCTTTCAATGACAGAGTTGTTTTTTGGTACTAAGCATTTGTGTATAAAATAATTGAAGTTCACACAATAAACCATAGTTCAATTTACTTGAACATGTAAATTGGCTCATTTATGAGTCACTCTTGCATGACTAGTACAGCAGTATTCCACATGATAATTTAGGAAGTGTACAGTAATTGTCATATAATAATATTGAAACAGTGTGCCCAATACATTGTGTTTCTTGGACAAAAACTGATCAATTTTAAATTGTCGAATCCTATACTGCTTTCTTGTGGAATTGAAAGTATATTTATTTAAACAGCAATGACTGTGAAGCCTAGTGTGGTAAATTTGATAATTTCTTTTGTCAAAGAAGCAAATCATGAGATTAACTCGAGAGTAATTGTTAAATTTAAAGTGCAAGGTAGTGGGAACACAAAAAAGCTTTATGATGAGTTTTTGTCAATCTGTATAATTTTTCAGTTAAGCAGTCATAAATCAAGGAATATTGTATTTTTTGAGGCTCATTAAAGAGACATTATACATTAGAATAGTGAGGCAGTCAGCATAATGAAATGATGAATGCTTATAACTATCTGTATGTAAATGATGTGAGACAGATTTGCTGGTGCTACAGAGGAGAATAGCAATCTATTAGACAGTTCCCTGTAGGTGCTACTTCTGGATACAACTGACAGATGTTAAATGTAAACCTCTTCAGCAGCAAGCACTTATTAGCACTCAGTGGGGAAAAAATGGCAATATAGAATAAGACAAATAGCAGATAATGCCATTTAAATAACTTTGTTCTTATGAAGCTTTATTGCCACTATGTTATAGTCTGGAAGTTGGGTTTTTTGTTTGGCTTTTATTGAGAAAGCCTAGGTACGTAAGAGAACATTTTGGAATTTAGAAAATTGTAATTTGAAACACTTAAGAAAATTCACTCAGTATTATAACTTAATGGAAAATCTATGTATGTGCCTTTCATCAACATACTTATTTTGAAATGTTATTTGGTAAATATTTGTTGAATCATTATGTGATACATGTCAGTACTGTGTGTGTTTGCTGACTTCATCAGATTAGTTTTAATTGTTGTTTCCTTACTTTTTCTCCTTCCGTGATAAACTAGAAAACTCTAGTCTTTCAGATTTGTCATTTTAAAGGAAAAAGACCAGAAGCAGTCAATGAAACATGATTAGCAATAGCAAATTCTTCTAGGACATCTTATGATTTCATTTCCAGGCTATTTGTCTCAGTCCTAGCCTGAAATGCTACTCCTGGAAGTATAAAATATTAATCTGTGTGAGATTCACAATAATACAACTCTTCAACAGAGACCAGCATTAAAGTAGTTCAGGAAACTATCAAAACCACTTGATTTATTTCTAATCCTACTTTGTAATAGATTAGGTTAGGGAGTTATATTTCTTTAAAGTATGAATCTAGCCACATGAATTGATTTTTCAAATTGTCAAAGCTTACTTTAAAGCTTTTTATTTTTTGAGATAGCCTGTCGTTAATGAATTTTTTTCTAGCTGCCAGCCAAGCTGCTGCTTTAAAGGGTAGAGATTAAGCCAACACTGTGTGATGCAATGTCTGCATGTTTAAATGGCCAGATGTCTTTTAGTATTATGAAATCTCTGACACTGTGTGTGCTTTTTCCTTGTTATCTTTTGTCAGCTGTTTAACACTACCTTGTGTTGCTTGCACTAAATCTTTTTGGAATTTAGTGTTTCACTGCACCACTGCGGATTTGTAATCCCCTTTCATGGTGTTAAATTATTGGCCACATATGCACTGTGTCTAACTTAGTGGGCATATTTATTGTTCCCAGGCTACTGTGCTTGCTAATTTGTTTCTTTATTGCTTTGCATTGAATTAGGGAATAATCTCCCTCTCTTTCCTGAGTTCTTAAGGGAATATATTCCCTTGTACTTTTTGTTCTTAGTTCTCACTGTCACAAAATAAATCTGGATTATTTTCTTCATGTAGATAGATATCAGTGTATGTTCACATCTAACAGCTCAGTTTCAATAATGTTGAATGTGAATATCATCTCAGTGGGGAAAGGAGACTAAATACATTTTATCAGAGAATTTAAGCAATGCTCCATGACTGCAATGGAATTCTCATATAGCCAGAATTTGGAAGTAAGGAGGAGCTCATAAGTCTAGGAAATGCATTATAATCCTATTAACCTATGTTCATTAAATGATGAAGGGCTTAAAACTGTTGCTGAATTTTATCTCCTTCTCTTTGTAACAGCAAAGTTGCAAACATTTATATTAGAAAGAAGAGCTTTCTATTCATTTCCTGGCTTAAGCTTTGCTCCCTTTTCTTTGCTTCTTCTGCTCTCAGCTGTGTAATAATCCCTCTTATGTCAGATGCCACAAGCATTTTCAAAACTGTCTTGACTATCTTGTTGAGCCAATCTCTGAAACATTTTGAAAAAAGTGAAAACATCTAACATGTACCTTCACATGACAGATAACAAAATTGGGCTGTGTGCTATATCTTAAAAAAAAAAACCCAAAGCAAAAAGACAACAATATGTGTTCTATAGAAATCTCCTAAAATTATATCTGTTTGAACATTTTATACCTGAAAATATAAGAAAGGATTTTTTTCTTCAATCCTTTGAAGTTTCTGTGTTGCAAAACAAAGTAACTGAGATCAGAGATTACTCCATCTGGAATTCAGTTGTCCATTCCTCTGGGGTTAGTTCTACATGATCCAGTATGTTTCTATATGATGGGTGTAAATAACTAGCAAATGAGTCGTTTATGATGTTTCTGATAGCTGCACTTATTTGATGAGTCAAGGCTTACAAGTTATTCACTAGCTTTAAGAATACACTTAATATGCATATACGACTGTAGACTTTATATAACTATAGTCCCTAAATATATGCAAAGTATACACAGTTTATGTAGTCTTGTAAATGTAGACTAAATATGCAATATATAAATAAGTTTTTAATGCATTTTTACTTTTAGGAAAACAGCTACAGGTTAATAATGTACTGTATAATGTATTTTCTTCGAGTAGTTTGAAAAAATTGCTTTGAAATGTCTTGCCAAACTTTCTTAACTAATAAGAAAGCATACCGAAATGTGTTTCATGGTCTCATTACTTCTGTTTAGACTATAATAAATAATAAATTTAGTACAATGACATTTGTGTAAACTGCTGAGGAATGATGCATTTTTCATTACATACTATGTCAAATCACCAAAGAAAATCCATATCACTGAAAACTAATTTGAAAATACATGTATATGTTACGTTGAGGTTTATTGCACTGTCATTGCATTTTAAAATCAATTTGCTTCTCTTCTCCTTCTCTACTTCTACATCAATTTGCTTCTAGTATTTCTACGGGAGTACTTGAATAATTTTTGACGAAGCTTAACATTAGATATCACTAGCATTATTTCTTTATAATCAGTTAAATCTGAGTGGCAATCTACAAATGGAAGTCTAATTTTAAATCTAATGCTTTAGTCAGTTGTATTTAACTGAATTTGTGACTTTACTAATTGCAAAAGGATTGAAATTGCTTGGATGTTGTTTCTTTTACTCAAATACCTTTGCAGAATGTAATAAAGAAGTGCTATGATGCTTGTCCAACTATTTCAGCTATTTCTTTTTTAGAATTGAATAATATGTTTAAATGATATTGAATGACACTTGTATGAGCTGAGTTCTGCTATGTAAGCATGCCAGGGGAGTACAAAATGAAAATATAAACCTGTGATATAATATTTCCTTAGTACCTATTTCATGTAATCAAACAACTAAATTTGTGATGAATTCTAGTAGCAGTATTTTAAAATAAGTAATATTTGGGTTAACTGAACATCTTCAAACAAGATGTTTGTGGATTTGTGAAACAAAAATCAAAAGAATCTTATGAGCCCATTCCTTGAGAGTTGGTCTTTCCAGCTTTTTCAAAAAACATTCTGATTTTTACTTGGAAGAGAGCATTCTGACTGGACCAAAAAGCCGTTGTTCACAACTAGTCTCAAAATAAAGAATATTAGTGCTCATCTGGGAAAAGGAAAAGTATATTTTTAGGCAACCTGTTATATCAGGTAACTTTTGTTTATTTCTTTCTATTAAATATTGCTAAATTCTACAAATACAGAAAATATAAGTCTATGTATAGATAAGCTTACACGTAATGTCTTTGTTGGGGGTTTAGCTTCTAGTTTTCTGGGTTAAACTGAAAAAAACCCCACAAATACATATTCAGCAAAAGATCCCAGTCATGCCAATTTATCCAGCTGAAGGGAGACCTACAATTTACACATCAGAACCAAAGAATATTCTGAGTTGGGAAGGACCCACAAGGATCATCTAGTCCAACTTTAAGTGAATGGTTCATACAGGGGTCAAACCCACAACCTTGTCATTATCAGCACCATGCTCTAGTTTTCCTTAAATAGAGAACTGAAATCTTCAGTCCTTCCAACATAAAAGCATAGTTTCATGCTAACAATGGAAGGAGACTCAATGATTGGTTGCTTCACTGATGTTTTTAAAATTTGATAGCCCAGCAGCAGGAGCCACTGTATATTATCATTGCCTCACATTTGTCAGGCTGTACTTTGTCTTTTTAACAGTGAGGACACCGTTTTAGAACTTCATTGCCAAGAGATGTCAGTTAAGGCAAGACTATGGAAAAACATGCATATGGAAATGAGTGGCAGTTTTATCTTAAGACTTTTCAAGATTTCAAGAATAGAGCGTATATATAAACAGTCTTAAAGGAGTCTTTTGTTTTTCTGTTTTGAGATGTGGAAGAATTTTTAGCATAACAATTAAGTAGACAGACATAAAGATTTATGAGTAGTACTGAAAATGGTGTGGACTAAGCAACTGGATTGCATGTGTTCTGGGTTTCTTCCTTATCCTTTGTAAAATGTTGACATTCATAACTGAGACTGAAGGTGAAGAATTGTGGGGAAGAAATGAACTAAAATTGTAACTAAATGCAAGAAAACAGTAGAAAAGAATAAACAATGGGGAGAGTGTGACTTTGGACACGAGTGAAGAGGATGAGATGAAAGGTTGCTCGAAACAGAGAAAGATAATGAGAACTTTCTTTCCCATCTTAATTTTAGACACTGCCATAACCTGAGGCAAATTGTTTGACATTGCAAAGCAGAAGCAATTATCTGTTTTACTGAAGCGATTTTCACCTGAAAGGAATGGAAATTAGGAAATGAAAAGATGAAAAAAATGGTGTAGGAATGCTGTACAAGTGCGTGTGTATTGAATATCTAGTAAATCCAGATGAGATGCATCATTTGGTAGTAGCAAAACAAACATAAATATTAGTTCTCTAAAAATGTCTTCAAATATAATTAAATATATAGATGTATATATTTTGCATCCTTTTATATGTATCTCTATACACATCCATTTTCATAGTTTTGTATGCACACATCATTAGTAACTGAGTTTTATTGCCTACCTTCCTATTCTTGTGAATTTTAATCAAGTTTTTCACTTCACAATTGCATTTTATCATTATATTTGAGTGATAAACCTGCACTAGGTTTCCTTCATTCTTCTTCCATTGCAATGGAAGTGCTTGCACAGTTGCCCAAAATACATTGCATTTCCCCCCTCTTATCAGCTGCACGACACCAAGCTATATTTAATACATGCATGGGGTTTAACTTTTTGAAATTAATTTAAGAGATAGACAAGATGGAAAGAAAAGATAGATTAAAATTAAAAAATGACATTTTAATTTCTGAAAGGAATATTTTTTTTTACTTCTTGCAATATGAAAGAGATTGCATAACCTCTCTAAGGAAAAGCAGTTTTAGATTCAAAGGAGTCTGGAATAAGTGTTTGACCTGATCTTGCTGATAAACATTTCATTTTTAGTAGATATATTTCTATAGTATTTGACTGAAGAAAACAGGCTTCTCTCTTATTCTGAGAGGATTTGATTCTTTATTTAACCAACAGCACCTTTTCCTCATTTTCCTGTTAATCTGTCTTTATCTCCACCCTAGTTTTCTTGCTTTTACCCTCTGATTCCCTCTCTGATCCTGCTGCTGGGGGTGAGTGAGGGCTGTGTGGTACTTGATTGCTGGCTGGGGTTCAGCCGCCACAGGAGGGAAAGCCAGATAAAAGGACTAACATTTCCATAACTGATCTTAAGAGTGAACTTATTTTTTGGCTGAGTTGAAAACATACTGTGTGTAAAAGACGCAAGACCATAATAAGCAATAACTTGAAGTTTATAGAGTAAACAAACATGCAAAAGCTGTTAAGGCAATGGAATTTTACAGATGTTAAACTGGATAAGGTGTTTTCTTTAGTATGCTCTATATGAAACACTAACATAAATAAATTTCATGCTGAAAAATTTCATACAGTACATAGGCATGTTTGTGTGTCTGTATAGATTTAAAATTTAACTTCCTGTGTTGAGATAGTGAAGTGGGGAATTGCATTATTGCTATCATAACACCAAGAATAATTTGACCACACAAGCATTTGCATTTGTTTTGATTTCTGGAAGAGAAGATAAAAAAATGTGAAAGATAATTATGCAAAATCTCACTTTAAATAAAAACATCTTGGTTGCGTTTTCTACATAAATGCTTGTTATCTTCATTAAACTTAGCTTCAGTCCCACAAACATGTAGAGATGTAGAGACTGAATATTTTTGATTTTGTTTTGGATCATAGCTGGTTTTTATAAGCTACTTTGATAACTCTGACACTTCCTATCTTTTCAAGCATTTTTTTCAGTTTGTAACAGCAAGATGGAAGCTGTCATCTTATGTTGATGCTAAGATTTTTAATAAAGGACCTAAGCAATCCTTTGGCACAGTCCTGTGTGTCTCTCTAGAAGGATAATTATCACATTCACATTACTTTCTGGTGACCTCAGTATGGTCATACACACACATACACGTATATGCACACTGAGATATGAGAGTGTGATATGAAGACATTTGCATGTAGATACCATTTATGTTTTTAATTGAGAAGAGAAAGAACACCTAAATGCAAAATTAATGTTACATCTCCAGCTAATAATGAGATTACTGGTGGAATAATGTTTTTATTGTATTTGTTTTGGGTTTATTTTCCCATATTTTTTCTTACCAAATCTAATTAAAATTTAATTCTAATTTCATTAGGGCCTGTTCTCTTGAAAATGTACCTGATTACCTAACATTTTCTTAGAATTCAGAAGAATTTTAGGAAAATGTTAGGTAATCAGGTACATTTTCAAGTGTTCTTGGAACAGCAATTCAATAACAGAGCAATACAACATATACCACACATCAGCTCATTAAGGGAGATACTAATACAACTACTCACTCCATTTGCCTTAGCACACCCATAAAATTTTTATAAGTTCTGTTGCTCTACAATGGTGTGTTTAAAGATTCCAGTCTATGTCAATTTCATTGTTTTCCCTTGAGTATAACGCTTAGAAAAACTCATCTTGAAGTCCCTGCCAAAATTTACCATTTATAGACAGGGGTTTCTTAGTTCTTTTTTTCTGCTCTCTTTGTCCTGCACTTTGAATTTTCAGTATTTTCCATAGTTTTGAAGGATTTTGTATAAAGCTATTCTTCTTTAGAAATAGAAAGCCTTAAATTGTTAAAATGCCTCCAAATGCTGCATATTTTAAATTGTAACAGAAAATGTCAAACAAATACTGAATCTTTGAACGGTTACCAAATTTATTTAAATATAAAAAATTCTCTACAGTTGCACTGCAGAATTCTTTGGCTAGTGATGCCTTACCAGAATGTAGCTTTCTTTTCTGCTTGATGATTATGCGGGCAAGAGAATGGACCAAATTAATTACTAAAATTCCCTCTAGGCCTATTTTCTATGGTTCATTTTTCAGGTTCTTTTCAGGCAATAATATAACTGTTAAGTTTTAGATTTTTGCAACTAAGTGGTACTTTCTGATTGTAAAAATGGTTGAATTTAATATAGATGGATCAAGCACGTGTATTTTATTAGGGAATATATGCTGTTGTAGGGAAATTTACATTATATTATTATAAAGGATATATTAATCAAATCAAAAATAACATTAATTTCAAGGTCCTATAAGACCTCTTAGAAACAGGAGTTTTTGTCTTAATGGTTTGGAAATGTTATAACCTGAAGAGTAATAGGGTTAGAAGGTTTATATGGGGTAAGCACGTGCTAAGATCCTACTGACAGTGATAAATTCAATGGTTTAACAATTGTATTGAAACACTACTTACTCAAGTATTTTCAAAAATTTATTTTGCTTTGAGATTCAATTGTTTTTATGTTTAAAATATATTAAATGGTTTTTTAATTATAATAAGTGACAGCTGTTGATTTGTCAGCATTAATTATTAATCTGGTAATATAGATGCAACTTTTCCAAGTAAGAGATTGGAAGATCTATATATAATTTGAACTTACATGTAATGAATTTCTACTCCTTTACCATAGTTAAAAGATTTCACATTGTTCTTCCTCATATTTTGTCAAAATAAGTCATACATGGCCTTGCCCACACTCAGAGCTGTACTGAATGTTAACAGAACAAATCTGAAAACCCAGTTTCTGTGCTTGTAGCCCTTAGAAAATTTCAAGTAAAAAGGGAGGTTATCAGTTATTTGCAGTGATTCCTTTTTGACAGAAATTAACCGTAGTTAAAATGTAGCCAAGAAATACATAGATTTTATAATTTATTTTTCTGACATCTTAAGGATTCAGATTCATTGAAAATCCCACAGTGTGTGTGGAATCAGAGTTTTACAAATTAATTGCCAGGCAGGACATTTTGGTATACAAGACCAAGAGTGTGACAATAGTAATGGTTGGCCTATTGGCTTTTGTCTGCTTGTAGATAATAGGACTAAAATCAAATTGTATTTACCAGATTTGCCATTTTTATTTTTTCCTCAGCTGAAATTTCAAATCTGTTTTGTTTCTTGAGCTCTTCAAATACTTCCTTTGTTTTCTTCCTAGAATTAAATTTTCCTGCAACAAAGAGTTTAAATAAAAAAAAAAAGTCCTTGGATGTCTTAATTTAAATGATGCAAATAATTGATTACCAAGAATAAGATTTCAGATACTTTGAGATACTAAATGAATCTGATTACAAGTATTAGCAAAATTTCATAAAATAAAATTTTTCATTTTACTTCTATAAAGCTAACCTTGAAGACACAAAGGGATGCAATATCTTTCTAAACTGGCAGGGTTAAACCAAGAATTTTCCTCTTTGGAGAGAATTGGAAATGCATCAAGAATTAAGCAGGAAAAAATAAAAAAATTAAATGCTTGGTATAGACCAAGAAATTAGTCCTTTTGCCCTTTTCAAAAACTTTCCTTGCAAGTACCTATATTGAAAGATTTGAATTTTCCTATTTTTTCAAGCAACAGGCATTAAAATATTTGTTTGGGGCATGAGTCATTGCAGTCATGATGCACATTAGTTTGGTAGCTGGAAGAGACAGTAGTTTACATCAGTCCTAACTACTAGTTTATTGTAAGGAACCCAGATATTTCTAATTGCAAAATTAGGATCATCATGATAGTTTTGATTCTGTATATTGATGGCTAACTACCACCTGCAGGAAAAGTTGAGTGTTAGATTTTAGAGACTTTCCTATAACAGATACTTTATTTCTGATGATGTGGTACTTACAAGTCAGATTCTGTGGCCTATCCATGATGATTCTTAATACAGCCAATAAGGGAGAACAAAATAAAGTGCATTACCCTCTCTGAGAAATACAACAGAGCTCCTTAAACCCTGCCCATCTTCTAAAGGGAGCTTCTGTTACCTGATTACTCAGACTTCATTTTCTAGTTGAAATATATCACGTCTCCTTGTGTGAATAAGATCAGGTAACTCTCTCTTTAGGGAACTTCTTCCAGCACAATGGAGTCTTGTGATCTTCTCTGTGTGCCTGAGGAGGAAATGAAGGTTTAATGACAAGCAATTCCATCTTCAGGCTGCTCTTTATTATCTGTCACTTTCTTGTCACTTCATATTAAATGATGACAGTTTAGGTGCAGTGCTGTTACTCTGTTTTTGAACGAGTTTCTCAGAAAGAATGTTTGATATTTGAATAATCAAAGAAAAGTTCTCCAGCACCTTTTTTCTTAGAGTCTGTGTGACTTTCATGTGAGGTGACCCAGTCTTCGATACTATGTTCGATCAAAAAACATAATTCTTTTGAACTTCTGCGATGAAAAAAAAAAAAAGATTTTTTTTCTTCCTATGCATTTATCTAGTGTCTTAAGTAAATATTGTTTATGCTTCTTTACAAGCTGATAGAGCAGAGAAATAAAATGTAAGATCTTCATAACGTTTTATCTATACTATTTGGGGGTAATTAAATGAGAGGCAAAAGAGAAAAATTTTAGTATCTTAAAACCAGTCTTTTTATTCTGTGTATGCCGTTTTAATCATGCAAAGCACATTATAATTACATATGATTTATAGGTGTATAGGCAGTTTGTATAATTGGATGGCTGCCTGTTTTCCACAGGCAGGATGAGAAATATGATTTTAAAGTCTAGACACTGCTGCTTAAAAAGCAGAACCATAGTTGACCTCTCTGGGTGTAAGTAATTAGGAAATTAGCTACTAAAGGGTCTTTCAGATATGGTGGCTGGTCTACATGTATCTTCACTTTTCCTCACTTTCTTGGTCAGGGGAGTTGACCTCTCATCTGGACTCTAAAGAAATTCTGTATCGGTTTCTTGTTTTTTCTTAAAACTGGAAATTTTAGTATAAATACATTTTTTCATGTGTATGTTTGTATTTTCTACCACTATGAATTTGTAATCTCAAAACAAAATATAACTAAATATAAGCCAATGTAACCTAATGCCACATCATGCAGCTATTCAGTAAGTAATACATGTTGCTAGGATGGAAACAGATGTTACTCCACTTGGAATGTACTTGCAATAACAATTCTTGTAATGTGGAGCCTTAAGGAGTGCACAGCAACATTTCTGTGGCTGACCATCAAAACTCCAGTGCATCTTTTGTAGGCAGTGGGAATTTTGCTGGCAGTTTTTATGTTCTGGTTATGCACCTGCTGCCAACAGTCTCTGAACGTGGCAGTTTGCAGTGTTGGTTACAGAATGACCAAGGTTAAGAGGTTTTGGTAGTAAGACCTTGAGGTCTTGGGGTGGCCCCACTCCTCATGTAGCTGGAGGGCTTTCCTGCTTGCTCTCAGGAAGAATATACATTCTTGCTGAGCTTAGGTGCAGGATAAGATTTTTATATTTAATGGTTCAGCATGCAGTAGTTACTCTTTACCTGGAAGATTCAGACTGCAATTCAGTCCCTTTTTTATTAGTCAAAGAATGTGTTTCTAATGTACCGTTAGTTAGCCCAGGGAGCTATATCCAGAAAATAGATGGATTCATTTCAGGAAATTAAATTCAAGAAAGTTTAAAGGTAGCTGAGATGTCTCAATAATACATTTGAAGTATGTGGTGTATGTGTGCCTATGTGTGTGTGTGTATATATATATATATATGTATAAATGGTTTTAGTTATCCAAAATGATTATAAAATAGAAGAGTTAACAACGCATTTTTGTTGTAGTGCCATGAACGTTGTTCAGAGATAATACTCAGCAAAGCTTAATAAATGCCATTTGGAACAGAAAATATCATGGATACACTAAATGAGTGTATTCTGTTCTTGGCTAGAATAACAATACTTCATAGAGAACATTGCAGGATATTAAACCAACAGATAGTTGCTTAGAAAAAAAAATATTTTTTTATATGCATACATGTCTATAATTAGTATTATGTATTTAGTATTTCCAATAAAAATTAGTTTTCTGGTGCACTGAAATGTCTAAACAGTAATCCAAAAGCATCAAAGAGGCTCAAAAGTGCCCCACAAAATTGTAAGAAATGAAAATGGAGGTCCTGAGTCAGTTGACACATTAATGCATCTATAAATAATGTACGCATACTGGATTATAAAGCTGTATTGTTGCAAATAGTGATTGTATTAAAAAAACAAAAACAAACTACATGATGACATGCAAAGAATACCTAAAATGTGTGTAATTATCCAGATTTTTACCTGTAATAATTACAACTCAGTAAAGAATTATTTTTTTTACCAGAACTACATTTTCTTTTGTAATGATTAATGAAGTTCTGGTTTAAAAGTAATTTTTTAAGACAGAAAACTCCTGTAGCTCCAAGGATAAACAGTAAATAATAATAATGAGGTAATCCAAGTCTTAGCCAGCTAATAACCTATTGCCATAATTTTTTTAAATAAATTATCTACTAATCTGTTATAAGGATCAGTGGATATTTATATTTGGTCTTCATTTCCTAAAGTTTGGTATAACTCAGTGTATTTTGAGTTTAGGTGGACCGAGTAAAGTAGTTAAATCAGCATATCTCTTTGTCATTTCACCTTTTTTTTTTTTTTTTTTTTTTTTAGTTCTAGCCAAATACTTGCTTTAGTCACATAGAAGTATGTAGGTACCTACTGGAGATTTAGGCATCATGTTTCTCAGTTTTAGAGAAACATTTGCTGAAAATGGGTTGAGGTTGGGAGGGACCTTTTGAGGTCTTCTGATCCAACACCCTGTTTAAGTAGAGGCCCACAGAGCTGGATGCCCAGGGCTGAGGCCAGATGACTTTTGAATATCTCCAAGGATGGGGACTGTGGGCAGTGTCTGTGCTTGATCACCCTCACAGAGTGGAAATCTTTGCTCTTGTTCAGAGGAAATCCCCTGTGTTTCAGTTTGTGTCCTTTTTCTTTTTCTCCTGTCACTTAGCGCCATTGAGGAGAGACTGTCCTCTCTGCACCCTCCCTTCAGGCATTTATATATGTTGAGTCTTCTGACCTTTCTTTTGCATTATACAGTGCCGTGTATTCCAGAATATACTGACAAATTTCTGCTCAAAAAGAACATGGGAATGCTGTGTCTGTCTTTAACGTTGAATTGTTCTCAGCATTGCTAAAATGCTTTCCTGGCTTTACACGTTTCAGATGATTTAGCTTGTGATATTAAAATTGTGGGGTTTATGCTGAAATAATCAATGACAAGTATTAATTTTCTAAGTATAATTCATCATATCAAACTTCTAAATCACTCCTATAATGTTCAAAGTCTTACTGTGCCTCTCTTGTTTTTAAAAACTTTCTCTAATATATAGGAAACACATTTGAATTTAAAAGTGGATTGGCTAAAAATTAATTCCCAAATATATTTCAACCTATCTAGGTAATTTAATTTTCTAATAAAAATTCCTTTAAATTTAGTACATAAGTCAGTTATTTGTGGTTCTGTTATTTTGGCTTTTCATTATCTCTTCATCACAGTGGCTCAAGAATTTAGATGCTTCAAAGACTGCTTAAAATTCTAATCTTGCTGTAGTCCTTTCAGGCATTTGCTGAGGTCAAAATTCTATGCAAGCCAAGGTGGTTGGTCATGCCTGTGTGCTTAATAAATACCACATGACAGTGAAGTAACTGACATCATTAAAAGTTGTGCTTGATTACCTGGTGCAGATGACCCTCAGTTTACAGCTGAGTGGGAAAGCAGCTATCAGCATGAGAAAAAAGGGGTAACCTGACCTCATCAGTTTTGAGTTATAATAAAAAGGTCAAATGAATCTGTTTTTATAACCCTTCAAAAAATATGTAACCCCAGAAATTTCAGCCTAATATTTAAAGAAGTGGGGTTTAACAAATGCTCTTCCCATTCCATCTAACAATTTTTTGAGCCTCTTCAAAAATCTGTCACAATGAAATAGATTTCTTAAAATTGTTGTGTTCCTTTAGGTTTCAGAAAGTTAATGGCTGAATAGAAAGTTTGGCCAGATATCTGAATCTGACATTCACACCACCTACAGTCCAATTTTATTTCAGAGCAGCTTGGGCTGACTGCCTTGTGGCATTTGGAATGTGTTTAGTGCTGTTCTCCAGCACCATTTCGAGTTTAATTTCATCCTAAAGGATTTGAGTTCACCAAGACTTTTCTGTCAAGGAAAGCAAAGTGTAAGAATTAACAATGATAAGGAGACAAACTACAAAAATCTACTCCCACTCAAAATTAAAATGCCAATGTGGAAGCATGTTAAATATTTTAGATTATTATGAGGCAATTTATTTGTGTGTATGAGATACTGAGGGCCTGGGGTATAGTGAGATGTGTGGCATAAGCAGTAAAAACAGATTTGGGGGTAGCAAATGATAAAGAGTACTTTGTGCACAACCTGAAGGAAAGGACAGAGTACCAAGTGACAAGGAAAGGATGCTTAGAACACAGGAATGCATGGAGTAGGCTCTTCATGGGCAGTCTCCCAAACCATTGGGAGTCACTTTATAAGCATGTCAGTCATGCTGCTATCCTGGATGACCGTGGGTTTACCTTTTATATACATTCATTCTGTCTATCAATGTTCCATCTGTTATAGTCAGAGAGATACCCCAATCTTCTTATTGCCACAAAAAAAATGAAACTTGAATATTAAACTTCTTTCTATTTATTGTGAACACTCTGTGGTAACTGCAGAGCACAGAAGCAGTAATTGCAAAAGTTATTTCCTGGTTTTAATTATAGACAGCATTTGAAAAACTTGCACATTTTATTTTGGAAAATACTGGTGAAACTGAACTCTAGGTGTTGTATTGATTCTGATTTAACATGCAGTAAATTTAAGTTGTCCTAGTTAACATTCTGTAAGAAAGAAAGGAAAAGAATGCATTTGAAACAGTAATAATGTTTTATGATGTTAATTACTTGTGTATGTTCAAATCCTACTAATATTTAAGAGAATTGTATATACCTTCAGGCCTTCCAAGGCAATGTCAAACGTCAGCATTAGAAAAGTAGCAAATTCATTATCTTTTTCTAGAAGTCTGAAAATTGTCATCCTCTCATCAAATGATTTCTAAATCTTTTGACCTGTCCTGCTTTTATTAACTCTAAATGTGGAAATATGTGGTGGCCTGTTTATGCAGATTGCCAGCTATGTTTGTTTTGAAATAGAGGTACAAATGAGTACATATACTATCAGCTTTTGTGCAAGAAATAATTTCTAACATACCTTTTAAGTTTGTTAGATAAGTCCTGTGACTTTCTGAACCTGTACATTTCTTTTCATTGTGGATTTAGTGATTACTGGAGGCGTAACTTTGCTGATTTGTTGGTGACAGTGACTATTGCTACTGAGTTAAGGAACAGGTTTTAGAATGTATGAATAGTAGGTGAATGCTTTGGTTTTGACCCAATATTTAATTATTGTCAAGATCCAACAATACAGTCATGATCTTTTGCAGCCATGGTGACTTGTAGATCTCATTCTATCATGTCACATCACGTGGTGGTTTTTTGAACTGATATGATTCTCTTTCTTTTTTTCTTTCCCAAAAGAGTTGTGAGTACTTTTTGAAACACATTCAACACAGATTTTGCTGTTCATTTATTCATGCAAGTATGTTTCCATGGAGACAGTGCTGATTTCTGCTGCAGTTCTAGACAGTCATTTATCTGTAGATCAACAAGACAAATCAACTTCTCTGCATGTTGTGACAGTCCTAAGGCGATTAGTTCTCAGGCTGTATCTAAAGTTTTTTCCCATGTTTGCATTTTCACAGAGGCATAGTGTACTTCTCCTTGAAGAAAAGCACAAAATCACTTGCATCTTACGAATTTAGGCACATGATTTGAGTGCAGTAACACATAGATTAATGTTAAGGAATGTTGGAGTACATCTGGTGAATGACCCTGATCCCATATTGGCACAGAGACCTGAGGGCATACTGTTTTCTTTCCCTTGCTTGATCTTTCCCTGACATCACAGTGAAAACAAACCTGCCTCGCTCCCAGCAGGTGCCATGCTTTGGACCAAGGTGGTGATGTTTGCTGCAGTCAGAACTTGGCCTGTGGCTGTAAGCACATTGTTTAAGATTTTCATCACAGGTGACTCCTGGCCCTCAGGAGTGAAAAAGTGAGCCATGCTGCTCAATATTCTCAAGAGCATATTGACCACTCCAATTGCACTGCAGTTTATCAATATCATGCTTTGTGGTGCGCTGCCAAAAATTTGTATCACTTGACGTAAGCCTTGTGGAGGGTGTTTGAGGATACAAAGCCTGCAGAAGTAGCATTGGAGTATGGAGGATGTTACAAATAGGTGACTACTGATCTGTTCAGAAAAATGATCTGAGAGACATGCTGATGTAGCTTAGATTAGGATCATACGATTCTTGTGTGTTCAGTAAAGTTCCTTTAACACTATGGAGGGATTTATATTCTGTTTTATCAGTATATGAGAAAATAGATACAATATTTTGACTAAGTAATTTTAGTAACTATTTTCTATTAAGAGTTAAGTATACATAAATTAATAAATGTAGCTGTAGTTTTATTTAAATGGGAAAAATATATCTCAGTGAAATTAAATCTGGACATCAAAAGACTAAACACAGAACTGTAAAGTTTCAAGGAACTTAGTCTTTTTGCAAGTTCTTTCTTTCAATTTTTTTTTAAATTCAGCAGAGGGTAAAAAGGGATCTCTAGCAAAAGCCGGGGAGATAGCCAAAGCAATCATGCTCTCAAACCTTTCTAAAAAGTATCAAGTCAGAAGAAGGACAAAACATTTTTGTTAGACCTAGTTAAAAATATTTTGCAAAATGAAGATATTTGCAAGTGGAAGTGTAATGGAAATGACACATCAGAAAAAGGAAAGGAAATAATGCTCAGCGTGCAATTGTTTCTTTCTGATGTATTGAATTTAGCTGTATTCTTGGTGGTGTTCTACAACAACTCTCTGATGGTCAGATTTTAATGAAATTCCTGTATACTACCCAAGAACAATTAAAGGGTTGTATTTTTTTACTTACTGATTTTCTAGCCTTCTTCATGTATATTTTCAAGAATGTAGTTTCCAAGTACTCTATGAGTGAGTTGTACTTTACAGAAAGTAAAAATAATGTTTTAGGGAAAAGAGTTTTATTATCTTGCAGTGTTTGAAAATAGAATTTACCCATGTGTAGTTAATAAATAAAAATAAGTAAATAAATAAATGACAAGCTACAAAGCTGAAGTGATGTCTTTAAGAAATCACTTTTTCCTCCCAATTTTCTAAAAGTTAATTACTTCTATGAACATTATGCTAAGGCTAACATGTAACATGAATAAAATACTGTATTTGATTTTGTGTTTGATTTTCTTAAGCCCTCTCTGGTAAGCTTAGTTTGTAGATTTTATTGTTTCATTTAACTCCTTTTTTAGGCATTTTATAACTAAAATGTCTCAGGTTATCTTTTTTCCATTTTAAATGCTTAAAGGAAGCTAGAATTCTTTTGCAATCCATCTGTCTGTATAATTATACTATGATTTAAATTGCTTGGTAATAACCAAGTATTAGTAGTCTGCATTCCTTGAGGCACTGATGTAAAGCATAACCTGTATTACTCATGTAAAATTGACCATATGTCATCATAATAAATGTCACATTTTCCTTATAGTCTTTGGGAAATTGGTTTGAGGAAAGTAAAGATATTTTTGCTGCTTAGTTGGTAAGATTTTGATGAATATTTGGTATGGAATACAAAGTATTTTAATCCAATTTCAGATATTTGCTGTTTCTCCTAAAGTGTAATAATTAAATTCCATGCTTGATAGTTACAGTTTTTCACTTTCTTTTCTTGCTAATTTCCTCTAGACTGACAATAATCTTTGCACTTGTAGAAACTCAACTTTAAATATTGGTACAAAAAATTTGATACAAAAAATGAAGGAACAAAACCTATTATTCATCAATATAATTGGTTTTGAATTGTATTACTACTGTTACTTCTAAAAGTAGTTGGACAGTCCTGAGCTATTCATAAGAGTTATTCCTGCCTCACTTTAGCTATGTGATGAAGATGAAAGTCCTGCTGGAATAGTGTTCCTTCTGTCATTAAAGTTTGAGAATTATGAGATTATGATGTTATTCTAGACCAGTCTAGATGAAAAAAACCCAACCATAATTTGCTTAACACTGAGAGCTGTAGGTAGGAAAGATAGTTGGGCAACACTGAATTGAAAATATATTTGAATCAAGAATGAATAGTTATTTTTGCAAACTTATATGTGTGATTTTAACAGAACTTCAGAGAATTTACTGTAAGAGTTCTAAATAATTATACAGCTTAAAGTAGGATGCACTTACAACCCTTATTTTTTCGCTTTTATTGAAAAAGAAATACACATGACAACATAAGGGAAAAGTGTTTTGTATTTCCAAATATATATTTAAAGTATTTGAGAAATTGAAAAATTACACTGAAAGTCTGTACATCCAATGGATTCTGATTTGTCAAATTCTGAAATGAAGATTCCTACACTGAGTTTTGTGGAAGAACGCAATGATAAAACAGATATATATTGGGATAGATCAAATCAGTCAAAATAATGAGTCCAAGTCAATATGATAAATTATAAATGGTTAATACAATAATTCTCTATCTTGATGTTCTTTCTCATGAGGTTTGTAATTAAATTAATCAATTAACTGCTTTTTCATATTTATGGGTTAGCCTATTGGATTACTAAAGTGTCTTAAAGGTAAATAAGCAGGATAGATACAAGGGCTGGTATGTAAGGTTAAGGCAGCCAGGGTGCTGTGGATGCTGTGGTGGGTGACCAGGAGAAGGGTGTAGTGGCAGGCACCGTATGGTCCTCTTATTTTCCTTGTCTTCTTCACACGAGCCAGAAGAGGAAGGTAAAATATCACCATCCCCAAGCCATACTGAGATTATCGTCACTATTAATGCTATCTTGCATTTTTTTTTTATTTTATTTTATGTGTTTTAAAAAGAAAGCTCTCAAGACAAGTTTTTTTTAAGGAAATATTTTTGTCAACAGTGTATTTCAGTGAGGTTTCTTTATATGTTATCCTCAAGAGTTTTCTTGGTTTTGATGAATATACTTACTAAAATTTGTGTAATTTTGACATTTAACACTGCAAGCTCCAGTTTTGTATATATATATTTTTTTCAATTAGGTAGAATAAACCAATTTTTTTCTAATTAATTATTTATGGGCTAAGAGGAAACACTTAACAAAGAAGACTTGGGCATAGTACTTACAGGAATTTTGTAATATAGTTTTTAAGATACTCCAATGTGAGCACGGTACTGTAAGCCTAGAAGAGATTGAACTCCTTATACTCATTCGGAATATTGAACACTGAGAAGAAGATCAAATGTATCTCCAAGAGCCTCATTACAATTCATAAACATATGTTCATTTAGTCTGGTCATTTTGACTGAGTGGATGTTGAAGTTTCCTAAAAAATTTCCTGCAGGGAGATTGCATGGATATGCTGTTTCTGATGGGCAAAGTGAGTGAAATTCCAGTTTGCTGGAAGTCTGTAATATTTTCATCACAAAACCAAACCCAAATTATGAAGACAATGCCTAGTGACAGTTCATCTTGGTATTTCTTGCAGATGTCAAAGAGGTGGAAGCTAGCTATCTGAGGGAGAGAAAAATAAGTGATTAAGGTTTTTTTTATATCTAAGATATTGTGATATCAGAGTAGATGTTGAACCTGTGGCAACAAAATGAATATTATACACTCACATGTCCTTGAAAAAAAAAATTATTCACATTGAAAGCCACTTACTGGCTTTCATTTTTTTTATGAATTTTGGAAATAAGCATTTACCACACAGGCACATATTGTATCAGAATGTTAAAAAGGGGAAAATGGGGTTTGGTGAATTTTTTTTAAAAAATTATTAATGTAGGATTGTTGAAAATTAAAGTAGGTGTTGTTTTGAGCTTGGGGGCAAGCTGTTTTCTAACAGAGATGGTAAATTATTATGAAGTGACATAATTGCTGAGAACTGCAATTCTGCAGTTACCTGCTTTTGTGGCTATTGTGAATCTGTAGGATGGCTGGTAATTTGGCACTAGCCAGGGCTTTGGCAATAACAGAAAGGAATGGATTTTCTGTATCGCTCATATTGTTGGTCAACAGTATGGAACAGCAGTCACTGTTAAGCACTGCTCTCCGTGGGGAGCTCCCTGCACAAGGAGAATTGCTGACTGGAAAGCCAAGTCACAGCCTCAGAATCCCCTTGCAAAGTTGGAATGGTTTAAAAACACCTGAAGCATGAGGTTTAATTTGTACATTTTGTTTCTGCTTGTCTAAGCCACAAATTAGTAGTGCTACAGTGTTAGTCATGGCCATGTATGTGTTGCTGACGTGAGCGTATGAAATGGAATCATTGTTGGGTTAACCAGTTGATGATTCCATGGAAGAGAGTTCACATCAGAATTCTGTTGCAGGCTGTAGCATACCGAAAAGAGTGGCTGCTCTGATAGTTTGAATCAGACAGTTTCTCTGTATGTATCAGAAAATGTCTCGATGGAAAGGGTACTAATTCTATTCATTTAATTGTGAAAGGGAAGACAAATTATCCAATTACTAAGTGCACCCTTCCAGGAGATACAAAGTAACATCCTCATTGATCTGTGTAGGGAAAAATACTTTTTTCTTTATTTACTTTGAGAAATCTCATGGAGATAAGCATTGAAGTGAGCTAAATAAGTTAGAAAGTCTAAGTTGAGTACTGGGTATGTGGACAAGATTAATTTTTTACTAGAGAAAGTTCCAAATCTACTGAATAAAATTCCTAAGAATGTTTGCTTTAGACATACTTCTCTGTGATCATATTTATTCTGTTTGTTAATCTGTAATTTCATACTTGGATCCTCTCAGCTAAAGCAATGTTTATCAGTATGCCTTTGATCAATGCTCCTCAGAAAGACCATATATTCAGACATTATTTTCATACCAGTTCTGTAATTAAAGGTTTGAAGGTCTTTTGGGTGTTCTGAGAGAACATGATCAAATTCAAGTCTAAACCACAGTTTTCTTGAGTTAGCAATAAAATAATTGTGAAAAGGAAGTTACCTCTCATGAGTTCAACTAGATAACATATGTTCAGTTTTAATATAGTATTAAAAAGAATGTAAGTCTTTAAAATATCAGTATTTTTAAGCAGCTTTCTTCCCAGGTGTCTTGAGCACACTTTTTTTAATCATTGTTATGAATATAGTTTTTGATAAACAGAAGGAAGGGAAATATGTCAATACCTATCAGCAGAAGCACATGTTGAAACTTCAGGGCCACACTGTATTGTTTTTGAAAGTTCATGCTGACTGTGAAAGGTTCCCAGTGAGTGGAAAAAGGCAAACGTCATGCCTCTTCTCCTGAAGGGCAGAAAAGTATTGGAGAGCCATAGGCTGGTCAGCCTTGATTCCCAAGAAGATCATTAATAATTCCCAGGATGATCACAAATTCTTGTGGAAGAAATCTCAGGAAACGTCAAAGACAAGAAGATGACTAGAAGCAACTTGCAAAGATTCATCAAGGGCAAAGATTCCATGTTTGTGAAATTTTCTGATTAGATGATTGAGTGAATGATGAGGGAGCAGTGGATGTAATTTTTCTTGATTTAACTAGGGCCCTTGACATGATATCCTGTAGCTGTGGTACCATTTAGGGCAAATGGAAAAAAATATGGAATGCTTGTGCCAAGGTGTTGGTGCAAGGTGTGTGGTTTTCTAGTGGTATTGCTCAGAGCTCTCTACTGTAACCATTGTTATTTAACACCTTCATCAACTATGAGAAGTTGGGTTGGACTACAAGCAGAGCAGTGGTGACAGATGACACCAAACTGGGGGGGATTGCCATTCAAAGCAATCTTATTAAGCTGGAGAAATGAGCTGCTAGAGACATTGTGGAGTCTGATAAGGACAAATTAAAAATCAGTTACATGGAATTAATTAACCTTATGGAACAGCACAGCCTGGGGTTGGACTGAAAGGTGTGCAGAAACAGTCCTGAGAATCCTGGAAGGCAAGAAGTGTGAGTCAGCAGTGCACCTTTGTGGTTAGGGCCATAATAGTCTGCTCTGGGAGACTGTAACCAAAAGGTGGAGGAAAGTGCTTTTTCTCATTGATTTTGCACTTGTGAGGCTGCATCTGAAGCAGTGTGTGCCTGTTGGTCTCCCAAATGCCAGAAGGTGGGTCCTAATGCCCTTAGACCAACAAGTGGGAAATATGTGGCACAGCTTGTTTAATTTATTAAAACTTCTAAAACTTAAATTTTATAGTGTCAAAAGGTTACAGATATTTTGTTTACACAACATATTAAATAGAAACTCTTCAATTTTTTACCTGTTTGATACATCTGTGACTTAGAATCAAAATGTAGAAAGCTAGAAATAGATTTTTAATCACATAGTTTTTCTGTCAATCTTGTGATAGATGCTGTTAGAAAAGTATGTTAGAATAAATTCAGTATATATTTTTAAAGATGTAAAACCCTTGAAAGTTCATTTTACAATGCATCAGAATTCCTTTTTAATGAAAATTCAGTATATCTTTTTTCTGTTACTTAACATTATATTGCTAGATATGTAGGTTTCAGGATTTGCACGTTAAAATTACCTAGAGAAGAACAGCCTTTAGACAGTACATTCTAAAGATGTATTAGAAAAACTAAAGAAAATATAGCAAAGAGAAAAATTACTCATGCAAATATTGTCATAGTAATGGTTATCTTGTTAGTTATAATTTTAAGAATGCTGTTTCAGTCCAGGTTGCTATAATGATGACCTTCTTTGGAAGAGTTTGATGATGAAGAGCATTTTTTAGTATGTATATGTGCACTTGGAGATGTCACAGTAATATTAAATACTTATTCATGCTGTCTGAGATATTTAACATGGGAATATTTTCTTTCTCTACTATTATTAGTGAGTTTTCATGTGATGTTACCATTTAGTTATCATTTAATTTTATTCCTACTTTTCGGTCACTGGGAGTTGGCCTCTTTCCTTATGCAGCATCAGCATATGACCTTTGGAAAAAGGTTTTACAGCTCAGCTAGCTAAACTAATATGAGCTGCGAAGAGGAAATAATATTATATCACTCCTTAAATGTATAATTTTTACTCTACTTCTTTTGGCTTGCTCCTTTGGATGTAGTTACCAATAAATTGAAGAATGGATTTTTGCAGATTAACTACAAGTATTTTCAAGTGCACAATGTATAATTTTAAGTATTGACTCATCTGTGATTACATAATATACCACAAACATTTTACAGTTTTGTTAGCCTCCTGAAAAAAAAATACACATGATTATAAAAATTTATAATTTATTCCATTTATAAAATCGAATTTCATAGGAAATTCATGTGGATGCAGTAATTTTTACACCTTGTACATTAAATGTATTTACTTCCCTGAATGGAAAGTAAAAATGTTATCATTATGAAAAGCACAAAATTGCAGTGCAAGAAAGAGAATGGTGCTCTGGTTATCTAGGAAAATTACCTTTCTAAGCTTGAACCCAGTTGAGAGCTCTGGCTCCACATAAAGAAGTGTATGCATAAGTTTTGTTAGGCCACAAGCCTATCATATTCTAGTAAATAATTCCTACCGTATTCTGAATAGTGTTATCTTAGATTTTTATTTGTAATTTTGATTTGGACAAAATTATGCGTTGTTTCACTTGAAAAGGAAAATATCTAAGATGGTGTTTCTGTAACGTGAAAAGTTTTAGAAATTTTTTCTTACCTTGAATTTTTTTGAGATTTTGCCTTGCTTGAGTGTTGAATTCCTAGAGCAAAATAAATAGTGGAAGTTATTGAAGAAAGGGACAGAGAACAAACCACAAGTCTGTAGACAATCAATGGCAACAGAAATTGACTAGACTTACAAGGCTGCTTGTCTTGCACTGTTGTTGAAGCTTTTCCTCTGCTTTGTTGTTCAGAGGCCTTTTGAGCAATGGTGCCCAGCACTGCCTGGTGAATGTACACAATGCAATAGTTACTCATCCTTCTGGGGAGTTCCATATTGAAAGGAATCAGGAAAAGGCATCCTTGTGTCTTCTGCAGTAACTGTCACTGAAATAAATACTCCTCAAGAGAGGATAAATGATCCTGTGACACCTTTAATACTGAAAGTAATTTAAAGAGTAAAAAATACACAGGAGCCTTAATTGTTTAGAAAAAAAAATATTGCTACTTAGCAAAAAAGGGGAAAAAAACCCCCCACACCCTGTAATGAATGATAATGGCCTCAGTTGGGTGCAAACAGTGGTGTTCTGAAGTCTGTTACTTTCATCAATCTATGAGGCAATTTATTTCCAAGAGCATTAACTGTAGTATGTGCAAAGCATAACAAGTACTGTAAACTTTTCCCATGTACTATGAGATTCGATTTGCTCCAACACAACTGGGCCTTGAATAAGACAGCAGTCACTCAAGTGTCATTAGGTGACTCATAGGAAAGAGAAAAGTCAATGTGGAAGGCTTTTGCTGTAAACTGTTTCTTGATTTTTTTTTTTTGTTTTAAAATGAGATTTTATGGAACATTTATTAAAATTTTGTGTTTGCCCCTAAGAAATCTCATTGAGATTCTTTATTTTTAAAGAAATTGAATGAGTGTGTAGGGACCACACTGAGAAAGAACACCAAAGAAACAATATTCTGGCTGTGACATGTTATTTGAAATTAGCTTTCTGTCATGCAACATTTCAAGCCAGAATGGTTTTAACTATCTTCATTCACAAAATATTTGTTTATTATAGGAAAAATCTTAATGTACTAAAAATGTAAATTTCATAAGTATGGTTCTAAAAAGTTAAAGGTGTTTCCTACTGGTGAATATTTTTTATGTGATAAAATATGTAGGTATGTAATTTTAACACATATGGACAATCATATGCTTTTGACATTATATTCACTATTCTTACCTGTTCATATATGCAAGGGCTTGCAACTTGATACTTGAGGAAGCTGAAAGTGTTTGTAGTCCTTTGGAATTAGACACAGCAGGACTTTTTTCTCCCTGCTGTAGCAACCCATTAGGAAAAGGTTCTGAGAACAACTTGAAACATTTTTTCCTCCTTTACATTGTTATTTAAATGCATTACTAGCTTAATAGTAATATGAAGATTGGCAAGCACGATAAAGAATTGAAGAAATTAAGTATTTTCAACAGCAAAGAATATTGTTCCCTATGGTCACATATGTTCCATATGTGTTTAGTTCATGTTGCATTTCATCCCACCACAATCCAAAACTGTGTGCTAGTTATAAACACCAAACAGGGTCACTTCAGCACTTTTCCCTGCTGTTGGGCACGTACTGATATAGTCAGGCCATTAAAATCATCTGTAGTTCCTGAACATTTAGAAAGGTTATACAGCTAGGCAAGAAAAGCTGTAGAAGCAACAGTGAAGATTCACAGCACAAACCCACAAAATGTCATAGCCCTGGGCGGTGTCTGACAAAGAGCTAAGTCCAGAATAGAAAATTTTACTTTATCTAGCCATCATAGTTACAGATCTGCATAAATTGTTTGGTGCACACTTGTACTTCATACAGTGATGCAAATCTTCAGTTATATTTTGAGAATCTGTGTAGGTATTAATTATGAGGATTTTTTAAAATTCGTCTTCTAAGGCTTTGGGACTAGACTTAATGTTTTGATTTTAAGTAACATAAAATAATGTATTTAGTTGAAACTGAAATTGAATAAGAAAAAATGTACTGAAATTGAAAATTCCCCTATTATATAAAGTCATAGTTTACTTTCATAATTTAAGTGGAATTCTGTTTGGATATTCTTGTAATTATA